>NC_087165.1:17241011-17273511 GCF_035594125.1 Scylla paramamosain | reverse complement strand
ATTTTAACTTTTAACTCCCAGAAAGGAAAACAAAGCCATCGGGTATTTTTCTCTTTCTCACTCACTCAAGCTCTGCGATTTTCAGAAAGAGGCATGAAATATTAATGCAAGAAAAGATAATTGAGAGGGAATGCAGAGACAGCAAATCCGTTTTATTCATCACAGATATTCTACATCATTTCACTCCTACTCTCTCAGTCTCACAATTGCAAAAAATTAACCGGTATTTTTCATCCCTTCTGTCCATTCACTGGTAAACTCCTGAACTCTCTAACTGTTTGCTATTCTTCCTTACTACGAAGTGAAATACTTCAAAAGAGAAATATCAAGGAACCTCAGAGATTGGTCAAATTTTTTTTTCTTTCCTTCTTCCTTTTTTTTTTTTTTTACTAAACCTTTTTTTTTTACACTTTTAGAAGCGATGAGTTGGATGCGCTTTTCCTCTCTCCACCTTTTTTTTTTAGTTGGTCTGTCTTCTAGACACGAAAAAAAAAAATAAATAAATACATGAATAAATAAACATAAAAAAAACTAGCCGTAATACTTGATATTAACAAAAAAAAAAATAACAGTCTGATTCATGTCGACGTAAAAAAAAAAAAAAAAAAAACTGAGACTTGAAAAACGTAGAAGCTAAATATAAAACTTTACTTCAGCATATTCGTAGCGGCCTCTGTGACACGAATATCTAATCTGGACCTTGGCTTCTTCACCGCCTCTGTGTTGAGGAGATAGAGGGACGGTCAGGGGAGAGGCAGCGGGAGCGTGAGCGATGAAGGTAAACTTTCTAGATTTTAGTGAGGAAATCCGCTAAGTTGGAGGAGTGGAAGGAAGGTGGTGGAAGGTAGGCCGGGGATTGGAGGGGGAGGGAGGGATTGGGAAGAAGTTAGAGCAGGTAAGGAAAGGGTAGAAAATTGAAGGAAAGGAGAAGCAGGAAAAGGAGGAGATGGAGAATAAAGACGAAGAGGAGGAGGAAGAAGATTCGGGTTTTTTCATAAGTTTGTGCGCCTTTTCTTCTCTGCTCTTATTTTGGCCTCGTATTAAATCTGTTTGTTTGCTTGTCAGTCTGTATTTCTATTCGGACTGTCTCTCTCTCTCTCTCTCTCTCTCTCTCTCTCTCTCTCTCTCTCTCTCTCTCTCTCTCTCTCTCTCTCTCTCTCTCTCTCTCTCTCTCTCTCTCTCTCTCTCTCTCTCTCTTGCAAACTTACCGCAATATAATGTATATTATTTACCTTTGAATATGGGAGAGTTCTTGGGAATCTTATTAGCAGGAACAGAATTGCTGGAGCACTGTCATGTACTTTCTCAGACATATGCTTCTGTCAAAACGTCTGAAAAAAATACGGGATGGTGCTTGTTATAACTCTCGTAATTATGGCCTTGTTAAAATTTTTTTTTCTGTTCATTGTGGCATTAGGCTGTTTGATAAAGAATGGATACATCATAAAAAAAATATTAATTAAGTTCATTCATTATTACAGCTGCTAAACCTATTGTCTTTTTTTCTGTTTGTGGTTGCTTCAAGTTGTTGATAAAACACGGGCGAGTTAACATCCTCAAGAAACATAAACTGCAACTGCAACATCCAGATCTCAGGAGTAAGAAAGCCATGACTTAAGGGTGATTTATATTCATGGCTGGCCGGCTGATTGAACGACAGGGAACGTAGACTCGTCATCAAGGGAGCTGCGTCAGGGCGGGGAGTCTCGACTATCGATCTATGGGCCATCCATGCTCGCATTTTATGTAAACTACGTTAGAGGGTGATTAGATGACTTCATTCTCCGATGTCCTCGATCGCGAATTTTTTTTTTTCACCTCTCATTTCTTACACAGCAAAATATTATCCCTCGTGTTGATTGTTGTGATGTGACCTTGGATCATATTAATTATTTTGTCGTATTAGTTCTTACATTTAACAGGTGGTAGTGGCAGGCATTAATTATTTCAAGGATGTTTTCATTGTTGTATTCATAGTTTAATAAGGATTATGCACCATAACAATATAAATAGTCAGGAAAACACGGCTAATTATCTCTGTGGTCTTTTAAGATACCCTTATGAGAAAATCACTTTTAATAATATAAGTCTAAAGAGAGACATGGTAAAAAGAAGCAGATGGGGAGAGAGCCTTGTTCTGTTCTATACCGTTCCCCAAAAGAAAATTTACTATTAGTTGTAGATAGATAAACGAATAACCTTTCTATAGACCAGCAAATTCCCCTAGTATTTATTCTCGCAGACTCATATTCCGCGATCTCGTATCTCACATTCGTGTTTTATAATGCCAGTGTTATGAGTATAATTAATACATTGATTGAGATTGGATAAAAGCTCCACCACTCATTTCTTGCACACGGAATGATTACCTCGCGTGTTGCCATCTGACATACTTAATCCTTTCATTGCTGTGTTGCTGTTTGTCCTTTGAAAGAGAGAGAGAGAGAGAGAGAGAGAGAGAGAGAGAGAGAGAGAGAGAGAGAGAGAGAGAGAGAGAGAGAGAGAGAGAGAGAGAGAGAGAGAGAGAGAGAGAGAGAGAGAGAGAGAGAGAGAGAGAGAGAGAGAGAGAGAGAGAGAGAGAGAGAGGTGCGTAGAAAGATAATTTTGTATTTTCTAGGTTACAGAACCACTTAAAAAGCTGCGCGTAGTGCAAAAAAGTATCTAAAATGTTGGAGGTTACTATGGTAAAAATTGTGTAGAAGCGATGGGGTTGAGGCTCAGTTTGACCTCGCCTGCTTGCGTCCTTATTTCATAATAGTAAGTTCGTGAGTTTAATTAACTAGTTAATCAAAACTAGGTAAAGACAGGTAAGACATCATCATTATCTTAATTAAATTATTGATCAGTCCAACATGAGGGAGATGTACAGTCGTGTCGGGAAGTGGTTGGTTATATTTTGCGAAATTTTCCTGGTAAAAACATCAGTATCAAACAAATAATTACTTCCACCTATCACATTCTCGAGGTGTTTTGGTCCTAGCGAAACTCTTAATATTAAGTAGTTCACGTGTTCGTGTGTTCATTTTTACCCCACCACTTACACATGAAATTCACTGAATTGTTGATATTACATCTTATGAAGATTTTACTCGTATGTGGGACAGAACATAACGAAGTATAAAATCATTCAAAGACAGCGACATAATTTTTTTGGTTGTAAACAGAATTACATTAAAGAAAAAGTGACGAAGACCTTTGAATCACATTTATCAGTAATTCACAAGCAAGCTCAGTAATAACACGTGTGTGTGTGTGTGTGTGTGCGTGTGTGTGTGTGTGTGTGTTAATAAAAAAAAGAGTGGGTATAGATGTAAGAAGTGTTTAACATTCTCCCTCTTTTCAACAACAGGTCGTCCTATTTTCAGTAACTGCAACATAAAACAGGATGTAATGTTGCTTCAGAGTAAGTTTTCACCGCTACATACCCCAGTTTCTTGAATGTGTCTCATTCCACAATTACGTATAAGTAAGGTTGGAAGTAAATGTACGAGTAAATGTTCAAAGTAATGGGTGTACAAATAAAACTTGCCTTGATAGCGTTTAGCCATAAAGATCTTCAGAGTTTGCTGACTACTAATAGAAATATGAAAAGTGAAAACCGTAGACTTTTGTCTCCTCCTCGCCGTGGAGAGAACAATTGCAGCGCGCTCCCTCAGTCTTCTGTGCTTAACACATTTATCAGGCTGCAGTTTTAGAGAGGTTTTGCGCAGGATTCCAGTTACGTACGCACAATCTTTTAGGAGTTAGGTGAACGTGAAAGTAATTCTAGGACATTTTTGAAGTTAAATAGATATTTCAATTTTACATTTTACATCATTACTTACATTAACCTCATATGTAGAATGAAACAAAATGTTTGCAATCACTAAGTAGTTCCCAGAAGGAAAATATTTCCGGCGCGGCATATTTGAATAAGCTCGTAACATATATAACCGTCGGTGACACTCAGGGGGTGAAATTATTACTAGAATTATAAAAATGCTCTTGATCAAAATAGTTTTCACTAAAGCCCGTTAAAAGTAATTTGAATAAGACTTTGAGACAAAACTATGAGAGAGAACACAAGAACACCGTGTTACATGGTGCAGACAAGTAACTTCATCAAAGCCACCAGCCATTCGTGAGAGAGAGAGAGAGAGAGAGAGAGAGAGAGAGAGAGAGAGAGAGAGAGAGAGAGAGAGAGAGAGAGAGAGAGAGAGAGAGAGAGAGAGAGAGAGAGAGAGAGAGAGAGAGAGAGAGAGAGAGAGAGAGAGAGAGAGAGAGAGAGAGAGAGAGAGAGAGAGAGAGAGAGAGAGAGAGAGAGAGAGAGAGAGAGAGAGAGAGAGAGAAACCAAGACAAAGAAAATACCTTAATCCACCAAAAGTTGGAGAAGGAGGAGAAGAGGACGAGGAAGAGGAGGAGGAGAAGGAGGAGGAGAAAGAAGAGGAAAGAAAAAGAAAAAAAAAGCAGAAGCAGATGAAAAAAAATAAAGAAAGAAAACAAAGAAAGAAAAGAAATTTATCAAAGAAGAAAGAAAAAGCAAACATGGAGATTAGTAAGCATATGAGAACAAAAGAAGAAACATGAAAATGAGTAAGTAGAGAAAGAGAAGTGGATATTTTGAAGAAGAAAAACAAAACATATCTTTGTTATGATATTGTAATATAATACACTGCTGTACACACAAAAAAAGTGAAATAATACACTGCTGTATACAAAAAATTAATACTTTGTGGCTTGGAGCTCTATATATAAAAAATGGAAATTAACACAAAGGGAAATAATAGTAATAATAATAGTAAAAAAAAACTAAATAAAAGCTAACGTATCGCAGTCGTCTTCCACTCCGTTCTGAAATGTTTAAAAGTAGGATAACCTTAGAAACAAAAAAGGACGAGGAGGAGGAGGAGGAGGAGGAGGAGGAGGAAGAAAAAAAGAAACAATAGAAGAGAAAAGAAAGAAAATTAAGGAAAGAAAGAAGAAAAGCAAGCAAGAAAATCAGTAAGAATATGAGAACAAAAGGTAAAGGAAAAAGAAAAATGAGCAGGTGGAGAAAGAGAAGATGGAGATTCCAGAGCAGTTTGGAGCAGTGGGTGGATGGGAGGAGAGGGTGACGGGAAAACAAAAAAGTCAAACCGTTAATTTGCCATAGTCCCGAGTGACTGAGAGCTGCTGGGTGACATCTTGCGGTGACTCTCTCTCTCTCTCTCTCTCTCTCTCTCTCTCTCTCTCTCTCTCTCTCTCTCTCTCTCTCTCTCTCTCTCTCTCTCTCTCTCTCTCTCTCTCTCTCTCTCTCTCTCTCTCTCTCTCTCTCTCTCTCTCTCTCTCTCTCTCTCTCTCTCTCTCTCTCTCTCTCTCTCTCTCTCTCTCTCTCTCTCTCTCTCTCTCTCTCTCTCTCTCTCTCACATCCTTGTCTCCCTTCCTTTTTCCATCTCGTTATTCTTTATATCATCTACTACTGTGCGTCTCTCTCTCTCTCTCTCTCTCTCTCTCTCTCTCTCTCTCTCTCTCTCTCTCTCTCTCTCTCTCTCTCTCTCTCTCTCTCTCTCTCTCTCTCTCTCTGTCTGTCTTTCCCTCCATAAATAAATAGAGCCAATGAAATGTTGTCATTTTTCTATAATAATAAAGAATGATAAAGTTTTGCCAAAGATAAGTCAGTGGAAACCCGAGATGTGCAATGCAGTTACCGTTTCCCCAACCTCGTTAAATGCACTGCGAGAATGGAAGTCCCTTGGTGCGTGGAGCGGCGGAGATGATACTATTCTTAATGTTTGTTCGCATTGGCTGGCGCTTTTACCCGTGGCAGTGGCGGGGCTCAAACATTTGCACAGCTTAGCCACGGTGCCTCTCTCTCGGCTTAGGCGGCGCGTAGAAACATTGAATTCCTTTTTTTATTATTATTTTTTCTGCAGCTTGAAGCATTAATCTCTATTGATGTGCATATTGGGGACTCGGTAGAGGTTCTAAGGATCTTTTCCTTATATATGTTGGCCGAATAATTTGCTGCAGTTGACATTTATTAATTGTGGACACGTAGAAACACAGCATTCCTTAGAGCTTTTAACCGCTTGAAGTGCCCATTTCTGCTGGCGTGCTAAACAGCGTCTTGACGAAGAAGCTGAGTGTCTTTTCCTAATGTATGCTGTCAGAATGATTTGCTGCAGTCACAATAACCCCTGAGACGTTTATTGATTGTGAGCCCGGTGAAATATAAGAGTGCTGTGGTTAAGTGACGCCTGCTGGTATCCGTGTGACAGTAGTTATCGACTGGGAGTTTTATGGCTGCTGGTTGTATTTGTCTGTGTCTTGGGAAGGGAGGGAAAATATGTACTCAATTCAGGCCACGGTGGTTGTTTTGCACGTGACCGAATAGTGGAATCAATGACTGGCCTAAGAGTGTAAGTTATTATTATTATTATTATTATTATTATTATTATTATTATTATTATTATTATTATTATTGTTATTATCATCATCATCATCTGAATAACAACAACAATAACAGCAACAACAACAATGATAATAATAATAATAATAATAATAATAATGATAATGATAATAATAATAATAATAATAATGATAATAATAATAATAATAATAATGATAATAATAATAATAATAATAATAATAATAATAATAATAATAATAATAGTAATAATAATAATGTACTTCCTTTCTTTGTAAATAATTTCTCTTATTAACTTGACCTAAAACGCGTGACATTCTTTTTATGAACTCAAGAAAGGCGAGTGTGTGAGCTACATCTCCGGAAAGCGAATTTTGAACTACGGCAGCCATTCCTTTTTTTTTTTTTTTTGGTGACATGTATCGTGTCTTATGTTATGCTGACAGCGTGGTGCGTAGGCGTTCCGTGGCCCATCCATCGTGCCCCTTTAAGCTCATGGTTCTATTTAAGCTTTTATGCACCCCAAGTGTCTCCACCGCCATTCAGGAGAAGCGTAACCATTACCTTAACCCAGACAGTAACCAAGAGGCGAAAAATTCCTGATGTTGCGAAGAGCGGAACATGTGACACCCTAAGCTCTGGGCATTGGTAGTAGTTGATGGTGGCAGGGAAGGGAGGAGTGGCTGCCTTGCTCGTCTTTCCGGCACACCTGGCAACATGACGAGGCCTTGCAGACGTGGTGGGGGCCAGACCACGGACTCATGTGGAAACAGACACCTCGTTCGCACACCTTTCAAAACCAGACTCAGTATCGACCTTTACACCATGCACCGCTTTTCTCCTCACCACATGCATCAGGTCGCTTGATGATTAATATACAACAGTTCACCGTTTTCTTTTCATTGTAAACATCGCCACCTTTGTGCATGCGTATCTAACAAGCCAGTGACGATTACCAGTGATTCCTATGCAAATTGTATATTTGAAGTCGAAGTTGTGCTACAAGTCTGATAACGTAAATAAAAGTAAGATACATTGGCACTCGAGGCAGTGTTGCAAATCTGGTAACCCAAAAACAAAGACAGATAAGCCCTCGAGGCAGTGTTGCAAATCTGGTGACCCCGAAAAAATAAGATACATGAACTCTCGAAGCATTGTTGCAAATCTCCTACTTCCCCTTAAAAAGTGAGATACATGAACACTGGAAGCGATGTTGTAAATCTGGTACCCGCAAAACAAGGAATGAACACCGCGGCTCAAACACTAAGGCGAACTGATAACACGCTGTCACTCTTGACACTGCAGGGAAACGATAGAAGAAATGAACACTGCCTGACAGAGACTTGGGAGAAAAAGCTGTCTGTCAGTGGTGTCAGAGCGATCAACAGTAATCGCATTCGGGGAGGGGAGAGGGAGAAAAGGAGAGCAACATAGTAAGTATATTTTCATCCAGCTCTTACCATGTCCTACGCTGATCTTATAATGTGGTGAGTGACTTGAGATGGCAGTATATGTATGACTTATTCGTCCTGACCTACATATTGTGTTTATATGAAGGATCAGAGGCTCGGTGCAAATTTGATCTCGAAACATCGTGCATAAAAAAAAAAAAATAAAAAAAAATATATAAGTAAAGGAAAACATCGTACACTTAAAAGAAAATGAAATTTATAAGAAGGGAGCATTTACATAAAAAAAAAGTTAAGAAAACAACGTACATTAGAAAAACGGTCAACGTTAATAAGTAGAGAAAACAATAAAAGAAGAGTCAACGTGAATAAGTAAGGAAAAAACTGGGTATATTAAAAAAAAGTTAAGTAAAGAAAAATATTATACACTAAAAAAAAAAAAATAACATTGATAGCTAAAGAAAAAAAAAAAAAAACAGGTCCGGAACTAAACTGACATTTATTTTGGACTTTTTCTCTGGATATATGTATGTTTTATTTGATTTTTTTTTTCCAGGGAGAGACAAAATAGCTGCTTTTCCTTATTTTTTCTAAGTCTTTGGGCGGCCTCCTTCACGCATCATTAAAAAAAAAAAAATGAAGACTGTGATATGACCTTCCGATAATAATGTAACCGTGCTCTCCATCGTCGATTGAAAACAAAACACACAAAAAAAAAAAATAAATAAATAAATAAAAAAAAATTGTGAGCCGATACAGTTTTATTCATTCACTACTTGAGTTATGAATTGAGAGCGGAAAGATACGTCACCACTTCACTTTTTACTAATGATGTGGGCCGGCGGAATAAGCTTTCAAGGGCAGGAATATGCGTCCGTGTACTGCCTCGTCCTGAGTAACAAGGCCGTGAGTGAATACATGTTGCATTTCCAGTCGTGTGTGTGTGTGTGTGCGTGTGTGTGTGTGCGCCTTACTGATTCGTATGAGATAAGCCAGCTTTCTCTCACTCTCTCTCTCTCTCTCTCTCTCTCTCTCTCTCTCTCTCTCTCTCTCTCTCTCTCTCTCTCTCTCTCTCTCTCTCTCTCTCTCTCTCTCTCATCATATTCATTAATTCTTTCTTACTTTGCTTACATAACTCTTTGATTCCGTAGCTTTCTGAAACATTTTCACGGCTGTCTTTCTCCTCCTCCTCCTCCTTGTCCTCCTCCACCTTCTCTCTTCATCTTCAACTTTTTTTCATCCTCATCTTTCTTCGCCAGTTTCCCTTCCAACCCATTATCTTCCTCCTCCTCCTCCTCCTCCTCTTCCTCCTGTACCGCATCAGGGCGCACTAACAAGATCCTCATTAGTCCAAAGGCTCCGGGTTAAGGAATATTGTGTCTCCGTAGGCTGACGGAGGGAGGAGGCGGGAAGACGGAAGGCAGACAGGCAGGCAGGCAGGAAGGGAAGGAAGGAAAGGTGGGAGAAACAAATGAAAGGAACAAGGAAGGGAACGCGGAAGAATAATGTACGGAGGAAGAGAGGTGAGAGATGGAGAAAGGAATAAGGAAGAGGGGGAGGAGGAGGAAGAGGAGGAGGAGGAGGAGGAGGAGGAGGAGGAGGAGGAGGAGGAGGAGGAGGAAAAAGGGTAATGGATAAATGGTTTGAGTGTGTCCCTGAAGGAAGACGAAGAAGGTAAAGGAGGAAGGAAGAAATAAATAGAGGAAAGAAGGGAGAAGAGAAGTGAAGAGCAAGGGATTGAAAGGAAGACGCCACCGCAGTTCTTTTCTTCAGAAGACTGGGAGATTATTGGAACATATTCATAAACATTTCTTCGTTTTAACCCTTATATTTAACTGGCTCGAATGAGTTACTGGCGTGTTCAGGTTTTTTTTTTCTCTTTAAGATGGTAGTGATGCTTTAAGTAGGCCTCTACGTCACCAATGGAAAAAAAAACCCACACTCGTCATTTCAACTCTTACATTTAACAGGCGCGAGGGAAAATTATTGGAGTTTTCAAGGGTGTTTTCTTTTCTTTCTTTTTTTCACGATCGTTGTGATACTTTAACAAGGATTCTCCATCACCAGTGGAAAATATCCATGAAGACCCAGCTAATTATGTCCGTGTCATTTAAAAAAAATACTCCTGCTGAGAGAACAAAGCATTTAAGAATGAGGGTCACGGCCACTCTCAGTCAGAGCAGAGGAGTGAGTGGCTCAAGGGACACTCCGCTTGTCGCATGGATAAAAATAAGTCAACTGCTTTGTTTCTGTATTTAATTATGTTGATATTATTAAGGAGATAAGTTAATAATAAGATTGTGACTGACATTTTGTCTCTTTGTTCAGTGGCGTTCTGTCATAATGAACTGTGACGCTGAATCACTGTTTTACTTTTACTTCATTTTTGCGTGATTTCAGTCTTTATCGAAGCTCGCGTTACTCGATCATTCTTATATGTGCTGGAATCAGAGAAAATGTTTAGACAGAATGAGAAAGTTGTACAGGATAGAATAGCAAAGTTGCCCATCTTTTATTGAGTAGTTTTAGGATACAAGTAGAACCTCTAATAGCAACGCTGTGGGCCTCTAATAGCAACGCTGTGGGCTTCTAATAACAATGCCTTTAATAGCAAGGCTGTGAACTTTTAATAGCAATGCTGGGAGTGGTTGGTTCTGTGGTGCACTATTTGTCTTGTGGCGAAAGGTTGCGAGCTCGTGTCCAGCTCACGGCAGCTTCTCGTTGGTGGAGGCGGAGCTCCTTTCGTAACCGTATCAGGCGCAACATGACCTCGTTGCAGAGCCATAATCCAATCAATTTTGCAATGTGCAGCAATAATATTGAGCAGTGACCTTTCGAGGTTGACATTAGAGAGTATAATAAAAATCTGTATTTGCTGAAACTGAAACAAAAGTCTCTTAGAAATACCGTGGAATTATTTGAGCGTTGCGTTAGAGAAACGAAGATATACTTTTTCATCGCAGCAATGCCAAAGCGAACAAATAAATAGATAAACAAAACGTTGATAATTAAGGGCGTTGAGTGTTCCCCAGGGCCGCGAGGGGGCGCCAGTGCAATGTGTAATGAGCTCACAGTTTTCCTATACTTCAGCGGCACAAGCATGAAAAGATACATTTTCCATCCTTTTTACATCGCCGTCCGCGTGTCAGCCCCCCTCATGAAGGTCACACACGATGATGACAAAAACAAAGTCACATTTCTGTTTGTGTGTTCTTGTTTGTTTGTATTTTCCTTGTGCTTGTTTCGAATAGTATGGATGATGAATGTAAGCCTTAGTTATTTGAACACACACACACACACACACACACACACACACACTCTCTCTCTCTCTCTCTCTCTCTCTCTCTCTCTCTCTCTCTCTCTCTCTCTCTCTCTCTCTCTCTCTCTCTCTCTCTCTCATCTGCACGACATTCAGACCGTCAGTGATTGGATGAGCTTTCGACTTGCCAAGACCTGATTATTTATTTTTGCAGTCGAAGTGGCGCCAAGGATGCTGTTAATTTTTCTGCTATCTAACTCTTCCTCCTCCTCCTCTTCCTCCTCCCCTCCTCCTCTTCCTTCTTTTCTCCTTTCTTCGTCTTTTTCTTCTTCATTTCCTCTTCTGTCTCCTCCTCCTCCTAGTCCTCCTCTTTCTCAGACTTCCACTCTGACTTGATTTTTCGTAGCTTTTTCCTTTAAATTTTCGCTTTTCTCAACTTTCTCTCTCTCTCTCTCTCTCTCTCTCTCTCTCTCTCTCTCTCTCTCTCTCTCTCTCTCTCTCTCTCTCTCTCTCTCTCTCTCTCTCTCTCTCTCTCTCTCTCTCTCTCTCTCTCTCTCTCTCTCTCTCTCTCTCTCTCTCTCTCTCTCTCTCTCTCTCTCTCTCTCTCTCTCTCTCTTCTACTCCCCTTGTTTTTTCCCTTTCCCTTCCCTTCCTTGGTTCGCTTGATTTTTTCCCTGTTGTCACTCACCGGTTTTTGTGTGTTGTGCCTTTTCCTCATGCTCATCCTCTCTCTCTCTCTCTCTCTCTCTCTCTCTCTCTCTCTCTCTCTCTCTCTCTCTCTCTCTCTCTCTCTCTCTCTCTCTCTCTCTCTCTCTCTTTCCCCCTCCCTTCGTCGTCCTCGTTCTCGTCGTTCTCGCCGTCCTCATCTTGGTCCTTCCTATCATGTTCCTCATCACAGTGACTGATAGGACGGACGTAGCTTCGTGTGATCATTGGGACAAACTTATTGGCTGTGTAAAACCTTCAGTAGGCGGAGCGTGGGGGCGAGGCGCGCTAGTGATTGGACCGGGGAGGGAAAAAGAGACGAAAAGTGCAGCTTGAGCGCGAAGAGGATTGGCTGATAAAGTGTTTGTTATCGTAAAGCTTGTCATTGTTTTTTTTTTTTTAATGCATTTTATTACCTGTGTTTTCTCCCTTTTTTTTCTTCTCTTTTAGCAGGAAGCGATTGGCTTATCTGCGTGAATCGGATTAAGTGATATATAAACTGTGGTGCAGGAAGGGAGAGTTTTATTAGATGAATAAAGAGAGGAGGTTGTAAAAATAGTGAGTAGGGATAAAGTGTGACAGAAATGGACAGGATGTAGCATTAAGGAGATTGTAAAAATAACGATGATTGACTTTAAAATGAAGAAAAAAGAAGCTGATTGACAAAGAGAAAGGGAACTGATCACAAAAAAATGAAGCGCTGTCGATAAAAAATAAGATGAACCCAAAAAATAACATGAGTGACTAAAAACGAGATGACTGGATGTAAAAATAAGATGGCTTGCTATATATATATATATATATATATATATATATATATATATATATATATATATATATATATATATATATATATATATATATATATATATATATATATATATAAACGACAAAAGATAACTTAAAAGAAAAAAAAAACAAGAAAAGGTGTCTTCTATAAAAATATAACTGTAAAAATAATGTGAATGGCTGTTAAAATTAGATGACTGGGCTATAAAAACAAGATGATCTAAGCCGAGGCAGGAATGAGCAAGGCAGCGCACCATTAAGGTGATTGGTTGTGGCAGGATGACGGGCAGCACCGTAGGACGCACGTGATTGGCTGCGACTGATGCTATTAATGCTGCACCTGGAGGAGTAGAAACGCTACCTTGGTTTTGATCGAAGCTACGGACGACGAGGTGATTGGTTGTTACAGGTGATCTGGGTACCTTCTCGGCCAATCAGAGCGCAAAGTTGACGGCGGGGGAGGCACGTTAATTCCACAGTAACGCGACAGTTACTGCTTCTCATGGCCTAATTTGGTATCACCTACAGGAGCGTGTTACGGCGCGCTGTCTGTAATGGAAAGTAAGTAATTATTAAACGGAGAAGGAGAGAGAAAAGCTGCAGATAGATAGACAGATAGGTAGATAGATAGATAGATAGATAGATAGACAGAGAGAGAGAGAGAGAGAGAGAGAGAGAGAGAGAGAGAGAGAGAGAGAGAGAGAGAGAGAGAGAGAGAGAGAGAGAGATTTTTAACGTGGTGCCCTGGAGGCTTGACCTGGGAATGAGATTTATGCAAGAATGAGTGACTGGCTGTGGGGAGGACCAGGTAGAAAGTCCGGGAGGGAGGGAGGTAGGGAGAGGAGGCAGGATACTAGGAGGGGAGGGAGAAGGACGGCATTGTTAAGTGCTTTTGTTCCCTCTCGCTGCACCAGGCTTTGGGGACTCCCGAAAAATGGCAGCTTGTATCAACAGAGGGCAGAGGGAGGGAGGGTGAGGGCGGGCAGGAGTGGTGGGTCTGGCCTGGCGCGGCGCTGAAGGCTGTTTGTGCTTCCCCGCCGGGTTGTGCCGACAGGGATTAGCCCAGAACAACTTGCGGCATAAGGTAAAGGGATTGGATAAAGCATTGTTTGTGTGGGAGCTGCCGAGGGAAGGAAGGTAATGATATTTGATCGGTACATTGATCACGTGAGATTAGGAACGTGAAGTGTGTTGAGCTTCAGGCGGAGACAATGAGCGTGTAGGGTTAGTGAAGTTGAATGGTTTAATTTCAGAAAATGTCTTATGTTTGAAAAGATGCTGGTGAAGATAATTATGAAATGCTGGATTTCTTCTTCGTTTCACAATTCTGTAATGCTTATCAACATTCGTATACATATCATGAATGAATATATGGTAGTAGTAGTCTCTCTCTCTCTCTCTCTCTCTCTCTCTCTCTCTCTCTCTCTCTCTCTCTCTCTCTCTCTCTCTCTCTCTCTCTCTCTCTCTCTATCTATCTATCTATCTATCTATCTCTCTTTCTCTCCCTACGGTGATGCGAATTACCGCTGGGTGAAGGAGTATTTGTGTTACATGACTCGGGGAACCTGCTGTCTCAACAAAGGCGTTTTTTTGGAGTGTTTTCCTCCGCACAGCTGATTGAGTGACGAGAGCGATGGGAAAGATTGGAAAGTGACTAATAACAGTGAGATGATCAGATTAATTAATTGATATATTGGCTCTGCAATGGTAAGGTGACGCATCACTGATATTTTATCATGAGTGAGGATTTTTAGTTACTGAGTGTCAACGTATTCAAGATGACCGGAATCTTTAATGTAACTTAACTCTTTGACTGCTACACAAAACAATTAGCAGCATCAGAAGCAATTCATGAAGTCTTTATAAGCATCTACGGTAAAGTTAGTGATAAAAAAGAATACATTTTTGCAATTTTTTCCCATTGTAGAGACTGAATGTGGCTGTAGAACAAGTAAAGATGTCTCAAAGTGATTGGTGATTAGGGAAAGGTGTACCAAGTGGCAATCAAAGGGTTAATGTGTTTTAAAATGATTGTGGAATACAGTTTGTTCCTGGATGTGACTGATATTGCTCTTTGAGTCTGAGGGGTGATGAGGTCACGTACTAATGCCTAGATAGGATTGGGTCATGATTTATTTTGTCCTCCTTGCAAAGTTGGTTGGGTGAAGCATTGTTAGTTTGAACCATTGCGAGGAAAGAGGTTGAGGCGCGCGGCGGGGCGACTTATTAGCGCCGTGTTTATCTAAGGCGGGCGAGTAAGGTTATCAGTGGAGTCAGTGTTTGCGAGAAGTTATTGGATGACGCGTTGTTTGCGGGCTCAGCCGGGATGATTCGATTACACCACTGCAGCAAGACGTCTGCCGCGCTGCCGCCAAGACGGCTCTGGCAGACGGAACGCGGCTGAAATGTCTTGAGCTTCAGCCACGAACAAGTCATGCAGCATTAATAAAGCAGAATTATTTAGTATTAGGAAATGTTAATGCATGAAAATATATCAAACAAGAATAATAATAAGAAGAAGTATGATAATATTCTTTTTATATAACGCATATCAATATTCGTATCATGAATAGGTTTATGGTAGTGAGGTCTCTCTCTCTCTCTCTCTCTCTCTCTCTCTCTCTCTCTCTCTCTCTCTCTCTCTCTCTCTCTCTCTCTCTCTCTCTCTCTCTCTCTCTCTCTCTCTCTCTCAACAATGGAGAAATGCTCACGCATTTATTGATGAAATTTCATACGTGGAAAGAAAATGACGACTAGTGTATCTCAGTGTCCAGTCCTGGCCACACCTGCCAGCGTGTTCCCGCCACACACCAGATACAACAGACACCACGGAGATATTTTCTGATAATATGACCTTAGCAAGCAAGACCTCGCTAGAATGACGCGTCTTGCAGAGAACTCCAGATAGATCTGCAAGTTAATTATTTATTTGATGCCAAAGGGGGACAAAAGGAAATCAATGAAGACAAATACCGAGTACGAAATTCGATGAAGGGAGGAAGAAAAGAGAGAAATAAAAATTGAAAAAAAAAAAAAATCATGAAACTGTCGAAAAAAAAGATGTGCAAGTTTTCACTTGAAGATCATACGAATTATAAGCTAAAAGTGTATGGGAATATGTACAGCTGATCAATTTAAGAAAGCAAAGAGAGCAGTTTGGCACATGAGTATGTAAGTACATAAAGGAAGCTGCCACAAGCCAGGAGATCCACGTGTGGCACTCCTTGCATAAAATATACATATCTATAGCAACCTATATTATCCCTTTTCATAAATTTATCTCATGTTTTAAAAACTCCTTATTGTCTTGGCACTAACAACGTGATTGGTGGGTCTATTCCATTAATTTACAACTCTATCTGCAGAGAAATTTCTTCCAGTCGATAAGAGCTGTCTGACAACCAGTCACGTCATGCACTTCACTTCATTTCACTTCAACATGTCGTCATTGTTTGAATGCCTCGTCTGAAAAAAAAAAGAACGTACATGGCCAAGTGGCCAAGTCATAAAAAAAATAAATAAATGTAATTACAGACTAATTTCAGCCGCTCCTCTGTACGAAGAAAAGTCAAGAAAGTTAATTCTGGCCAGAGTGGAGAATAATTAAATAATGAGGTAGTGAGATACAAATGCGTAACTAGAAGGAAATAAAGTTAAGGAAACTGTGTTTGCACTTTTGTAATAAATTAAATGGCAACAACAGGAAAAAAAATGAAGCTAAAACTAAAATAAAGATACATGAAGGTAAAGTTTTCAACTGTATTTGTTGACATCGCCTGTGCTGCAAATATACATATATCTAAAGAGATGCATGATAGAATTGGGTTAAGAGACGGACCATCACGATCTTAACACAGCTCGGTAAAGACACATTCAAATTCTGATAATGATGCAGTTACTTTATTAGGAGTTACTCTGTGAGGAGGAAGACCGAAGTTCCGATGAAAGGTCAACATTGCAAATATGCAGGAAAAGGGCGTAATAGAAGAGGACACACAAAACAGGAAAAGTAGAAAAGGCAAGCAAGAAACGGTGATTCCATACAAAAATACGTTAAAAGTGAAGACAAAGAAGAAAAGAAGACGATTATTTCATAAAGGACTATCACCACTTTCCCCACCACAACTCGATTTTTACATAAAAAATTGACGTGCCTTAAAGGCCGGGGGACAGCCAAGATAAGCAATCCACATGTATGCTTTCCCATCCATTATCACATCTACAAACAATCCTTTACAATTTAATTCAGGTTAAGGGGAATACCACAAATGGAACTTGTGGTTAGATACAAGAGAGATGCCTGTGGAACAAGGAAAAGTGGTAGCGCGTGACAGGAATGAATGGAGAGCTGGTATAAACGCATGAATGGACACACACACGGACACACGCACCACACACATACACACACACACACACACACACACACACACACACACACACAGAGACACGTTACTCTGACATTGGAGTGCAATTTTTGGTTGCACGAGATTTCGTGTTGAAGTATTGGAACATCGTGAAACATTGCACCCCATTGAGCGTCACCACATTGCCTGTGTTTTCAAGAGTGTTGCTTGACCATCCATTGGACTTACTGAAGACTGCAGAGGTTTGCCAGCAGGACTGAGTGTTCCCTGTGAAGCCTATATTTGGGAAGTTGTCTATTTTATTCAAGGCGAAGAAAATTATTTTTACATTAATTAAAAAAATAAAATAAAATGATTGCGTTGGTGTAAATATCACATGCGCGGACTCCAAAATTGGCTAGATCAGTGGTTCCCCAAACCGGAGGACGCCTCCCAATAGGCGGGTGTGAGGAGGATGCAGTGGGGGCGTGAAGTTATCTGCTCCAACAAAATTATTTGAAAAGTATATAATGAAATTACTCCAAGACCAAGTAAGTATCTCATTACTCTCGTATAAACTTAATTTTGTCACCCAAATCCGTTTTCTATTACTTCAGCTCTCCTTCCGTGTTTTGTACGTGTCACCGATACCAACCACATTGACGCTCCTGACTTGTCAGGACATTCGACTTGTTGATCCACTCACATCTTCACCTTATCCATCGTAAGAAGAAACTCGATTTGAAATGTGGCTCAGCTGCAAAAAGGGACTTTGAAACAATGAAGCTGGAAGAGTTTTTGGTGAAGTAGCTTCCTCTGTACCCCAAAAATAGCTAGATGACCATAAGAAGAACTTATTTTACATATCTTTGCAGGATTTTCAGCTCCTGTTGTACTGAAAACAAAACAGTCCTATCGGCTGGATGTAGAGGCCGACTTGCACCGTGCGCTGTCATCCTTCAAGGCCAGAATTCCTGATCTAGTGCAAAAAAGTAGCAGTATTCATCTCACTAAAAAAGTTATCAAAATCATGTAAATCATGCAATTAACTTGTTATTTCAGTATTATAAGAATTCGAATGTTAAGCATGTGACATTTCTTCATATTTCATGCTTAGTTTGTAGAACAGCGCACGTCTTCATATTCTCATATGCAGTTTACAAAAACTGTGCGTATCTACGTTTTAGTTTTTTACTGGTGAAAATGCCTCCCTATTTCAATTTTGTGAGAACACGAAACATTATTTATGTGACAAGCTTTCTTGGTATTTTATAATTGTTGTTTACGAAAATAGTTTGATTTATTTGTTGGAGGAAGTGTCTTTACATTTCAGTACGAGGAAATTCGAAATATGATGGATATGTCATGTCTTCTTAATTTTTCCATATTTACCTCATGAAATTGTGCATATCATGGAGTCACTGATTTACTAGATTTGTTGTATGTTATTTCGGTATTACAAGTATTTCCAAATATCATATACTGTTTTCAAATTCTTCATTTATTTTTTTTTAAGATGTGCAAGCTCATTTTGATAATCCTCCGCAATTTTTAACTTTTTTTCGCTTTTTTTTTAAACAAATCTTTCTTAAAATGTTCTGTGACTATATTATTCGTTTCATTTGTTTTAATCCAGCAAAAGATCTTTGTTTTCCTAAACAGCTGTATAATATAAATGGTAAGAAATAAAAGAAGTTTTATATAAACACAATATAATGAGAGGGAGAGGAGAGAGAAGTAGCGTACAAATCTGTTAAAGACAATAGGGGAGTCATGTAAAATAGTTTGGACGCCACTGAAGCAGACATTTACAGCAGCACAAAGATGCTGATATTGCGAACCTGCATTAATTGAGATGAAATAAAAAGTAAATGGGTACCGCCGCAGGGCAGCGTTACCTTAACTCTTACCTGCATATAGCCTATACTAGGTTCACCCATCCACCCACCCATACACACACACACACACACACACACACACACACACACACACACACACACACACACACACACACACACAGAAAGAGACATCGCACTCATTTAACTGTCACTGGCTGTCCTTGTAAATCTCAACCCTTGGAAATAGTTGCAGCATACCGGTACAGGTCGTCGCAGTACTGACAGTAACACTCGTAGAACTCGTAATAGTAGTACTTGAATTACAAACATGAACTGCCGCCGCTCTGAAATAAGCACCCTTTTCTAAATCAAGATGGAAAACAGGTAGCACAGTACGCAGCGGCATCATTATTCAAATCCTGCTGATCCCTCTTACCGGATGACACACGCGCAGGAAGAATGCGTTAACCACCTTTCACAGGGAGTACAGCAACGGTAATCCAAGAGCCCTCCCTCCCGCCATCAGGTGTGAAGGGCTTACCCACACACTGCCACCTTTGCTTCACCGTGCACTCCACTCCCGCGCTGTGTACTGGGAGTGTTTAGCTGGCACTGCTCTTCTCCATCCGAGTAAAGCGATGGAAATAAAAGAAATAAGGAGATACGTGTTAGGTAGCAGTAAATAGGTACGGTTTCTTGCTCCCCTCCCTCTTTTTTTTTTTTTATAGAAACTCGGGTAAATGAATTGGACGCGTTTTGCTTCTTATAAAAGTTGTGGAAAAGGTAATAAACTATTCTCCTTTAGGTTAGAATGAACAACAAGGGGAGTACCATTTTTTTCCGCCTTTCTCTCTCTCTCTCTCTCTCTCTCTCTCTCTCTCTCTCTCTCTCTCTCTCTCTCTCTCTCTCTCTCTCTCTCTCTCTCTCGTTACAATAGGGATTAAAAAGTACTGAAAAGTTTCCCTCCACTTAGAATGTGGAAAAGGAGGCATACCAGAGTTTTGTCTCTACTTAGAATAAACAGAGAGAGAGAGAGAGAGAGAGAGAGAGAGAGAGAGAGAGAGAGAGAGAGAGAGAGAGAGAGAGAGAGAGAGAGAGAGAGAGAGAGAGAGAGAGAGAGAGAGAGAGAGAGAGAGAGAGAGAGATTCTCTTCCACATTAAAGGTCTTGAAAATAAATATACTGAAAGAGAAAGAGAGAAAATGAATATATTGAAAGAGAGAGAGAGAGAGAGAGAGAGAGAGAGAGAGAGAGAGAGAGAGAGAGAGAGAGAGAGAGAGAGAGAGAGAGAGAGAGAGAGAGAGAGAGAGAGAGAGAGAGAGAGAGAGAGAGAGAGAGAGAGAGAGAGAGAGAGAGAGAGAGAGAGAGAGAGAGAGAGAGAGAGACCAAACTTCCTCTTCTAAACACACACACACACACACACACACACACACACACACACACACACACACACACACACACACACACACACACACACACACACACACATACTGGACACTGGAGAACATAAAGTAAAAAAAGATGGAAAGACGAAATGATCAATTGAGAGAGAGAGAGAGAGAGAGAGAGAGAGAGAGAGAGAGAGAGAGAGAGAGAGAGAGAGAGAGAGAGAGAGAGAGAGAGAGAGAGAGAGAGAGAGAGAGAGAGAGAGAGAGAGAGAGAGAGAGAGAGAGAGAGAGAGAGTAACTTCTTTCTCCTCCACAAAAGAATGCAAAAAAAGAAAAAAAAAAAAAAAAAAAAAAAAAAAAAAATATATATATATATATATATATATATATATATATATATATATATATATATATATATATATATATATATATATATATATATATATATATACATATAATACAATTTCCTTTCCACTCACAAAGGCGGAAGGAGGAGATATACCAAGCCTTTTTTCTCTCTTTACTTGTAACCAACGGAAAAGGCTATCTTCACTTTTACCTCCCCCTTTCACCCCGCACTTGAAAGACAGAGAAGGAAACAAAGCAGAGAAAACAACGGAATAGTAGCTTCATCCTTCACTTGGTATAAAGAAAAGTAGAGATAGTGGCTTGAGTAAATATATCCGTCCTTCATAATATATAGGAAGGAAGGGATGGGATGGTAAAGAAAAATGGTGAAATTCCCGACTTAGGGACTCCGGTTTTTCCCTCTCCACTTGGAATGAAGGGACTTGATAAGCTGGCCCTCCCAACACTACTTTGTCCACTTCTCAGTTCGAATTGCCGCCGTGAATCACAAGGTTACTGTCCCCCAAGCCTTCTCCTTCCTCTCCCGGGGGCGCGGCTCAGTGTCATAACCGTGCACCGCGCCGCACATTAGGTTTTTTACAACACCTCCTCAAGTTACGAGTCCAGGGTCTCCTAGAGCGGGATTTGGCGCCGCCACGACTCTGTAAATCGAGTGAATATCCGGTGCTCATGATACGATTTCTCTCTCTCTCTCTCTCTCTCTCTCTCTCTCTCTCTCTCTCTCTCTCTCTCTCTCTCTCTCTCTCTCTCTCTCTCTCTCTCTCTCTCTCTCTCTCTCTCTCTCTCTCTCTCTCTGTCTCTCTCTCTCTCTCTCTCTCTCTCTCTCTCTCTCTCTCTCTCTCTCTCTCTCTCTCTCTCTCTCTCTCTCTCTCTCTCTCTCTCTCTCTCTCTCTCTCTCTCTCTCTCTCTCTCTCTCTCTCTCTCTCTCTCTCTCTCTCTCTCACACACACACACACACACACACAATGTTCTTTTTCTAGATTTTTTTGGGGGGTGAAAGAAAAGGAAGTTAGATTTTCTTTGTCTCAGTCCCTCAGTTTGCGTGTCTGTCTGTCTGTCTGTCTGTCCGTTCGTCTGTCTCTCTCTCTCTCTCTCTCTCTCTCTCTCTCTCTCTCTCTCTCTCTCTCTCTCTCTCTCTCTCTCTCTCTCTCTCTCTCTCTCTCTCTCTCTCTCTCTCTCTCTCTCTGCATAACTTCATCCTCAGGGGTCCTCGTTCCCGCCACACTGAAAGGGAACACACAAGTTTGCGTCACATTACCGCCACGACATACCGCCTCTTTAGGTAACAAACCTTCACCGCACCGCCACAGCTTAGCCACGCAACCTCAGCACAAAATTATAAGTTACATTACAACTACACTCCGCTAAACCAACTCACACGATACATAACCGCGATATAATTCAGTAATATGCATAGTTTGTGTATGCGTGTGTACTACTAACCTGCTCTTATGGGATGTATTCAAAGGTAGATGACCTGTTTCAACTTTAAGCCAGATGTACTCTATATATGACGATTCCTCCATGATGAATCCATGTTAGTTCTACTCGTACTAAAAAAAGTGAAATAACCTCACGTAACATACGGACATAAAGGAAGCTGCAAGAAGCCACCAGGCCTACTTATAACATTCCCCTTTGAAAATATACATACTCATACCCACTATCTATTCACATGCATAAATTCATCTCATCTTTGAAAGCTCCATATTGAGTCGGCACTGACAGCCTGATTGCCAGGTCTATTCCAGTCATTTACCATTCTGCGTTTGAGCCAGTTTCTTTCTCTCTTCTATTCATATCTGATTTTATTATTTTTTAACCCAATACTTGTACTCATAAAAAGACGAAAACGTTAAGAAAATAAGGAAAGTTGCAAGAGGTCAGGAGGCCAATACGTGATAGTCTCTGTATAAAAACATACCTGCCTTTATCTACCTATCGGCGTCATCCATGTCCCTGTTCAGTCCACACCATTACCTGGAAGACGATACATAGACAATCCCAGAATTCAAGTCTCGCCCTACATACCGTTCAGCATCACCATTAGAATAACAATGTACCTGAATGGCGGGAGCACAGCGCAACCCAGACTAAGCCACCGCTAGAGGGCGATGCCAAGGCGGATAACAAACAACAATCTCAGTCACGCTCGGGAACAAACAAACGGCACACCAAGTGATACGGACCATGAATTCGCCATAACACCTCCATGTAAATTTTGCAGGTACAGACAGTCACGGAGACCTCGTTTTGTTTTTCTCTAAGATCTTTCCAGTTGGGAACTCAGGCGTTATAGGCTCAAATCTGCGTTTTTTTTTCTTTAAAGGGGAGAACTGTTTACACCACCGACACATTTTTCATATTTCCTCTTTTTTTAATGATCGTTTTAGAAATCTACCTCTCACTTTTTCGTTTTTGTTTTGAACCGGAAACCTAACAAGCTTTTCTTTTTTCGCTTATTTTTGTACCTTTGACCGCTGTCCTTCAATATAAAAGAAAAAAAAATCACTACCACTGCTATTTGTTCATCCCTTTGCATGGCTGTCCCCCGCCTGAACTTGCTCCCGTCGCCTTCCTCTGATACAATCCAACAGACAGCGAGCCCAGTCAGTACCAAGTTAAGTGGAATTAGCGTTTCTCTCCCTCTCTCTAGTCAACACTTCCCTTCCCGTCACACACAGACACTCTTTTGTTGTTGCCTCGCGCCCCACCTTCACTCTGTTCCTGTCATTGTGTACATGTCTCGCTTCAACAGCAGCTGCACGTGTCTGAGGCAGGTGTGTGTGTGTGTGTGTGTGTGTGTGTGTGTGTGTGTGTGTGTGTGTGTGTCAGAATGTGTTTGTGTGTGTAGTTGAGACCACTTTCGTTTTTCCATATGCAAGAATCCCACGTTTATTTTTTTCTTTTTCATTTTTCTTCAGTCCATGGTTCTCTGTTTTAGCTTCACCGTCACCCCCTTCTGCTGTAAGAAAGTTCACACATCCTCTATAACTAGACCTTTGTTTAGTGAACTTCCCAAGATCATTGCCGTGTTATAAACTTTGCCTTATTTATCTTCCTCCTCCTTCTGAAACCATATATTACCTCGCTCTTCCAAACTTTGTCCAACTCATTTACATATACGACTGAAAATATGAGTGTAACAAACTTAGCAAGACCGTGGTAAGTACACAGATGTTTGATAGTTTCAGGAAGAAGAGATTGGACAGATTCAAGGGAGACGATAATAGTAAGTTTTTGGTGCTCAAAAGATGCTTTGTGTAGATCGACTAGCCTTTCGTATCATCTTGTTTTGTTTTTTATATATATATTTTTTTTTATTAAGCCCTAAGAAGTATCCTAGGAAACTTAATCACCTATGAAACACAACCTGGTTTCTTGTAAAGCGAATAGAAGTCACAGTAGCATGTCTCTCTCTCTCACTCTCTAACACAACCACAATTCCAGGCAAACTCATTCAATTTCACCCTTCCACCACCTCCACTATCCCATATCCCAGTAACAACACCAACAAGAATTTTTCCCCGGCCTGCCTGCCTCGGGGCCAAACACCTTTTCATAACCTTTGTTCCCCCAAGCTCCAGGTCCCGGTGCTGACTCCTTCCGACTCCCGCTTTTGAACTGGAATCAATACACTTCTCTTTTGTTTATCCTCACCGACCACAGACCAAACATTTAATTTTCCACTGTAAACAGGCCGACGGCTGCCCCAGACACACGGCGCGGAATGTGAGAAATGGAGAGAGAGAGAGAGAGAGAGAGAGAGAGAGAGAGAGAGAGAGAGAGAGAGAGAGAGAGAGAGAGAGAGAGAGAGAGAGAGAGAGAGAGAGAGAGAGAGAGAGAGAGAGAGAGAGAGAGAGAGAGAGAGAGAGAGAGCGGATAGATAAGTGGGTAGATAGATAGACAGATAGATAGATAAGGAGATAGGTAGAGAGAGAGAGAGAGAGAGAGAGAGAGAGAGAGAGAGAGAGAGAGAGAGAGAGAGAGAGAGAGAGAGAGAGAGAGAGAGAGTATACACACGCGCACACACACACACACACACACACACACACACACACACACACACACACACACATGCTAAAGAGTGGAGCGCACCTCTCTCCGGAAGAGAAATGTTTTGTTTTCCTCCTTTAGATTTTTGTGTTATAATAATCGGATTGTGAAACAGAGGCACTCTCGTAACGTCGCTGCAGAAAATCAATAACATTTCTTGTGTCTCTGAGAATATTGTAGACTCAACACACGCTCACACACACACATTACACACACACACACTACACACACACACACACACACACACACACACACACACACACACACACACACACACACACACACACACATACTGGACACTGGAGGACATACAGTAAAAAAGATGGAAAGACGAAAAGGTCAAGAGAGAGAGAGAGAGAGAGAGAGAGAGAGAGAGAGAGAGAGAGAGAGAGAGAGAGAGAGAGAGAGAGAGAGAGAGAGAGAGAGAGAGAGAGAGAGAGAGAGAGAGAGAGAGAGAGAGAGAGAGAGAGAGAGAGAGAGAGAGAGGAAGCTTGATCGTGAATAATGGAGGAAGAAAAGGAAGGAACTAGAAACGTAAGAAAAAAAGAAAAAGCGAGAGTGGACAGAGGGAAAGGAAGATTGAAGGTCGAGGAGAAAAATGGGATGAACACAACAAACACAATGCGAGGAAAGAAATAGTGTCGTAGGAGAAGAAGAAGGGATACACACACACACACACACACACACACACACACACACACACACACACACACACAAGTTATAGGAAAGCCCTCTGATATGGAGTTAATTTGTGTCGTGCAGTCTATTGTTAGAGAATATTTCCCCATGAAATACGTAACTCACGCTGCTGTGTCTCATATTTGTGTGACCGTGTGTATGTATGTGTGTGTGTGTGTGTGTGTGTGTGTGTGTGTGTGTGTGTGTGTATCGGCTGTCAAGATCAGGCGTTAAATCTTCCGTCTTCTCTTCACTGCCTTAACTCCTTGAAAGTTTGGTGTCAGGATGTCACGGCCTCCCGGCACTCGCTCCAGAAAAGTTCCCCTTGGTCGGTATCGCTGTTAGTGAACTCTCTCTCTCTCTCTCTCTCTCTCTCTCTCTCTCTCTCTCTCTCTCTCTCTCTCTCTCTCTCTCTCTCTCTCTCTCTCTCTCTCTCTCTGTATGTAGTCTTTTCATCAGTTTTTATTCCTGGGTTCCATTTCTTTCCGGGTCAGATTTGCTTTACATTTACATACATAGTCATAACAGACGCGTTTAAACCAGGATTATTCAGTATATGCCTTCATTCTCTCTCTCTCTCTCTCTCTCTCTCTCTCTCTCTCTCTCTCTCTCTCTCTCTCTCTCTCTCTCTCTCTCTCTCTCTCTCTCTCTCTCTGTGTGTGTGTGTGTGTGTGTGTGTGTGTGTGTTTCTTTTCTACCTGTCCGGAAGGGAAAACAACTCTTTGTAGTCTTGGAAAGGGAATTCAGTCTTCTTTTTCTATTCTTCTTCTGAGTCCTCCACGATATATTCTCTATCTCTCTCTCTCTCTCTCTCTCTCTCTCTCTCTTGGTTGGGATTTGTTTATTTGTGTACTTCTGTGTACCACATGCATATATTTCTTTCTTTCTTTCTCTTTTCTCATGTAGTTGGAGAAAATTTTTACATGCATAACTATTCTAGACATTGACTATCACTTCTGCACCCATCTTTAACAAACTATTACTACTTACTACTACTGCTATTACCACCAACTTCAAATATGATATCAGAATCAGTCCTCTTTCACCACTACTCTCGCGTTACTCACCTACTCACTCACTACGAGCTACAACTAATAACAACAACAGTCACTCCTCTCGCAATACCATTCCATAACACTTTGCCTGCCATTACTTGTATCACTCACTCACTCATCACCACTTTTATTCACAACTAACAATAACAGCAAAGTCACTTCTATCTCTCACCACTACTCCATATCACTTGCAACACCAATCCTCACCACCATCACCACCACCTCCACCACCACTGCAAGAGGTCGGTTTATTCTACCGTTGTCCCCACATCGTAGCTTAGACTCCTCCCGCGTGGTAGACGGTAGAAGAGTATCGTCCCTACGTCTTAAGTCCACCGCCTGGGAGCGTGTGGTGTACTCCTGCCCACCTGCCCCTCAGCTCGCTCAACCCCTGGGATATTTATGTAAGTTTTCTATTGTGGACGGTGGACTTAGATTTTTTAATCACCGCCGCTGGAGGCTGACAGGGAAGTCTTATATTTTTATACGTTGAAGAGAGAGAGAGAGAGAGAGAGAGAGAGAGAGAGAGAGAGAGAGAGAGAGAGAGAGAGAGAGAGAGAGAGAGAGAGAGAGAGAGAGAGAGAGAGAGAGAGAGAGAGAGAGAGAGAGAGAGAGAGAAAACGAATGAACATTAGGCTTAGACGTACAGTTCATTATTGCTAGTTTTTACCAGACCCTCACTGCTCTGTGCCTGAGGGGAGGTGAGGGGGCGTGAGACGGAGTAGAGTCGTGCAGGGGATGAGGCACGGGGTCGAGGCTGTTATGGAGGCGATGGATGTTGCCGTGGTAGCGAAGTGCGGCAGTGTGAGTGCTCTGAGTGACGGCGTGGTGGAGGGGTGTCCGGGTGACATTCCGGTGGGATGAGTGTTATGGTCTGGGGCAGCGGACAGTCGTGTTGGGGAATGACTTGCAGGAGCACTTAGGCCGAATGTTGATGGGTGCAGGTGATCAGCTCTGCAGGATGGGAAGGGAGTGTGTGGGGAATAAAGGGAGGGTGGGGGGCCGGGAAGTGTGATGTGATGTGGTGTGTTTAGGGCGTTTTGCTGGGAAAGGGGTTTGGTGAGGGGTAGTATATGAGGCGCGCGCGCGTGTACACACACACACACACACACACACACACACACACACACACACACACACACACACACACACACACACACACACACACACACACACACACACAGACACACACGCACACACACAAAAGCGCGCCCCTTTTCCCTGCCTACACACACATATAACGGGCATCTCACACAAGTCGATACAGTAAAGCAGTGCAGCATCCCACGTTACAGCATCAACTCAATAAAGACCAAACCTGCACCGAGGCACGGCGAACACTTACACCAATTTACGGAGCCGGATTCGACCAAAAGGAGACGCATTCTCCCGATATCATTGCGCCAAATTAGCTTCGGTTCTGATGGACGGTTTCCACGCGCCGAACATCCCAGAGTTTATAGTGTCTAGCCCCGTCCACCTCTCTCCTTCAGAACCCCGTGCTGTGTGTGGGGTGGGTGCCTGTAGAGCCGTTCACGTCACAAATTACCTCGGCGTTGTGGCGTGTGGCGTGTGGTGCAGTCTGGAAATATCACGGATCACTCAATCAGGCAGGAACGGTTTCTTGCCTCTTCAGCGCTTTCGGATTATCATCTGGAAAGCACTAATCCCGCAAAAATGTTTTTTCCTTTTTCCTTTTCCCGTGTTCTTTTTCCACTCCACACCTGTCTTCCTTTATTGCCTTTAGCCTATCATCTGGTGTAACACGCTATTTCTTTTCTGTTAGTCCTCTTCTTGCAGCTCAACGACCTATCCCCTCTTTTCAACACTTTTTTTGCCGTGGATCTTTTCAAAACTCAAGGGTATTATCTCCAGCACTAATCTTGCTCTCCGTAATACTACAGTGCCTCCTCTCTCCCTCTCTCTTCTCTCTCCCTTTCTTGATACACTTTACCTCTTGCCTCTTGCGCCACTACGGTTCCTTCATGTGTTAGGTTTGTCCAACGTTAGTGTCCTGCGTGAGTCTGGAGGCGTCTATATAATGCATTTCTTAGTGGTCTTATCCTCCCACAGCTGCACTCTTGTAATAATCGTAATGGTTGAGGGGGAGAGAGAGAGAGAGAGAGAGAGAGAGAGAGAGAGAGAGAGAGAGAGAGAGAGAGAGAGAGAGAGAGAGAGAGAGAGAGAGAGAGAGAGAGAGAGAGAGAGAGAGAGAGAGAGAGAGAGACTGGCCTAACATTCAGCTGTCAGAACACACAGAATATTAGGTCTGGTTCAGCTTCCCTGCCCCAGAGCCTACTTACGCGGGGGTATCCATTGCACGTTTATGGAAAATCTGCATCGAGCAATCAAGATACTTTTTTAGTGTGTGTGTGTGTGTGTGTGTGTGTGTGTGTGTGTGTGTGTGTGTGTGTGTGTGTGTGAGCCGTAATGGACCGCACGACTGATTTCGGGAGCTTATTGCATTACTCCCTAAAGTTAGAGAGAGAGAGAGAGAGAGAGAGAGAGAGAGAGAGAGAGAGAGAGAGAGAGAGAGAGAGAGAGAGAGAGAGAGAGAGAGAGAGAGAAATGGGCCAGGTTACGTTTGTTTAGGTCGAGTTCAGTGGTTTGTTAGTATTTTATCACGTTTTGTTATAGTGCCACTAAATCTGGCTCAGCTATGTCATAAATCTTGGTGTGTGTGTGTGTGTGTGTGTGTGTGTGTGTGTGTGTGTGTGTGTGTGTGTGTGTGTGTGTGTCTGCAGCTCGCTCCGATGGTGTTTCAATTCAGTCGACAACTTTTCCTGCGCTGTTGTTATTTCAGGTTATCTGTCAGTGTAAAATGTTTTGTGATAGCTGGGCAGGTATTAAGTTGCCGCTGAGTAAAGGTCGGTGGTGACTTTGGCACTGATCGCTGCAAGTGGAGGCGGATCACGGCTGGTGGATCATGGCAGGTGGCTGGTGCGTATCGTAACCTTTGTGTAAGAGTAGATGAAGTTCAGGGGTTCTGTTGGTTTCGTTTCGTCATTGTCCTATTTAATTAACTCTTTGGTCATAGGTCTATCTAATTACTTCCTTCTACTTGAATGAAGTAGAAATCGAATCTCTGTACAAGTTTGGATGAAGTTGAAATATTTTATTTAACATTTTTCGTGTATTATTCATATTCTTTGTTTCGTTTTGCCATTGTCAGTTGTTTTCTTTTCACCAAGTGTAGCGAGAGTGTAGTGCTGTTGCTTTGTTTAATATTAGCTTAAAGTCTGGTGTTTTGTCTGAATTGTTTTGTATGTTATTTACGTATTCTTTTGTCGCGTCTTGATTAGGTATGTAAAATTGCCCTATTTTTCTCCATGGGAGGTGGTAATCCAACGCAAGTATTGTTCCTTGGTGCAGGTCTAGAAGAAGTTCAGGTGTTTTGCTTGATGCATTTTGTATATTGGCTATATTTTCTTATGCAAGTGTTTTATCAGTCTGGTGAGTTCGGTTCAATTATTTTCTTTTCTGTTATTGAAGCAAGAACCAAGTGTTGATCCTTGGTGCAATTTTAAATGAGATATAATTAATCTATTTGTATGTGTATTATTTACTTTTTATCATCTTGTATTGGTTAGTTATGTGATTTTTTTTTCAAATGAAGCCCGATCTTAACGTGAGTGAAGTAACCTTAGTGGAAGGTTAGATAAAATTTCAGGCGTTCAGACTAAATTACGTATATATTATTTACATTTTCTCTCATTTCGTTCTGGTTAGTTTTGTAAAATTATTTTTCTTTCTCCGAGCGAAGCGAGAACTTATGTAAGCGTTGGTGAGTCGAGACTTTTATTACTATTATTACTTTGCAGAATTTCAGAATACCATACATTTTACTTGCATTCTCTATATTCCACACCAATCACGGGGTAAACCGAGGGGGATCGTTTCTTAAAGAAGCAAATTAAGAGCAAGCATTTTTAAGGATAAGTATTATGAAAACTCATAAATAGCAGCCATCCGAGCAATATTCTTTTCCTGTATATTTTTCCTGGTAAATTACCGCCGTAAAATGTAGCTTGTCTTCCCTTTTATGTCGCGGCCGCGGGAAACGAGGGACTCCGGCCGCCCTTTCTCCCGCCGGTGAACGCGCCGCGCGGACAATTTGCTATTCTGATTTTCTTTGCGTGTGTGTGAGAGTGAGAGGGACGGCGGTGGTAAACGGAGCTTCCTAGCCTGGATGTTTTACTTATTTACTTATTTATTTATTCATTTATTTGATTATTTATGTAGCTACTAGCCAAAGAAAAAAAAAAGTGAAAAAAGACCACACGTCTTACTGTCCCCAGAGATTCAAAGAAGGAGTGAAAAAAGATGGCTAATAACTATTCATGTAGTTATTTAGTTAGTTAGCTATTCATTTACTTTTAAAACATTTCATATTTGAAACAATTGCCGGTTGATAATTGCAAATGCGTGAATTTTTTCCCCATCAGTAATACGTAATTGTCATTGTGGGTAAATTATTAATGCAGGTGTTCGCTGTTTTGCTGATAACCCGCGTCGAATGTGAACAGATTGTTTTATGTGTTAAGGCATGGAACGTTTTTTAAAGTCTACAAGCCTTCCAGAATTTTTCCATTTAATTGCGTAGAGAAGAACAGCAAATAAATGGCCACGCAAGTGACCAGAATTTTTAAGTAAAGGCAACTTGGTGTGGTCGTGTATCAGAATGAAAAAAAAAACCGAGAGAGAGAGAGAGAGAGAGAGAGAGAGAGAGAGAGAGAGAGAGAGAGAGAGAGAGAGAGAGAGAGAGAGAGAGAGAGAGAGAGAGAGAAAACCACACAGCACGTCCTCTTGGGAATAAAAAGCTGCATTATGCCATTTAATTCCGCAACTTACTAATTAATTCACTCACTATATATATTTTTCCGGTTAATAACTTGGTCTCAGTAAATAGCAAGTAATTCTGTCCCGGTTTGGAAACAGCTGGAAAATTCGGTAATGGTGTATGGAGTGGAGTGAATCAAGTCAATTGCAGGATCCAAGAAATGCTATAACAGATAAAGATACTACGCCTTATATCACCAATGTGCCATAGTGGTTTTTCCCTTTATCGGCGGGCGAACACGGTAACATTACCAGTGACTGATTCTCACTCCCTGACTGTTCTATATATTCGTATCTAGTTTTAAAATCAATGTTGTATCTCTACTGAAACCTGTACTTAGTTATAGGGTTCTGAATTGTTCAGCTAGAAACAATCTGCTATCTTACCACTAATTATTAGTTTTGGTAGGAACAGGATACCAGATTATTTCTGTTTTGATGATTCAATGCCCTTTTATTAAATATGGGTTTTGATAAAAATACGACGTTTATTTGCTACACGTTTCAAAACAGGGCGGGAATATGTTGGCCAACCAGCGAGTGAGGGTATCAGTGGCAGTGTTATCAGTTTGGAGTGTCCTCAGATAGTAAATACAAGTAAGAGAGAGTAGCAAGTAAGTAGAAAGAGTTGATGACAAAGAGTGTAAAATTTTTCATTATTCGTCGCAGGAGTTGAACATTTTCTTCAGTAATTCCTAGTGAAATCAAGATTCTTCACTAGTACCCGTTTACTTGACACACAACTTTCCATAACTTCAGCTTGTACGAAAGATAACTCCCGTGCAACTTATTAAGAGTCCAGAGGATCAATCATATCGTGTCCAATACATTTCTTGGTGAGAGTGATTGGTGAGCGTACCTTGTTGGCGTGACAGATGGTTCCCTTGAGTGGTCGGGGTGAACAGACCTTGCTTGCTTAGATCTTGGGTGATCCGTGGCGCGGCAGGACCCTGGTGCTGATGAGGCTGTCACTGAGGGAGCCGCTACAAGAGGGATTACTCTGGGGGCATCCTGGTGTCTGTTTGGCTGTCTGGCTGTCTGGGTGACTGGATGGCTGGTTGCCTGGATGGATGGCTGAGTCGATGGATGGCTGTCTCTCTGTCTGGCTGGCTGGCTTGCTGTTTGTCTGTCTGTCTGGGTGCCTCAGTGGATGGCGGGCTGGTTGCTTGTCTGTTTGTCTGTCTCTCAGTGTCTCTTTGTTTTTGCATGTTTATATGTCTGTTTGGGTGGCTGGCTGATTGGCTGTTTGTCTATCAGTGTCATTGTCTCTCTCTCTCTCTCTCTCTCTCTCTCTCTCTCTCTCTCTCTCTCTCTCTCTCTCTCTCTCTCTCTCTCTCTCTCTCTCTCCTAAGCCTAAAGATACGCAACCTGAGCTACATAAAAATTA
>NC_087165.1:17228511-17236011 GCF_035594125.1 Scylla paramamosain | reverse complement strand
GCCCCTCCCTTCACCCCGTGCCTTCTCTTGGTATATCATGGAGACCAACTGTTTCCGAACTGGAATATCCCGAAGCCCAACTATTTCCGTGTTATATAATATTGGAGCTATTCAAGACTCCCTGGCCGCGAATGTAAATCACGAATGAACCAATCCGCAATCAGGTTTTGGGTCCGGATCCGAATGAGGTCGAATCCCTCCCCTCCCTTTCTCCCTCACTTACCTCTCCCTTACTCTTTATCAACTCCCACACTCCCTCCCCCTCGTATCCACCTCTTCAACTCCCACCTCTACTTCCCCCTCTTATCGCCCTCACTCTCTACCAATTCCCACACTCCTCTCAACCCCTTCTCCCCCTACCGACACCCACATTCCCTCCTCCTCTTATCCCCCTCACTCCCTATCAACTCTCACCCTTCTTCCCTTCTCTTTCTCTCTCCATCATTTGCCCCACTCTTTCCCTTTCCTCTCCCCCTTCTTATGCCTTCTTCCACTCTTCCTGTTTCCTCTGGGTATTCAACTTGGAACTTCTCATCCATAGAGGTATACCCCATGCTCTCTTCCCTTTCCCTCCTTCCTTTCCGTCCTCCTCTCCCTTCTCCCTTGTGGTATCTTCGCTCCATTTTCCTACTCCTTCTATGACCTCTAACTCCTACTGCTGCTGCTCTCCTCCTCCTCCTCCTCCTCCTCCTCCTCCTCCTCTTTCTACGGTGCAGTGGCTGATGTGACTACCATTACTTGAACGGATGAAGGGATTGGAGGAGGAGAAGGACGTGGAGGTGGAGGAGGACGTGGAGATGGAGGAGGACGTGGAGGTAAAAGAAGGAGGAGGAGGAGGAGGAGGAGGAGGAAGAGATTGAGTAAAACGACAACGGAGAAAAGAACACAGATGAAGAAGATAAAGAGAAGGCCGACGACGATGATGATGATGACAACAACTAAGACAGGGACGAGGAAAAAGATCGAGGAGGAGGGAGATGGCAGCACACACACACACACACACACACACACACACACACACACACACACACACACACACACACACACACACACACACACACACACACATATACGCACACACACATGGCCATCTGTCTTCAGCGGTCGCGTGTTTATTGGGTCCCGCTGACGAGACCGACGGGGATGAAGACGTAGTGGTTGGAGAGAGAGAGAGAGAGAGAGAGAGAGAGAGAGAGAGAGAGAGAGAGAGAGAGAGAGAGAGAGAGAGAGAGAGAGAGAGAGAGAGAGAGAGAGAGAGAGACATTGTTGACAGTTCTTAAAATCAGAGTGTGTATCTGTGTACGTCCGTGTGTGTGTGTGTGTGTGTGTGTGTGTGTGTGTGTGTGTGTGTTTGTATGTGGGCACGCATGTGTATAAAAGAGGAAATGGAGGACAGAGGTACATACACTCACTCACACAGAACGACTGACGCAGGGAAACGAAATCGGGTTTAAAAATCATGAAAACCGGACACAGCGGACGGAAACTAAATTTTGATAGAGAATGGATACAAAAAAAGTGAGTTAGGGACTGGAGTGGAAAGAGTTAAGGAGAAACCAAAAATCCGACATAAGGGGAATAAATGGAGAGGGGACTTTGATGGGACGGAAAGAGAGAGATAGACAGAGGTTGACGGACAAGAGAATAGACAGGAAGGTGAGGTGATAAAGTGAAGGAAGAGAATAAGAATGAGAGGAGCAGTGCATTTAAAGATAAAAAAAAAAAAACGACGCACACTAGAACAAGAAATTTGGAAACAGTGATGGCGGCAGAGGAATTAGAAAAGATGAGAGAGAGAGAGAGAGAGAGAGAGAGAGAGAGAGAGAGAGAGAGAGAGAGAGAGAGAGAGAGAGAGAGAGAGAGAGAGAGAGAGAGAGAGAGTTGGTCACACACTTTAAAAGAAAAAAAGACATATAAATAAAGAAAAACGAAGACAAACACAGAAATAGACCACAAACTGATAGAGACAAAGACACAAATATAAAGAAACACAGACAAGCAGAGGCAGACAAGCTGACCTAACACAGATAAACACACACCACAAATATGCAGAAAGAAAGATAAACATACACACAAAGAAACCGAACACGGGCACACACATATACAAACACACACACACACATACAAACAAACAAAATATAGGACAAACATACACGCACAAAAACAAACACACACACAGATAGAGACACCGAGAATGCACAGGAGGAGAAAAATGCCGAAGATATTGGAAAATGGAGCGATAACAGGAATGGAAAGGGGTTTGACGAGGTGAGGTTGATTGATGGAGGAAATTAGTGAAGAGGAGTATTCAGAGGGAGGAGGGAAGGAGGGAAGGAGGGGACGATGGATGGGGGGAGGAGACGATAGAGGGAGGAAGGAGGGATGAAGAGAATCAGCTAAGGAAAGTACATCAGAGACGCCTGATTGGACGGAAATTTCTTGATAAATCTTTTCTTTTCCCTGCTGTTTACTTTTCCTTTTTTTGTGGTGGTAACTTTTCTTCGGGTGACTTTCCTCGTTTTCTCTTTTCTCTTCTTTCTTTTTTCCTTCGTTGTGTATTTCCTCTTTTCTCTCGCTTTCTTTTATTTTGTCTTGACTTCTTTCTTTGTCTGTGTACTACTTGTGTCTTCTGTTTTGTATTAACATTTCTCTTTTTCTCTTCTTTTTCTGTCTCTTGTTGTGTATTTCCTCTTTTTTCTTGCTTTCTTTCATTTTGTTTTAGCTCTTTTTTTTTTGTCTACTTACGTGTTGTATTTCTGTGTTGACTTTTCTCCTTTTGTCTTCTTTTTTTCTTTCATTGTGCTTCCTCCTTTCTCTTGTTTTCTATCAATTTGTTTTAACACTTTCCTTTAGTGTACACTCATGTCAACTATTTTGTAGTGACTTTTGTGCTTTTTCTTCTTCCTTTTTCTTCCTTTGTGGACTTTGTCTTTTCCTTGTCTTTCTTTTTTGTTTCTACTGATAATTTATTGGTGTATTTATGTTGTGTAATTAATTATTTTATTTTTCCTTTATAGAAGAGGGTTTTATGGTTATATTTCTCTCTCTCTCTCTCTCTCTCTCTCTCTCTCTCTCTCTCTCTCTCTCTCTCTCTCTCTCTCTCTCTCTCTCTCTCTCTCTCCTTTTTGTGACATTCTTTCTTATTTGTCAGGTTTTCTACTTTAATGTTTTTCATTTCTTTTTCCTCTTCCTCGTGTTTAATTCTTCAACATAAGGAAACTTTTCTTGTCATGTCAATTTTCCCTCCTGTCTCTTTTTCCTTTTCTTTAATTCCGTATTGCTAAGTTTTTTTGTTTTCCGTATCCTTCATGTACATTTTCTTTCTTTTCCTTACCAATTAGTTATCCTTTATAGAGATAACATTTATCTTTTTTGTAAATTTCTTTTCTTCCTTTCTCTTTTTTTTTATTTCTTATTATGTCTGTTCTGCTTAGCTTGCTATTTTTTTTTCTCTTCTCATTTTTCTTTTGTAGATATATTTTCTTTTTCTTACCATTTGGTTGAAATTTATGATGAAAACTTTCCTTCTCGTGAGTTTCCTTTTTTACTTTTTTTTTCTTTCATTCTGTCTTACTTGTCACTTTTCTCTTATTACTTTGTTTCTTTAATATTTCTTTCTTCTTCCCCGCGATATTAAATTCTACCTCTTAAAAATAAACACCTCTGCTGATTTTTCTCTCCTCTTCCCCTTTTTCTTTCATTGCATCTTACTTGCCACTTTTTCCCTCATTCCTTTGTTTCTTTTGTATTTTCTTTCTTGACCATTTTTAAAAGAATCACGTCGATCTGTCTTTCTTTATCATCTTTCTCTTCTTTATTATGTACTCAAGAAATCTTATCGTCCCCGTATTCTTTGTTTGTATTTTTGTTTCTCTTCGGGTTCCTCTGTTCCAGGTCCCTTTCTTCTGCGGGTTTTATTTTTGTACATTCTTCTTCTTTTTGCTTCACCTTCCTCGCCTTCCTCTCTCCTCCCTCCGCTTTATTGTCTTGCGGCGCCTCGAGACAGTGACGACAAGGCGAGATTTCTCAGGGTGTATTTTTGCTGTTGTAACATAATCGGATTCTCTCAGTTTCTTTTTCCTTTTTTTCCCCTTTTTTTCCTTTTTTTTTTTCTTTCTACAATCTTTCGTTTCACATCGATAGATTTATGAAAATGAGACGATGGGTTTTACCGTTTTCGTTATTGTATTGCATTTACTACTACTACTACTGTACTTCCACCACCACCACCACCACCACCACCACCACTACCACTACCATTATTATTATCTTTATTATCTTTATGATGGTGGTGGTGGTGGTGGTGGTGATTATGCTGTATATGAGAGTTGATGTTGTCTTTTCATTATTGATATTACCATTATTTGCGTGCAACGTGAAAAGGGATAATGTGTGTACTTTGTTCCGTGTGTTTGCTGTGTGTGTGAGTGTGTGTGTGTGTGTGTGTGTGTGTGTGTGTGTGTGTGTGTGTGTGTGTGTGTGTGTGTGTGTGTTTAGTTGACATAAATAAAGGCCGCAATGTTGGTGATCTACTCTAATTATGACGATGACAGTAATGAGAGTCATGATGCACCGCTTGCCTTCGCCTCCCATTCCTCTCTCTCTCTCTCTCTCTCTCTCTCTCTCTCTCTCTCTCTCTCTCTCTCTCTCTCTCTCTCTCTCTCTCTCTCTCTCAGACGCACGAAACAAAATAGCATCACGAAATGAAGCCAATAAAGCAGCGTAGTGAGTACCAAACGAAGGTAATCAGTTTATAGTGACAAACTCCACCATCAAGAAACATTTATGGTGATGAGTTTATAGGAGATTACAGGGACCAATTTACCTGGTGAGGGTGGTGAGGGGGTGACGAATGTGAAACGGGGAAGGGAGGCAAGGAAGCGTGTACGAGGAAACATGTGGGAGGGAATGTGATGGATGTGTGGAAAGGGAGATGATAAGGACGAGGGTGAAGGCGAGGAGGAGGAAGAGGAGGAGGGAGTGATTGGAGACGTATAGAAGGAAGGGTAGGTCAAAGATGTTGATGGAATTTCGGCCGGGGGGAAGTATATGGGAAGAAGAACGTGTGGCTAGAGAGGCGGGAATGAGCGAATGGGGGAGGGATGGGGGATGAAGGAGGAGGAGAAGAGGAAAAGTGGGAAGAGGGCAACCAGCAACCCTCGCACTTTATGAGGCGTCCACCAAATTGATGTGTGGGAAAGTTCACTCCTGGCGGGGCCGGCGGAGGCGACCCTAATCTAGTTTATGATAAGGTAATGTAGTTTATCTTCCCCGCCGTGGCTCAGGCAGGCCGAGGCGCGCCCTCACACTTGCGGCGGCCCGGTTGCTTGAGTGTCGCCAGTGATAAGAGCAGTTTGGCCCTTCAACTTCCCCCCAGCTATCCGCCTCCCGCCCCCACTCCACTTCACCTACCACGCCCGACCACTCTGCCCTAATTCCTAACTGTGCTTGTAATGAGGAAAAAATAATGTTGTATTTGAAGGCGTTTGCTCCCCTGCCCTAAGTGGAAAATAATTACCGTAACTGTTTGCTTCGTCTGTGCTTACGTATTCATTTAAAAATAATGCGCCAAATTGTGCCTTCCTCCTCTCGTCTGTCTGCTCCTCTCTCTTTCTCTCTCTCTCTCTCTCTCTCTCTCTCTCTCTCTCTCTCTCTCTCTCTCTCTCTCTCTCTCTCTCATTTATACTTTTCATTCATTAGTATATAGCTGGAAGATTTACAGGTTAAAGATTGTAGGTATAACGAATCTCTCTCTCTCTCTCTCTCTCTCTCTCTCTCTCTCTCTCTCTCTCTCTCTCTCTCTCTCTCTCTCTCTCTCTCTCATTTATACTTTTCATTCATTAGTATATAGCTGGAAGATTTACAGGTTAAAGATTGTAGGTATAACGAATCTCTCTCTCTCTCTCTCTCTCTCTCTCTCTCTCTCTCTCTCTCTCTCTCTCTCTCTCTCTCTCTCTCTCTCTCTCTCCAGCCAGCGAGGGAAGTAACATATCCAAACAACCAAACTCGGAATTATGGCCCTGGAGAGCAATTAGGTGGGATGGAAATTGCGAAGTTATAAATATTTTTCTTCTGTTCTCGGAGGAATGAGAGAGAGAGAGAGAGAGAGAGAGAGAGAGAGAGAGAGAGAGAGAGAGAGAGAGAGAGAGAGAGAGAGAGAGAGAGAGAGAGAGAGAGAGAGAGAGAGAGAGAGTTGCACAGCGCGCCCCCCTCGCCACCCTGTTTACGAGCCGTTTGCCCTCAGGGTGGTCTGTTTTTTACTGCCTCTGAGTGCTTTATGGCTGATTTGATAAAGCGTTAAGTGCTCTCCGGCCTCACTTGCCTCACGCTACTCTCAATATGGAAAATGGTCGGGAGATGGCGTGGTGGTGATGGTGGTGGCGGCGACTGTGGTGGTGTCTTGTGATATCGGTGCTGCGGCTGTGGTGCTGTTGTGGTGTGTGTGGTGATTGCAGTGTGGCTATGTTGTGCAGTAGGTGGTGGTGTATGGTGCTGGTAATGCTTGTTGTGCGAGTGTGCCATGTTCATGGAGGTGGTGGTGATGGTGATGATAGTGGTGATAATGATGGTGATTCTGCTGCAGCTGCGGTTGCTGTTGATGCTGGTTATAGTGATGCTGATGGTGGTGTAGCTTGTACTGCTGCTAGTGTTATCACAAAGAAAGCCAAGGGAAAACAAAGAGTAGCAGGAACAAAGCAAAAGAAACAAAGTTTCAACCATTATAAAAACATTGAACATCGACGCATCGAAGCGAGAGAGTGACAGTCTCATAGTACAGGAAAAATTTGGTATCGCAGTGCCTGAGCCGAGCAGCGGTGTCGCCTCATTAAGTTATTTGTCTGTGTTCATTTATCGTGATGTTATTATTCAGCGTTAGAATTAACGAGTTTTTGTGTAATGATATTAACAAGTGTATTCGAAAGTACTCTCATCAGTATTCATATTCCTATCTTTATTTATGTTATTATCTTTTATTAACATTTGTATTAGTAGAAATTAGAACCATTCCCATTCGAATACTGACCTCTTGTATTCCTTCCATTCCTGACTCGTTGTGTTGCTGCGTGCTTGTGCTGCTGCTGCTGCTGCTTTGTTATGATCACGGAGCTGTTGCTGGGGGTACTGCTGCTTTGTTATGATAGTAGGATTGGTGATGGTGGTGGTGGTGGTGGTGGTGATGCTAGTGCTGCTGCTGCTGTGTGATGAGACTAAGGATATTGTTTCCTCTGTTGTTGTTGTTGCTGCTGTTTTTTGGTAAATTTACTGCCACTGCTGCTGCTGCTATTGCTGTTGTGTGTTGGTGTTGGAAATACGTCTGTTGCTGCTGCTGCTACTGTTGTTGATAATATGACTGTTGCTGTTGCTGTTTGGGTGTATTATGTTTATCATTGTTGTTACTGCTACATTGTAACGCTATTATGACAGTTGGTGGTATCGGAAATGCTATATGTAATTGTGTTGTGTGTGGCGGTGTTGTTGGTGATTATGGAGGCAGTAATG
>NC_087165.1:17218511-17223511 GCF_035594125.1 Scylla paramamosain | reverse complement strand
ACACAAACACACACGGAAGCGCTCGCAAAGAAATACTCAGACAGACGGAAACAGACAAACAAACATGGATGAGAGTCAGATAAAGAAACAAACAATGGAAATGTTGCACGCACACACACACCCACACACACACACACACACACACACACACACACACACACACACACACACACACACACACACACACACACACACACAGAGAGAGAGAGAGAGAGAGAGAGAGAGAGAGAGAGAGAGAGAGAGAGAGAGAGAGAGAGAGAGAGAGAGAGAGAGAGAGAGAGAGAGAGAGAGAGAGAGAGAGAGAGAGAGAGAGAGAGAGAAGCAAGTAAAAAGATATACACATATTTTCTTTTGCTATAACATTTCAAATTTTTTTCCTTTCTGGTGAAGACTGTGAAACTGTGAAAGAACAGGTTGAAGAGAAAGAGCGGTAAGGAAGGAATGAGAGAATTATAACCGTAATCGTAACAACGTGATTGGCAGAAGGGTTCACAAGATTACTTAGCTCCTGGCTGCTCTGGCTTCCCTTCCTGCTTGGTGCAATGGAATGGTGCACGTTGGCAATATTATTCCCAAAGACAACACTAACAACAAAAGAAATGATTGAGTAGTCTGAACCACTTGATGTCCACAACTATATATATATACTTTTCTATGGCAGGGACACCTTGTACGCCAGGGATGGAGTGCATTTGTCACGCCAGGGTGTTCGTGTTTTGGCCGAAACACTCGAGCGGGAGGTAACTGCACTCCAGCACTTTTTTCGTTAGTCGGGAGGGAAGAAGGGGTAGTGAGGAGAAGGCAAGGGGCAAATTAGTTAAATCTAGAAAGGAAGCTAGCTTAGGGATGGTGAGAAATAGCTTAAGTGTTTACTACACAAATTGTAGAAGTATTCTGAATAAAATAGACTTGCTTAGAGGAATAGCGAGTGTAGAGAAATTTGATATCATCGCTTTAACTGAAACTTGGTTAGATATGTCAGGAAAAGTATTTAATCCAGAGGTTAAGATAGATGGGTATACAATGTTCTATAAAGATAGAGAAAACAGGAGAGGAGGAGGTGTCGCGTTATACGTTAGGGACACATTACAGTGCTGTATGAACAATAGAATTAAAACAGATAACAAAGCAGAGTCGATATGGGTAGATATTAAGGAAGGATCGCAGTCAGTAGTACTAGGGGTAGTTTACAGACCACCGACCAGTACAGAGGAAATTAACACCTCACTGTGGCAGGAATTAAATAGAGCAGGCAGGTACAGTCAGGTATGTGTGGTAGGAGATTTTAATTTTAGGAATATCGACTGGAGTCTGATTGTGGGTAACAAGGAAGCAGAGGAATTCCTTAAGGTAATTCAGGATAATTTTTTAAAACAGGTAGTCGTAGAACCCACAAGGGGGAATAATATTCTAGATTTAATTCTTACTAACAGGGAGGAAGCAGTCACGCAGGTAGAGGTTGGAGGACAGCTAGGTAACAGTGACCATAGGGAAATTAGGTACAATCTAGAATGGGAAGAAACTGTTAGAAATAAAAACACTAGTAAAATACCTGACTTTAGGAGAGCAGATTTTGAAGAATTAAAAAGGTACCTCCAAGGAGTGGACTGGCAAAGGATGCAGGGTGAGGTCAGGTCAGGGACGGAGTTCAGAGAGATAAGGCAGGATGAGGGAGGTGAGGTGAGGCTCCAGAAGGGAGGAGGAAAGAGGAAGGGGGGAGATAGGTGTGAGTATCTTGGAATGTCAGGTCATGGTGAAATGAGAGAGGTAAGGTCGAGGCGAGTTGATGAGGGAGGGGAGAGGATGGTAGGGAACGAGATGAGGGGTTTAGGTGAAGTAAATGTAGATGAATTGTATAAATATTTCGTAGATAAAGTTCATACAGGTCAATTAGCAAATATCCCATATAAAACAATAAGATCACAAAAAAATGACCCTAAATGGATGACTGCTAGGTTAAAGCATTATATAGGGCGTAAGAGAAGTGTATATAAGAGATTAAAGGCAGGTGAGGAAGTTTTAAGGACACAGTATAATGAATTAGTTAGAACAGTCAGGAAGTTAACGAGGAAAGCTAAGGACAATTATGAAATAAAGGTAGCCAGCCAGGCGAAGACGGACCCCAAGGGATTTTATCAGGTATACAGGACGAAAAATAAGGATACTGTAGGTCCATTAAAGGCAGCAGATGGGGAGCTGGTTAGTTCTGGGGAGGAGATTAGTAAACTTCTGAATGATTATTTTTTTAACTGTCTTCACTCAGGAAAACATGCAGGATATGCCAGATAGTGAACAGGTGTTTAGAGCAGATGAGTATGAGAAGCTGACGGATATTTCCATAACTAGGGAGATAGTGGAGCAGGAGATAGATAGGCCTAAAAAAGTTCAAGTCACCAGGACCTGATGAAATATATCCCAGAGTACTGAAGGAATGTAAAAAGATTATTAGTGAGCCGTTAGTTTCTGTCTTTAGGAAATCACTGGAGTCGGGTGAGGTACCAGTAATGTGGAGGCAGGCTAATGTAGTACCCATCTTTAAGAAAGGGGATAAAACTTTAGCGTCTAATTATAGACCTGTCAGCTTAACTTCAGTTGTAGGTAAAATGTTAGAGTCAATAATAGCCAGGAACATTAGGGAACATTTAGACAAACATAACTTGATAAATCAGTCACAGCATGGCTTCACGAAGGGGAAGTCTTGCCTGACAAACTTGTTAAGGTTTTTACAGTAAGGTGTACGAGGCAGTAGATAATGGTGATAGTTATGATATCTTATATCTGGACTTTAGTAAAGCATTCGACAAGGTGCCCCATCAAAGGCTCCTGAGAAAGGTTAGGGCGCACGGGATAGATGGGAAGGTGTTAGGTTGGATAGGGTCATGGCTTGGTAACAGGCGACAGAGAGTGCTAATAAACGGCTCGAAATCCGAGTGGGGTCATGTCATTAGTGGGGTGCCACAGGGATCAGTATTAGGGCCATTATTATTTCTAATATATATCAATGACTTGGATAGTGGAATTAGTAGCGATGTTAGTAAATTTGCGGATGACACAAAGATAGGTAGATTAATTAGGTCAGAAGCGGATGCCATCGCCTTGCAGACAGACTTAGATAGAATGAATGAATGGACGGATAGATGGCAAATGCAATTTAATATCAATAAATGCAAAGTGCTTAGCGTAGGTAGAGGAAACCCACACAATAGGTACACATTAAACACCCAAACTCTGGTAGGTACAGGGTACGAGAAAGATTTAGGAGTTATAGTTAGCTCTGAACTCCGTCTAGGGAAACAATGCATAGAAGCCAGAAACAAGGCAAATAGGGTACTAGGATTCATTTTTAGGAGTGTTAAAAGTAGAAGGCCGGAAGTAATATTAAAGTTATACTTGGCGCTGGTCAGACCTCATCTAGACTACGCTGTGCAGTTCTGGTCCCCACATTACAGGAAAGATATAGGTCTATTAGAATCAGTACAGAGGAGAATGACTAAAAGGATCCAGGGGATGAGGAGTATTCCTTACGAAGCGAGGTTGAAGCGGTTAAATTTACATTCTCTAGAGAGACGTAGGTTAAGAGGGGACCTGATAGAAGTCTTTAAGTGGTATAGGGGTTATAACAAGGGAGATGTAAGCAAAATTCTTAGGATCAGCAACCAAGGTAGAACAAGAAATAACGGGTTCAAGCTTGAAAAATTTAGGTTTAGGAAGGAGATAGGAAAAAATTGGTTCTCAAATAGAGTGGTAGATGAGTGGAACGGACTCAGTAATCATGTAGTTAGTGCCAGGACACTAGAGAGCTTTAAGAGAAGATTAGACAAGTTTATGGATGGGGATAACAGATGGAAATAGGTAGGAGTGTTTCATACAGGGACTGCCACGTGTAAGCCTGGTCGCTTCTTGCAGCTTCCCTTATTTCTTATGTTCTTATGTTCTTATATATATATATATATATATATATATATATATATATATATATATATATATATATATATATATATATATATATATATATATATATATATATATATATATACGAGTATATATATATATATATATATATATATATATATATATATATATATATATATATATATATATATATATATATATATATATATATATATATTATATATATATATATATATATATACGAGTAATATATATTTTTTTTTTTTTTTTTTTTTTCTCGGCAATATCAGATTACTGGAAAGAAGTAATGTCTTAGTCTCATTAGTAGTCAGATAGTTATGGGAATATGCAAAAGGAATACGATGAGTGTCCTCGCGGGTCAGCGGCGGTGCAGTGGCGGGAATGTCCTGCGTTGGTAAAAGGTGACGGTAGAATTCCGAATATATTCCTCGACGAAAGGCAGCAAGTCGCACTATTTTTGGAATTTCCTCCTCCTCGTTCTCCTCTTTTTCCTGCTCTTTTTGCCCTCCATCTCTCTGCTTTTATATCTCCTTTAAGGGAATCAGGTGGAGCCGTTTTATGTGGGATGAGTGATAAAAGACAATAGTTCGTCCCTTCCGCGGCTGTGGAGTGGATGGAGTGGCTGGGATGGAGTGGTTGTGTTACCGAGGTAAAGGCTGCCAACTGGCCTCACCCTTCCGCCCAGATTGGCGGTCAGTAGAGTGCTGACAGAGGGAAGCTGCAACGAGTGTCTCACGCAGCTAACCGGATTTTCTCTCATATAAATCCTATGCATATCAAGAAGGGAAACCGTAAGCTCTGGGTCAGCTTAGAGGTCTGGCTCGCTGTGGAATTTGCCACGGAAAATCTGCATCTCTTTCCTACGGGTATATTATCGTTCTTAAATAAGCTGCTTGTGTGGAGCGTTGCCAGGGAGGTTGGGTCGTCTGTGCCCGTGGCTCACTGTGGGGAGGGGGAGAGGGCGCCATCATCAGTGGAAAGAGAATCGTGCGTCCTTGTTAAGTGAATGAGAGAGAGAGAGAGAGAGAGAGAGAGAGAGAGAGAGAGAGAGAGAGAGAGAGAGAGAG
>NC_087165.1:17208511-17213511 GCF_035594125.1 Scylla paramamosain | reverse complement strand
AGAGAGAATGTGTGTGTATATGTAAGTTGGTGTTTGTTTGTGTTTTTTTTATATTTTTTTTATCTATTTTTTTATTTATTTATTTATTTATTTTATATTTATTTATTTATTTATTTTTTTTATGTAGGAGGGGCACCGGCCGAGGGCACCAACACTGCAATAAAAAAGAAAAGCCCGTTGAGGTGCCTGTCACTGAACAATCGAAAGTGGTAGTAAAAAATTAGAGGATAATTGCCTTGAAACCTCCCTCTTGAAAGAGTTCAAGTCAAAGGAAGGTGGAAATACAGAAACAGTCAGGGAACTCTAAAGTTCCAGTGTGTGTGTGTGTGTGTGTGTGTGTGTGTGTGTGTGTGTAAATATTAGTGACACAGTTTAGCAAGGGTATGAACACTTTTATATCAAAAGCAAATTATTCTCACACAAATAGACAAAATATGCTGCGCATGAGAGCTTCATGTTTCTCTAAAAATACGAATAGCGAATGTACACGATAAAATGACCACTGTTAAAAGCCCACTTACGGCACACACACACACACACACACACACACACACACACACACACACACACACACACACACACACACACACACACACACACACACACACACACACACACACACACACACACACACACACACACACACACAAATATTAAGTTATATCTCAGTAGCTATTTTGTCTGACAATCTGATGAATACTGATTACTTTGCATCACAAATCTAACATGACTAAAATTGCTTTAATATAAGGGAAATAGCCAGGGATGCGCAATATAACATATGTTTTTTCCTTTTTATTTCAGCTTATACTCAACACTGAAAAGTATTGAACCTGAACATAACACCAACACGAAGCAGCTCTCTTTAATCTTACTTAGCGCGCAAGCTCCCGCTGACAGCAAAAGAAGAGATGGAGAAGTAATAGCCCTTTTAATGACCATAGTTTTTTTTTTTTCTGCGCTCCATAAGCATATAAGATTCTTAAAATAAGAGACATGACATTTTGTTTAGAAATCAAGGATAAAAATTTGTTATGAAAAGAGAGAGAAATGTCAAGGATTAAAATCTAGTATGAAAAGAGAGAAAAATGTGTATATTGCTTTGTGGTGTGCATAGTGAAATTATTATCCAGGATTTGCATATCAGTATCGGTGGTTTCCTATGTGTATGTCACTAACCCGTACGTCTATTGGGGCGCGTAATTGACCTTGAAAGAGTCTTCTGTGACCTTGGCAGTAGCCTGTCGTCAATACTGATAATTGCCGCGCGTTGCCTCAAATTGTATTGCGAGCATTAATCAAAATCCTCACCAGGGAGACTATTCACTCGCTGCATGCCACACTCGCCCTCCTGTTTTACGATCGACACTCGCGCGGGTGCGTGCGGACAACTCCATATAAATTAATTAACTGATGCGCACGAGGACTGGCAAGCTGGTGAGGGTGGCAGGAACCAGCCACCAAACATTGAGAGGGGAAGAGAAACAGAAGATGGAATGAGTTAAAGATTCACCTCCTGCCAATCCCATTCTGTTCTGGAATGTTACATGAACATTGTCCGACACTAGATGACATTATTGAGACAGAGTATATATAGTCCCTGATGATTTATTTGTTGTTTTAACTTGTATTTATTACACACACACATACACACAGACACACACACACACACACACACACACACACACACACACACACACACACACACACACACACACACACACACACACACACACACACACACACACACACACACGGCCTAGTAGCACAGTGGTTAGTGCCCCCAATTCACACTCGAGAGGCCCCGGATTCGAATCCCGGATCAGGTCAGAATTCTTTGGGCGTACTTCTTTGCAGTGGAGCCCCTGTTCACCTAGCAGTGATTAGGTACCTGTTGTAAGTTGGGAGTTATGATTCACTGCTAGGTAGGAGAAACAAACTCTGAATAGAAAAATACCCACGGAGTGGTCTGACCATCCCTGGACTAGTCTGCTACGAGTAGGTTGACTGGAGCCATCTGGCAGCCACAGTATCAAATTGTAAGATACTTCCTTAGGGCTGAATGTATACTTAAGACGTAGTATGTATGTTAGTATAGAAGTATGTAACGTAGATTTTCAGCTGTAAGGCTGCAAGATTAATACACCGAATATTATAATTATCATTACAATATTATTATTATTATTATTATTATTATTATTGTTATTATTATTATTATTATTATTATTATTAATATTATTATTATTATTATTAGTAGTAGTAGTAATAGTAGTAATAGCAGTAGTAGTAGTAATAGTAGTAGTAGGAGTAGTAGTAGCAGTAGTAGTAATAGTAGTAGTGGTAGTAGTAGTAGTAGTAGTAGTAGTAGTAGTAGTAGTAGTAGTAGTAGTAGTAGTAGTAGTAGTAGTATTTGTTATTGTAGCAACAGTAGTAGTAGTTATAGTAACAGCAATAGTAGTAGCTGGTAATAATGGTAGTTTACTAGTCAAACTAAGACATACACGACTTCCAAATAAGTCCAGAAAAATCTTACTTCATCCAAATTCAAAGAAACTTGTACGAATGCAAGGCGAAAAAAAAAAAAGAAATTCAAACACACCTTCCACCCTCCACATACACACACACACACACACACACACACACACACACACACACACACACACACACACACACACACACACACACACACACACACACACACACACACACACACACACACACATCGCACACTTTCTAAACGTATTGATATTTTAAAAAGGAATTGGTCTCCTGTGAGAATGAAAAGCCTTTGGTCGCCTCTGTGATCTTGCCCCGCCAATCAGAGAGCGGGAACACACAGCCGGAGCGTCAAGGGGTAATATGAGCGTGTCTATTTACGGAGAAATTCTCATATTCATTCCGCCAGCATAAAAAAAAGAAAAAAAAGAGCAGAATCAGATTATCCTGAAGGACTTTTTTTCTCTGTTAAATGAAAGTCGGATCAGTTACCAATATGGAGATTTCATCATTTTTTTTTTTATACCGTCGCGTTTTTCTTTTTTTTTTCCTTTTTTTTTCGGCACTTTACTTGGTGAAGTGTGAGGTGGCGAATGGGTGAGCCGGTGACTGATTCCTGATATGTGTGTGTGTGTGTGTGTGTGTGTGTGTGTGTGTGTGTGTGTGTGTGTGTGTGTGTGTGAGAGAGAGAGAGAGAGAGAGAGAGAGAGAGAGAGAGAGAGAGAGAGAGAGAGAGAGAGAGAGAGAGAGAGAGAGAGAGAGAGAGAGAGAGAGAGAGAGAGAGGCGATAATGATAACTGCAGTAATAAGAATAATTGTAGAAAAGTTCGTAATAATAATAATAATAATAATAATAATAATAATAATAATAATAATAATAATAATAATAATAATAATAATAATAGGTATTGATTATGACAAGGATATGGCTGATGATGAAGGTGATGATGATAACGATGAAAAGAAGAAGAATGAAGGAAGGGAGGGAAAACGGGAGATAGAAAAAAAAAAGGATGAAGATTAGGCAAAAAGTAAAAGGAGATGGAAGATAAGCAAGATGGTCTTTAAAAATATTGAACGAAAATAATAGCAGCATGGGAAAGGTAAAAGATGGAAATGGAGAGATAAACGATAATGATTGAAATAAAGACAAGGAAAAAGTAAGCGTGATTGAGAGGAAATGGGAAAATGCACATAGGAAACACAGACAGAAGAATAAGATTACACGAACAAAGAGGAAGTGAAATGAAACAAATAAGAGAGAAAGAGAGAGGGATAGAATGGAGACTGAGAGAAAGAGATGTTGAAGGAAAGTGACGAGTAAGAGTGCCAAAGAGAAAGAGGGGAGAGGGAAGAAACAAAGATAATCAAGAATGGAGTTAGAGGGATTTATAATAAAGAAAAAGAAGAAGCCAGAAGAGTGAAAGGAGGGACAATAGAGGAAGGAGGAAAGAATTAGGAAGAAATAATTACGGCTGCATGGAGGAATTATTGAAAGGAAATATGGAAAAATACTGAACGTAATTCAAGACATGTAGTGTAAACGTATCAGATCCTTGTGCAACGCTCAATCAACAGATCTCTAACGCATTTTTGTGTAAAACTGCGATTATATAAGGTAAAAATTCATTCCTTTTATAACTGGCATATAATGTCAATGATACCGCAGTAAAGCTTATTGAATTGAGTTGTAATTATTTAAATTTGAACAATGACTTAGTGATTTATTATGCTAAACTATTTGTCTTAATGTATGCAGATGATGCCATGGTAATGTGTAGTGGCGGAAAGGAAATTCAGCAAACGTTGCTAGCTTTATACAGGTGTTGTGGTGACTGGAAGTTATAGGTTTGTAATAAAACCAGGATTGTTATTTTTATTAGACGCAAAGTAAGAGCAAGTAGGTATGATTTCATGTTTGGTAGGGAAAATATAGATGCAGATTAAATGCAGATAAATTTTTTGGTATTCTTTCCTGTTTTAATGTTAGGTTTCATAATTTGAATTAGAACTGAAAGACTAGGCTCATATGGCATTGTATTCGAAGATTTGTGCATGTCACAAATTTGATTCACCAATCGATTTGAAAATTTAGATGAATTAAACTATGGTATTGCCATAGTTTCAGAGATATGGCGCTGTTACCGATGAAATACTTGAAGTGTATTTTATATGTACGCAGAAATACAAGAGCAGATATAGTATTTGGTGAACTTAGAGTTTATTCACTTGAGATAAAGTGTTTATTTCTCGGCATAGATAGTGTGCATAACGAACATCAGTAATAAATGTGGCGTGCGTGGATATTGTGTGTTTGTCACAAAATTTACAAATCAAACTTCCTTTAAAAAGGCAATTTATTGTGTGTTGAAAGATCAATGGTCTACGACTTGCTATAGTGACGTGCAAACAAAGGACTTGTAATAGCTGTACTACAGTATGAAACAACTTACGAAATGGAACAGTATCTTGTCGAGATAAAAAAAAAAAGAATAATAATAATA
>NC_087165.1:17196011-17203511 GCF_035594125.1 Scylla paramamosain | reverse complement strand
CTATCTATCTATCTACCTATCTATCTGTCTATCTATCTATCTCTGTTTATCTATCTGTCTCTGTTTATCTGTTCATCCATCCATCCATCTATCCGTCTATGTTTCTTTCTTTCTCATTTTGTACCCCTCTCTCTCTCTCTCTCTCTCTCTCTCTCTCTCTCTCTCTCTCTCTCTCTCTCTCTCTCTCTCTCTCTCTCTCTCTCTCTCTCTCTCTCTCTCTCTCGCCCGATCTCTCTCTCTCTCTCTCTCTCTCTCTCTCTCTCTCTCTCTCTCTCTCTCTCTCTCTCTCTCTCTCTCTCTCTCTCTCTCTCTCTCTCTCTCTCTCTCTCTCCCCGATCTCTTCTTCCCTCTGTCCCTCACAAATTTGCCTTTTTGCCTCGTTATATTTTTTTTTTGGTCCCCTCTCTCATATCTTTTATTATATTTGGTCATTTACGGCTTCTTTCGCCTCTGATTTCTCCCATTCTCCTCCCCTGATTTTTTGTGCTCTTTCCTTACCCACTCCACCCTTCCATTAGATGTTTAGTGTGGCAGTCACCATAAAAGGGAAGAAGAAGGACGGAAAGGCGTGGGAGCTGGGTTACTAAAGGAAGTACATTATATCCTAGAGTGGGGAGCGGAGAGCAGGGAGCAAGGGAAGGATTGAACGTGAAAGGATTAGTGATAGAAATGCGACAGGTTAGCAAATTGTGGATATGTATTTGTATGTGAACTTGTATAGAAGAGAAGGTGTGTGTGTGTGTGTGTGTGTGTGTGTGTGTGTGTGTGTGTGTGTGTGTGTTATATACATACACACACACACACACACACACACACACACACATATATATATATATATATATATATATATATATATATATATATATATATATATATATATATATATATATATATATATATATATATATATATATATATATATATATATATATATATATATATATATATATATATATATATATATATATATATATATATATATATATATATGAAGGTGGTCGATAAAAGAAGCCAAAAATGTGGAGATGGGGAAAAGCCTGCTTCGTTGTCCCTTCCAGTAAAGTAAAATAGGAAAACATGTTTCCGATTCAGAGGCCAGTTCAGTTCCAGAGGTGTCTTGAAACTCCTCTTAAAATAGTTTAAGTTATGGAAAGATACAAAAAAATAAAGTAAATATGAGTGATGGTAGTACCTGATAATGCTTGTTGGTTATTGCATTAGCGATACAGAAAGCGCTGCGTTGACATTAAGTAGTTATATAATGTTCGTATGTATATCGTGTATTGAAATCGAAATACATATATATGATAAGTTCGTACTACATTCTAAGGAGATGTTATAGGAAAAAAAAAACTTTTATGGCATAGCATTAAACTCGCCCCCGCCATCATGAGAGGTCGCGGCAAAAGTGAATATACTCATAAGTCTTGCCTTAAGCCATAACACGAATCATCATACTCGTAATGGTTAGACGTGGGAGTTACGGCGCACGATGTAACCGGTAGCATCTTGCCCAGCCTCCTCTGCCTAACCTCCTGACGTGTTCTTACTTACTATTACTACATTCCACCTCCTGCATCCAACCTAGCATGTTTCCTGTTGTTAATGTAATTTAATCAGCGTTTCAAAACATCCTTTCTTGGCAGCTGTGTTTTCTTCATAAAAAGACAGAAGAAGAAGAAGAAGAAGAAGAAGAGAGAGAGAGAGAGAGAGAGAGAGAGAGAGAGAGAGAGAGAGAGAGAGAGAGAGAGAGAGAGAGAGAGAGAGAGAGAGAGAGAGAGAGAATGTGTAGGCAACAAAATTTAATTAACTGAGGACCATTATATCATTGTCATTTCCTTTTCATGTGATAACAATGATAATGGTGCTCATGATGATAGTATTAGTATTAGTAGTATTAGTAGTATTAGTAGTAGTAGGAGAAGTAGTAGTAGTAGTAGTAGTAGTAGTAGTAGTAGTAGTAGTAGTAGTAGTAGTACTAGTAAGAAGAAGTGGAGATGGAGGAGAGGAAGAAGGGGAAGAAAACGAAAATAAAAAAGAAAACAAAATGGGAAGGGCTGTGATGGTTGTTTGGGCGGGGTGGTGGCAGGCGGGCAAGATAGCAGTTTTGACGTAGAGAGAAGCGCGGAGGAGGAAAGTCTGGGTAAGAAGGAATGTTCCGGTAGCTCACTCACGTCCCTTGAAACAGAGAGCCTGGAGTCGACTGTTTGGCGGAGATAAGTGTATGTGTATGAGTGTGTGTGTGTGTGTGTGTGTGTGTGTGTGTGTGTGTGTGTGTGTGTGTGTGTGTGCGTTAGTATGTGCTCCCCGTCAAAATATGCACCCTTCCACAGCCGTAATTTATTTGTAAACAGTTAATAAAACAGTTCACAGCACAGCCTCGTTTCTCCCACTGATTACAACCGGCGCCATGTTATTTGTTTATCGGTTGTGTTGTTGTTGTTGTGGTTCTTATTGCTGGTGGGATTGGTGGTGGTGGTGGTGGTGGTGGTGCTCGTCATGTTGTTGTTGTTGTTGTTGTGGTGGTGGTGGTGGTGATGGTTGTGGTGGTTCTTATTGTTGTTGTTGTTGTTGTCGTTGTTGTTGTCGTTGTTGTTGTTGTTGTTGTTGTTGTTGTTGTTGTTGTTGTTGTGTTTGTTGCTATTTCTGTTATCCTGCAGAGTTAAGTAATGGGACAGCTTTATGTAATCCATTTTGAAAGCCACTGACTCAGAATATCTAGTTTTATTAAAAAAAGAAAATAGAAACCCTCCACTTTATTACTCTATTACGGGAAAGGTAACATTCCGTCTGTGCATCTACAAATATACCACGAAATGTGAGAGAGAGAGAGAGAGAGAGAGAGAGAGAGAGAGAGAGAGAGAGAGAGAGAGAGAGAGAGAGAGAGAGAGAGAGAAACCGTGCCTTCTCGCATTCCAGTACCCCGGGAGATGCCAGTGGTAGTACATGGGCGAGTGCTTTTTGAAAACTTTATTATTTTCTGGGAACAAAACAAGACCATCATAATTTTTTTTTTTCAGTATTTGGCGTTCCGACAGTTCCGCAGATTCACGACGCTCCATTTAGCGTGTTTAAAAGATGCGACTGTCTCACACGTGGACACTGATAAAGGGATAAAATTTATAATTGACGTTGGTAAGACTTTACTGATGAATGAAGCGTCAAGAAGAAAAAAGCTGAATACAAGAAGAATGGCCGGTAAGAACAATTAAACCTAATATTCTTTAGAAAACGACGGCAGATAATCTTTTTATTCCCAACCACCGTATTTCGTAAAGGGCTTCTCAATTTTTCTATGTATATATATATATATATATATATATATATATATATATATATATATATATATATATATATATATATATATATATATATATATATATATATATATATATATATATATATATATATATATATATATATATATATATATATATATATATATATATATATATATATATATATATATATATATATATATATATATATATATATATATATATATATATATATATATATATATATATATATATATATATATATATATATATATATATATATATATATATATATATATATAAAGAATGCCTTCATCATCAATCATATAAACTCCTGTTGAAATAATTTTAAAACTTATTTTTCCAATGGAAGTATTTTTTTTTTTTTGTGTTGGTTCCGGAGGCTATTTAGAAAGGTTTTGTGGGGCACGGCACACCACATGCTACAGAAGAGAGAGAGAGAGAGAGAGAGAGAGAGAGAGAGAGAGAGAGAGAGAGAGAGAGAGAGAGAGAGAGAGAGAGAGAGAGAGAGAGAGAGAGAGAGAGAGAGAGAGAGAGAGAGAGAGAGAGAGAGAGAGAGAGAGAGAGAGAGAGAGAGAATCTGCCCAGGTGGACGATGGTTCCGTGTGCTGACTAAAACTCAATCAGGTGGTGCTGGTGGTGGTGGTGGTGGTGACGTGTGTGTGTGTGTGTGTGTGTGTGTGTGTGTGTGTGTGTGTGTGTGTGTGTGTGTGTGTGTGTGTGTGTGTGTGTGTGTGTGTGTGTGTGTGTGTGCGTGCGTGTGTGTGTGTGTGTGTGTGTGTGTGTGTGTGTGTGTGTGTGTGTGTGTGTGTGTGTGTGTGTGTGTGTGTGTGTGTCAGTCGATCAGTCTGTCTGTCTTCTGAAGCAAAACTTTCACTTCAAATATAAGTTAAATTCCAGAAGATGCGTCTCTCTCTCTCTCTCTCTCTCTCTCTCTCTCTCTCTCTCTCTCTCTCTCTCTCTCTCTCTCTCTCTCTCTCTCTCTCTCTCTCTCTCTCTCTCTCTCTCTCTCTCTCTCTCTCTCTCTCTCTCTCTCTCTCTCTCTCAACCATTCCTCCATCCAAGCATCAAACTTTTGCTTATATTAATTCTATTGATTTATATTTTTACATCCAAAACTTTATCTCCCCGAGCAAGTTCATATCCTACACTATCTTACAACTTAAAACTTTTACATCTATATAAACTTTCCTCTTCGCCCAAAACACAGATGAGAAAAGGAAACATTTGCCTAACAGTCAGTCTTCACCATCTGTATTTTACCTGTTAAAGTTTATGCATGTATATATTTTGATAATTATGTATGTTAGTGTGGTATATGGGTACACGATGCTTCTTTGCAACCCTCTCTGCTTCTCCATTACTCTGAAATACTGCAATTAGTCTGTATGTTTACTGAAATAAGTCGTATCTGTCTGTTTACGCCTTACTCATTAAGTTTACTAGTCTTTGTACACCCTACGGAGGAGCTTTTCTTTTTTTTTTATGTAGGAGGAACACTAGCCAAGGGCAACAAAAATCCAATAAAAAATAAAAGCCAACTGAGATGCCAGTCCCAGGACAGGGTCCAAAGCGGTAATAAAAAATTGAAGGATAAGTGTCTTGAAACCTTCTTGAAATAATTCAAGCCATAGGAAGGTGGAAATACAGAAGCACAAGCCATAGGAAGGTGGAAATACAGAAGCAGGCAGGTAGTTCCAGAGTTTACCAGAGGAAGGAAAGATTGATTGAGAATACTGGTTAACTCTTGTATTAGAGAGGTTGACAGAATAGGGGTGAGAGAAAGAAGACAGTCTTGTGCAGCGAGACCGCGGGAGGAGGGAAGGCATGTAGTTAGCAAGATCAGAAGAGTAGTTAGCATGAAAATAGCGGTAGAAGATTGCTAGAGATGCAAAACTGCGGCGATGAGAGAGAAGCTGAAGACAGTCAGTTAGAGGAGAGGAGTTGATGAGACGAAAAGCTTTTGATTCCACCCTGTGTAGAAGAGCGTTATGGGTGAAACCCCCACACATGTGAAGCATAAATCATGCATAGACGGATAAGGCACTTGTACAGAGTTAGCAGCTGGGGAGGTGAGAAAAACTGGCGGAGACGTCTCAGAACATCTAACTTCATAGAAGCTGTTTTAGCTAGAGATAAGTTGTGAAGTTTCCAGTTCAGATTATAAGTAAAGGACAAAACGAGGATGTTCAATGTAGAAGAGGGGGACAGTTGAGTGTCACTGAAGAAGAGGGAATATTTGTATGGAAGGTTGTGTCGAGTTGATAGATGGAGGAATTGAGTTTTTGAGGCATTGATCAATACTAAGTTTGCTCTGCCCCAATCAGAAATTTTAAAAAGACCAGAAGTCAGGCGATCTGTGGCTTCCCTGCGTGAAATGTTTACTTCCTGGGTTAGACGTCTATGAAAAGACGTGGAAAAGAGCAGGGTGGTATCATCAGCGTAGGAGTGGATAGGACAAGAAGTTTGGTTTAGAAGGTCATTCATGAATAATAAGAAGAGACAGAACACTGAGGAACACCACTGTGACCATCTACCACAGCAACAATAGAATGGTCAGAAAGGAAACTTGAGATGAAGTTACAGAGAGAAGGATAGAAGCTATAGGAGGGTAGTTTGGAAATCAAAGCTTTGTGCCAGACTCTATCAAAAGCTTTTGATATGTCCAAGGCAACAGCAAAAGTTTCACCAAAATCTCTAAAAGAGGATGATGACCAAGACTCAGTAAGGAAAGCCAGGAGATCACCAGCAGAGCGGCCTTGACGGAACCCATACTGCCGATCAGATAGAAGGTTGTGAAGTGATAGATGTTTAAGAATCTTCCCGTTGAGTGTAGATTCAAAAACTTTAGATAGGCAGGAAATTAAAGGAATAGGACGGTAGTTTGAGGGATTTGACAGGTCACCCTTTTTAGGAACAGGCTGAATGTAGGCCAAACTTCCAGCAAGAAGGAAAGGTAGATGTTGACAGACAGAGTTGAAAGAGTTTGGCAAGGCAAGGTGCAAACACGGAGGCACTGTTTTGAAGAACGATAGGAGGGACCCCATCAGGTCCATAAGCCTTCCGAGGGTTTAGGTCAGCGAGAGCATGGAAAACATCATTGCGAAGAATTTTAATAGGTAGCATGCTTTCTCACCCTCTGGTGAGGTGAGAAAGCATGAAGTAGTCAGAAGGTAGAGGAGAGGGAGAAACAAGCCCTGAATCGTTCAAGGTAGAGTTTTTAGCAACGGTTTGAGCGAAGAGTTCAGCTTTAGAGATAGACGTGATAACAGTGGTGCCATGTGGTTGAAATAAAGTAGGGAAAGAAGCAAAGTTGTTGGAGATATTTTTGGCTATATGCCAGAAGTCACGAGGGGAGTTAGATCTTGAAAGGTTTTGACACTTTCTATTAATGCAGGAGTTTTTGGCTAGTTGGAGAACAGACTTGGCATGGTTCCGGGCAGAATTATAAAGTGCATGAGATTCTGGTAATGGAAGGCTTAAGTACCTTCTGTGGGCCATCTCTCTATCATGTATAGCATGAGAACAGGGTGTGTTAAACAAAAGTTTGGAAGGTTTAGGTCGAGAAAAAGAGTGAGGAATGCACGCCTCCATGCCAGACACTATCACCTATGTTATGCATTCGGCACACAGAGACGGGTCTCTGTGTGCAGTAGTCATTCCAAGGAAAATCAGCAAAATACCTCCTCAGGTCCCCCCAACTAGGAAAAGCAAAGCGCCAGAGGCATTTCCACTTAGGGGGATCTTGAGGAGGGATTGGAGCGATAGGACAAGATATAGATATGAGATTGTGATCGAAGAAGCCCAACGGTGAAGAAAGGATGACAGCATAAGCGGAAGGATTATAGGTTAGGAAAAGGTCAAGAACGTTGGGCGTATCTCTGAGACGGTCAGGAATACGAGTAGAGTGTTTGCACCAATTGCTCTAGATCGTGGAGGATAGCAAAGTTGAAGGCTAGTTCACCAGGATGGTCAGTGAAGGGAGAGGAAAGCCAAAGCTGGTGAACACTGATGTCTCCAAAAATGGAGATCTCTGCAAAAGGGAAAAGAGTCAGAATGTGCTTCACTTTGGAAGTTAAGTAGTCAAAGAATTTCTTATAGTCAGAGGAGTTAGGTGAGAGGTATACATCACAGATAAATTTAGGCAGATTAAGTCGTTGCGCATATAAACGCAACATTCAGCTTTGGATTGAAAATGAGG
>NC_087165.1:17181011-17191011 GCF_035594125.1 Scylla paramamosain | reverse complement strand
GGGCTTTGGAGGCTCGTCTTTAGTTTTTACGTGCTCGCCGCAACTCAAGCTCAGAGGAGAGTATTGCTGCACCGTCAACTTTATACCTGAGGTCTCTGGTCTCTTACACATTTTCCTTTTTGGAGTGACGATTATTTCTTTCTCTGCGTGTTGAAAAAAATCCGGTTGAGGCCACAAGGATGAGAGAAGAAAAAAGTCCGTTCAATATCCGACTCCCAGAAAAAAAAATAATTTCAGGATATAAAAAAAAAGATGTTCAGTGTGTTCGGATTTAGTATGGGAGAAGCCTTGTTACTCCTCGTGCGTGCGTGTTTCGTATTGTGTTGATTTTCTTTTACTGAGAGGAGAAAAGTCATGCTGAATAGGCCGCTCCCAGGAAAAAAATAATTACAGGACATTAAAAAAAAAGTTGGCCAGTTCACTATGGGGGAAGTGCCTTGATGCTCCTTTTGCATGTGTGCATGTGCCATGTTCTATGCTGCTTTTATGTTATTGAGAGAGGAAAAAAAAAGTATGTTGGATGTGACGCTCCAAGAAAAAAAAATATTCACAGGAGGAGGTTAGAAAAAAGAAAAAAAAGGAAAGAAAAAAGAAGGCTTCCGGTTTAGTATGGGGAGTGACTTGATGCTCTTCCTGCGTGTCTCTTTGAGGTGTGTTGCTTTTCTAGTGTTGAGGGAAAGAAAATTTCCTCTGGATATGCCGCTCCCAGAAAAATAATAATTACCAAAGATTAATAAAAAGTTGATCAGTTTAGTGACGTGCCTTGATACTCCTCCCGCTTATGTGTCTGTGTTACATTGGTTTTCTTTTGACCAATTATTGAGGTGCCTTGATACTCCGCGTGCGCTTTCCCGCGTCATGTTGCTTTTTCTATTATTTCTTTTATTTATACAGAACTGATGTGCAAAGTCCGCCACATCTCTCGTCGGTTTGAGTGTTTAGTCTAATTTTTCTCATTTGTGTAATTCACTCTTTCGGGTAAAAAAAAAAAGGGTAACAAAAAGGAGCCGTACTTTGTAACAAGTGTGAGTGTGGAAAAAAAAAAACATGAAAAATGTTTTGTATTACTCATCGCACTTCGTTTATTCGTTGTTGAAGCTATCATCGTATTTTTAAGCCGTACATTTTCATGTTCATTTATTTTTTATTATTTACCTAGAATATGTTTTTTTTTCTTTGTTTTCTACATGATTTTAACGCCTTTGTTGCACAGCATTTTCTCGCTATACATATATTTCCAGGTGTAATGCTTCATGGCTGTTTGAGTAAATCTCTTTTATTAACACGTACTTAGCAAGAATTTTCATGTATCTTGTAGTAGTATATTTTCATTTTCCATTATTATAATTTTTAGTGCATCTCTTTCATTCTCTTTGTCACCATTGATCCTCCCGCGGTACACGTGCCTGCCTGTGTCTTAACGAGCCTCAGCCAGCCAGCAGAGTGGTGAGCCGGATAGACCCGCAGTGTGCCGCTTATGTGTCCCCTCACGTGGCTTTGAAGATCTGCCAGCGAGGAGAAAAAGCAGCGGGAGGAGGTGGTGGAGAAGGAGAAGGAGGAAGAAGAGGAGGAGAAGAAGGAGGAGAAAGGAGGAAGGATGGAGGAGGAGGAGGAGGAGGAGGAGGAGGGAAGAGGAGGAGGAGGAGGAGGAGGAGAAGGGGGAGAATGGTATTACATATGGATAAAGATACGTTTTGCACACGATTACGTACACACACACACACACACTACACACACACACACACACACACACACACACACACACACACACACACACTGTCTGTCTGATTCATTCTCTCATCTCTCTCTCTCTCTCTCTCTCTCTCTCTCTCTTCTCTCTCTCTCTCTCTCTCTTCTCTCTCTCTCTCTCTCTCTCTCTCTCTCTCTCTCTCCACAAAGCAAAACATAGCTAGGTGTCCCAGCTGCATCAGTATCTGGGAAAGTGTTGAGCCTGGTCCTTGAACACTAACCAAACACTTTTTTCTTTTCCTTTTTGCAGGGGCGGTCTCCTTCCCCTGTGGCTGCTGGCGCTGCTTGTGCCCGGTGAGTTACTTTTCTGGTGGACTTTTTATGGGAATGTTGATGATAGTGATAATAGTGACTGGTTGTGGTAGTAATTAGTAGTAGTAGTAGTAGTAGTAGTAATGCACAACGTTAGGATCAGAGCTAAAGGAGATAACAACATCAGTTCAAGTAATGCCTGCTTTTCATATATTCGTATTGAACAATTAAGGTATACGTTTCTGGTAAGTAACGCGAGACATGATTTGAAAAGGTAGTGTTTTACGTTAACATAAATATTTGCTTACGGTTGAAACGATTTTATGATGATTTGTGCCAGCATCTCTTAAGAATATAGAAAAATAAGGGAAGCTGCAATAACTCATTAATCATATACACGGCAGTCCCTGTATGAAGCATCCTCAACCATAAAATTGTCTAATCTTCTTTTAAAGCTCCCTAATGACTTAGCACTAACACCGTCATTACTGAGTCCATTCCATTCATCGACCACTCTATTTGAGGAACAATTCCTTCCTCCTTTTTTTGAACCTAACTTTCTAGCTTGAATTTATTATTTCATATTCTATCCTGCTTTACGCCACTCTTGTTATTATACCCTGTACCACTTAAAGACCTCTTTCAGGTGACCTATTTACCTTACGCCCTTCTAAGGAATGTAAATTTATATGCTTCAGTCTTCTTTTGTAAGAAATATCCCTCATCCCCCCGTATCCTTTTATTCATTCTCCTTTGTACTGATTCTAATCTATATCTGGAGACCAGAAATGCACAGCATTATCTAGATGGGGGTTTGACCAGGGGCAAATCTGACTTTAATATTACATCGGAACTATTTTTAGCTCTCCTAAAAAATAATTCTAATACCAAATTTACTTCATCTCAGGCCTCTGTGCATTGTTTTCTTTGATAGACATCAGAGCGAACTATATTTCCTAAACAATTTTCGTTCTCTGAACTTACCAGAGCCTCATTCTGTGTTGTGCACATACTGTGTGGGCTTTCTAACTACCCTAAGTACTGTACATTTTTTTAATATTAGACCATAATATGCCATATATCTGTCAATTCTTAGTTCTCTAGACAGACTCGTACATTCTGGCAAGAAACCTTGCTTTTTTCCATTATTTATCATTAGTTTAGCCAAAGACAGTGTAATGTTTTTTTTTTCTGAGTTCTACAAGTTCATATCATACAAGCTTTAATATAGATTATTTAATCGATTATTTTCAAACATGACACATTGCCGGATTGTTATTTTATTTATATCTAATTCTCGGTAAAGTTCTAACCATTGTCGATTGTTGCAAGTAGATGATAACAAATAGGTCTCTCAAAACACTTTGCTGTTATGATGTTTATATGAAGCTGGGTGTTCTTTGTTTTCTCAGAGGATAATTTCCCTCTCCCAGCTGCTAATTCTAAACACGGGCCTTACCTGTGGATGTATCGAGTGTTTCTCCCGCGTATGAAGAAGTTCAGCTCACACAGCACTCCTAAATAAAGTGGAATATAAAAGTCTCACTCACCTCCGTAATATGCATTTCTTACTATCTTCTATCGTCATTTCCAGCCACTGCTCTTTCTCACTTGCAAACTGCATGTCTCTGCCCTCCCAACCGAGACAAGATTTTTTTTGTTTGCCCTTATCACTTTCTTGTCTATCTTAATAATGCAAAAGTTAGCCGGCATCTTACCTATTTCACCTTTTTCACTGGAAAACTCTGCAACTCTCTTCCTGTTTCGGTATTTTCTCTTAACAACTTTCAAAAGTAGAGAATCATGACACCTCAGAACCTAAATCGGCCGACTGCTTTGCTGCTACTGCTTCCTTTTGGAGCGACATTATAATTTATTTATTTATTTTTTTACTATATTTGTGCCCTTGACCTGTCTCCCTGACATGTAAAAAGTAGTAGTAGTAGTAGTAATAGTAGTAGTAATAGTAGAGTAGTAGTAGTAGTAGTAACAGCAGCACCAACCAAATTCCTAAAATTTACTGAAACATTATGGAAAGAGAGAGAGAGAAAAAAAAAAGAAAAAATAGGTAAGTACCTTTTTTCTTTTTCTTTTTACTTATTTATTTATTTACATATATATATGTATTCTTTTTTAGGAAGGACAAGGGTTGAGGTAGCGGAGAGGCCGTGCTGGAATAAGCATGTTGAGGATTGGGGAGACGCAAGGCTGAGAGGGGGAGGGGAAGGGGAGCTCCAACTGGGGAGGAGGAGGAGGAGGAGGAGGAGGAGGAGGAGGAGCGTTGGGTTGGGCGTGTCCCAGTTCGTGTTTCAGTCTGTTTTGTATGAATTTTCTTTGTGTCTCAGTCGAGGTCTTTCTGTCTGCTCGCGTGCCTGGATCTTTTTTTACCTTTCTTTCCTCTTCTTACCATTGTCGCTGCTTATCTTCGTTCTCTTTTCCGTGTCGTAGTTTATCATGTTTTTGTTGCCCGTCTTTTCATGGCTTGTTTGGTGTGTGCGTGCGCGTGTGTTCGCTCTAATCTCTTATTTTATTTCAGGAGTTTTGAATGTATTTGTTATTGTTAAGCCATGTTTCCACATATGTATATACCTACGTATAGTCTCTCTCTCTCTCTCTCTCTCTCTCTCTCTCTCTCTCTCTCTCTCTCTCTCTCTCTCTCTCTCTCTCTCTCTCTCTCTCTCTCTCTCTGCCCACCTCCGAAGTCACACCACGCAAAGAAGAACACACACACACACACACACACACACACACACACACACACACACACACACACACACACACACACAGACAATACTCTCCTCAGACTGCCCTGCTGCGCATTTTGGTGATCCACGGAATTGGACTTTGTGGGCACCTTAGAGAACCTCTCTCGGGAAGAAACTCAGAATTATACCTCCTTATCCCTTCCTTCTCCATCCTTACCTCCCCGTTTCTTCCCCCTTTTTCCCTTTTTCCCTCACCCTCTCTTGTTTCCTCCTTTTCCCAATTTCGTGGCCACATCAGTACCCTCTTCACCCCCACCTCTCCTCTCTGGACAACCGTGGTTAGTAATGAAATTTGGGGTCTGTGCAATGGGTGGGTGGGGAGGAAGAAAGCACGTAGGGAGGGGAGGAGGAGCAAGAGACAGTGGTGGGGTGAGGAGTGGTAAGGAAGAGAGGGACATGTTAGGAAGGGAGAGGAAGGGAGGGGGTGAAACGTCCCCTTGTGTTCATTTTCAGGCGATCCAGAAATATTTGTGTGGGGTCAGGTGAGGGTGAGGGGTGAGGGTGGAGTGCTTGTGTGGACAGCAGCGGGGAGAGCGCAGGTGGAGAGGGGCGCCTGGAAACATGTCCGGGTTAGAGAGCAGCACTGGTTGTCGCTCTTTTTATTCTCGTATTTATATCCTGGATCTTTTGTTTGCCGTGTGGTGTTTTTTTTATATTTTTTTTATGGGTCTCATTCCCTGCAACTGTGTAATTCCTCTCTCAAGTTGTATTTACCAAGAAATCTCTACCGCGATTTCTCGTTGTCGTGTAATTGTATTTCCGCAACATTTGTTATCTGATATTTTCTTCTCTGTAAAAAAAAGAAAAAAAAGAAAACACGTCATTAGGCTTAAGAGGGTATATAGAATTTATGTAGCGGAACATGATGTACTGTACAACACGGTGGTGGGTGATATAATTGTGTATTTATTCCTAGATACATTATAAGTTATCATAAGAGACTGCCAGTTACTTTGTAAGACTAATCCACATTCTTATTATTATACTAGTAAGGAACTATTATCATTTCATAATATCAGGGTTCATTCCTAAAATTTCTCCTTAACTTCGATTACTGGTGTTATACTCTATTCCAGCTTCCTACCATGGTATTTTTTTTTTCATTTCGTATATTTATATCCTCTGAATGCATCTTCGCTTTTTACATATTTGTTGTAGCTTCGTCAAACTAGTGACGTTTTTCACTTCCTTTTTGTAATTTCCATAATGGCTGATAGAATATATTGTATTTTGGTTGAAGACGTAATCTCCTACGCTCGTTTCTGCGCCTTTTACCAAACAGTAGTCATTCAACTTTTCATCTTGCCCTCGTTCTCATATTTTACAGAACATTGGCAGACTTTCAGAATCCTTCACACTTTACGTTGCTGAGTTACAGACAACAGTGAAGCTATACTCTCATATCTACAGAGTGAATAGCAAAGTGTCAGATACACGTACAAAACAGCTGTCACCAATTTTACTTCAAATACACTAAATTCAGAGCTCAGTAAGTAAATTCTTCGGCACTGCGGAGTTCACCGAGTAGACGTTGATGTTGATGTTCTTTTTTTTTTTCCCTTTCCTGAACGCGAACATAAGGAAGCAAGGCACGCGATCTACTTTTCTCTACCGGCAGCCAAACCCACACAGGTCCTAGGCGACGCTTCCCTTGCCTCCACACACAGACACACACACACACACACACACACACACACACACACACACACACACACACACACACAAGGCAAGGAGCTTTTATCCCTCTCTCACTCTCTTTTTTTTTTTTCTCCATTTCTGTGTTACTTTACGAGAAAGGTACCTCGCGCTGCGTAGGAAGAGGGAGGGCCGGAGGGCGTGGTGGCGGGACATTGAGTGTGGGAAGGAAAAAAGAAGCTGAGACAGGTAGAGGAGTGCCGAATAAGAGAACGAGGTGTAGGGGAAGGGAAAAAGACATGATGTTGAGGGGGTATGTGTGCTCAGAGGAAAAGAAAAGCAAGGGTTAGGTAGCATTGGGAGGGCTATGAATTGAGGCCTTTAGGAGTGACGGAGAGAAGCTTAGGAAGGTAAGGAGAGTGCTGAATAAGAAGATGAGGTGTAAAGGGAAGGAGAATGAACATGATATTCTGGAGAATGTGTGTCCAGGGGAAGCAAAAAGCAAGAGTAAGGCAACATTGGGAAGGTAGCGATTTGAGGCTTTTGAGAGTGAAGGAAGGAAGCTTAGGAAGATAATAAGAGTGCTGAATAAGAGGACGAGATCTATGGGAAGGAAAAAAAGACATAATATTATAAAGCATGTGCGTTCAGAGGAAGAGAAAGCAAGAAAACAGGGCATTAGAAAGACAGTGAAGTGAGACCTTTGAGAGTGAAGGAAAGAAGCGTAGGAAGATAAGGAGAGTGCTAAACAACAAGGTAACGTGTAAAGGAAACAGGAAAAAATATGGACATGTTATTTAGGAGAATGTATGTTTATGGAAGAAAAAAAAAAGAATAACTCGTGTATGTTTATGAAAGAAAAAAAAAAAAAACAAGAATAACGCGGCATTAGCAAGACGGGGAACTGAGGCCTTTGAGAGTGAAGGAATGAAGCGGAGAAAAGTAAAGAGGAAGAGGTGTAGGGGAAAGAAATACAAAAGATATGATATTATGGAAGACGTCTGTTCAAGGGAAGTAGTTAGACAACAGTGGTAAGACAATGAAATTAGGCTTTTTAGAATGAAGGAGAGAAGGAAGGCTGTGGTGGTGCATGCATTGGGGTATAGGAGCTGGTTGACGGAGGACCGAAGTTATAAAGGACGAGCTGCAGGTGTGAGAGAGAAGCAGTGGGGTTGGGAATGGATGTCTTCAGGTGGAGTGACAGTGTGCATTCCCCAAGCCCCAGTTAGCTATATTATGGAAAGGACAAAGAGCGGGAATACGAACACAGGAAGGCCAGAAACCAGGAGACCTTTCCCTGTGTAACGAGAGCATCTGGTGAGTTGTCTTGTTAATGAAGAGGAGGAGGAGGACGGAGAAGGGGAAGAATGAGATGAAGGAGGATGAATAAGAAAGAAAGGATGAGGAAGGGAAGAATGGGGTGAAGGAGGACAAGGAAAAGGAAGCGGAGGAGAAGGAAGAAGAGGGAGACGAGGACGAGGACGAGGTCTAGGAGAAAGAAGGACATGAGATGAGGAAGAAAGAGAGGGGAAGCAGAAGCAGGAGAGGGTCTCGAGTGCATTAATGTAACATGCATAGAAGAAGAAAGAAAGAAAGAAAGAAGACGGAAAAAAAGAAGAAAAAAATAAAACAAGTTAAACAATAGAAATATAAAAAGGGAAGACGCAAAACAGAGAAAAAAAAAGTAGAAGGATGAGGGAAAGGAGACACACGAGATACGGGAGAAAGAAAGGGAGGGAGGGAAGGAGAGAGGAGGAGGAGGAGGAGGAGGAGGAGGAGGAGGAGGAAGGACAATGGACCATATCTCCTCCTCGAAGTGTCACCCGCAGCTTCTTGGAATTACAACTTGTGAGAGTAAAAATTCCGTCAAACTTAGCGAAACCGGCAGCTTGTTTAGGTGGCGGCGGTGGTGGTGGTGGCGGTGGTGGTGAAGTTGGTGGTGGTGGCACGGCTTAGGGTGATGTGAACGCTGGAGGAGGGAAAGGGGTTACACACACACACACACACACACACACACACACACACACACACACACACACACACACACACACACACACACACACACACTCTCTCTCTCTCTCTCTCTCTCTCTCTCGTTCCCTCCTTCCATCGCATCAATTCTATGGGCAAGTATAGAGAGGGTTTCAACAAGTTAAATATTATACATCTATCAGTATATATCTTCCCTTGTCTTATCTTTCCTCCTTTCTCTCTCTCTCTCTCTCTCTCTCTCTCTCTCTCTCTCTCTCTCTCTCTCTCTCTCTCTCTCTCTCTCTCTCTCTACCCTCAGCTGGCTTCTCCTCATCCGTTCCCCTCCCCATCTTGGAGAAGGGAACTTTATTCACGATTATATTTCACTCTGTCCTGGCGCTGAGAGGTTTAAAGGATGTGGGAGAGGGAGGGGAGAAGAAGGGAGGGGAAGGAGAGAGAGAGAGAGAGAGAGAGAGAGAGAGAGAGAGAGAGAGAGAGAGAGAGAGAGAGAGAGAGAGAGAGAGAGATGTGTGATGTGTGTGTGTGTGTGTGTTTTCCCGTATCTGGTTATCTTAGTCGCCTCGTCTCACCTGTTCTAATTAGCATCCTAGCCCGACCTCACCGGGGCAGCGGGATGCCAGGTGATGAGACCGAGTTAATTAGTCAGTTGGAGGCTGAGTGGCGGAGCGGTGATGGCGTTTCTCTTCCTGTGGCCGTCCGGTAGAATGCTTCCCTGACAATAATTTAATACAGGAGTGGTCATATTTTCATCAGTGGAATTTGGTATTTTTTTTGTGGCTTCATTTTGAGGAGCACGTCGGGTGGAACTGGTAATGTGAATCACATCAGTTGAATGCAATTTTTCATTGCCAGAAGTGTATACATACATTTACGATTATTTGTATTTAGATTTTTTTCTTATGTGGTCATTGCGTCAAGTGTCTTAACGTACCTCTAAGAATGGGTTTCGTTTTTCCCTCAAACTAGCCTAGGGATAAGTTGATATTGTAATCCCTTTATATTTCTTAATACACGCATACATATATAAGCGTACATACAAAAAGCACAACTCACATCAACACAGATGTATGTTATCGTCACTAGTTTTTTTGTCGTGTTCCGCTAGGTCTTCCAAGGCATACGAGTACATTTCTCCATTCCATCCGAAAGATTTCTTCAAAGTTATTTCCAGCATTAAGTTAGGTTAGGCTAAATGTGGCTGTTAGGAGAGATTGGCTGAATTCATCACAGAGGAAATTATTTGGGTGAAACTTATCTAAAAGAAACTGTTTTAGAGCGAAGTTTTCACAAAGAATTTTCCGTGGGTGGAATGTACATTGAATTTCCATAGGCAATGATCTGACGCACATCCTGGTGAGGGGAAGGGGAAGGCTTAGTGGGAGGCTATCAGACTTGAGGGATTCACTGACGTGTAATTGCCCAGTCAATAGGAAGACTGAAATAGCGAGGAAGATTGAAAGAAAAATGCCGCTTCATTCTTCTTCGCCCGGCGCCGCGGCTCACGCCCATACGTTAGGGGAACGAGAGTCTGGCGTCATGAATCAGCTTTTTATTATGCTCTTTACATTGCTTGCATTAAAGTGTCAGACGCCATTGTGATATTCACG
>NC_087165.1:17141011-17176011 GCF_035594125.1 Scylla paramamosain | reverse complement strand
AGGTAGGTGTTGCTGTTAGTTGAGTGTTTTAGCACCCCCATCACCAGCTGCCCGTGTGGTGTTAAGGCTTTTACAGTTATGCTTGTGTTTGGTGAATAATCTGAAGCTTGTGGAAAAGCGTTTGATGAGAAGAAAGTGTAGAATATTCGTGTTATGAAAAGAATTTAAAATTTGAACGAAAAGGACGTAATGTTGGTATGAGTGTTGAAGAGTTGCCAAGAAAGTATGAGAGCCAGATCTACTCAACCATGAATACAAGTGTTACAAACAAGCATGAATGACGCATGATCAACGTGATTATAATACATAATCAAGAAATAAAGTAACGCACCCTTTACTTGTTTTTTCCTTTCTTTTTACTGGCGACAGAATTAATACTGATTGTCTTTCAAGTCTCCCTTTCTGACTGGATTGAGCGCGCTAAGAGATGTCACCAAAGCCTGCCTGGCCTGCCCGGCTGTGTAGTCATTAGTGTGTTGTGACGCCTTTGTGGCACGCCAGGTGAACGACAACATGAGGGGATGCTCACCTCACGGTAATTAATTAAGTAATTAAGTTCAGTGTTCGAAAATATATGACACCTGAGAGAGAGAGAGAGAGAGAGAGAGAGAGAGAGAGAGAGAGAGAGAGAGAGAGAGAGAGAGAGAGAGAGAGAGAGAGAGAGAGAGAGAGATTACGTGAGAATATATAATATGAAAACCATGGAATCTTTTGACTGTCAACGTATTCACTACTATTAGTAAAGTACCCGTGTAAAAATTGAACACAAGGAGAACAAGTCACACACACACACACACACACACACGTGAAGGTGACAGAGTGGCAGCATACAATTACCCCGCCACATGTACACGCCGGCTATTCCAGGAGCGGAGGATTCTTGCGTGCGTGTGAGGACGTGAGAGTGAGACGAGTGGGAGTAACCCGAGCTGGTGTGAGCGTGTTAATCATGTGCCGGCTGTGTCATGGGAAGTTGGAAGGTGAAGTATGAGCGGTGGGGTCACTGGGACTGAATTAATTAGGTACCAAAATGACTTCGCCTGAGTGTTAAATGAATAGAGAATTTAATTTTCCTTTTTACGTAAGTTTACTTTAGTCTGTTATTAAAGGTGTGAGGTGTGAGGGGTGATAAGTGAGTTGTGGAGTGTGGACTGTGGTCTGAAGAGGTGTGTCTTTTTTTCTTTTTTTTTTTTTTTCAAGGGGTGGGTTAAAGACGGTCTGCGATTGAGTATATCTAGAAAGTCATGTCTCTCTCTCTCTCTCTCTCTCTCTCTCTCTCTCTCTCTCTCTCTCTCTCTCTCTCTCTCTCTCTCTCTCTCTCTCTCTCTCTCTCTCTCTCTCTCTCTCTCTCATTGCTTATATGTTTATGAATAAGTATATCTACCTGTCTGCAAATCTGTCTCTTTCTCTATCAGTTCTCGTAAATCTGTCTGTCTTAGAGTCTTCTAATTTTTTTTCCACATTCAGCAGCTAATTAATTCTCTCTCTCTCTCTCTCTCTCTCTCTCTCTCTCTCTCTCTCTCTCTCTCTCTCTCTCTCTCTCTCTCTCTCTCTCTGTCTCTCTCTCTCTCTCTCACCCTTTCCTCTCACCATTACGGAAACAATTATTCATCGTAATCTCTCGGGCTAACATAGATTCTCGTCGCATTTCCGTAAAGGTTAAGTCTGGCAAAGCGTCTATTTTTTGCTTTCCTCTCTTACTCTCTATCTCGACCGTAACGAGACAACGATTGCGCTAAACACCCTCATTCGACGGTAATTTACGGGGAGTGTTTCATGCGTAAATGGGACTTAGCGTGCAAGCGATGGTAAAAGAGAGAGAGAGAGAGAGAGAGAGAGAGAGAGAGAGAGAGAGAGAGAGAGAGGGGGGTTATGAAGGTTATCTGCTTTATGTGAGAAATGTAACTAATAGGAAGGAATAAAGGAAGGAAAGAAGGAGTAAAGGAAGGAGAGAAGGAATAAAGTAAGGAAGGAAGGAAGGAAGGAAGGAAAAAAGAAGTAAAGAAAGGAAGGACGGACGGAATAAATGAATGAAGGAAGAAAGAAAGAAAGAAAGGAAGGAAGCAAGAAAGAAACCAAGAAAGATACAAAGAGAGGGGAAAGAGAAGAAAGGAACAGAGCAAGGAAGAAACCAAGAAAGGGAGGAAGGAAGTATTGAAGTAAGCAAGGAAGGAAGAAGCAAGGAAATAAGGAAGGGAGAGATAAAAGGAAGGAAGGAGGGAAAGAAGGAAGAGAAGAGATATGAAGGTTAAGACTTTTTCCAACGATGCTTAACGAAAGGAAAGTTACATAATATCTTCCTTATTTTTTGTTCTTTTCATCCTTCGTGCTTCTTCACTTGCTCCTTACTTCACTTCTGTCCTTCATTATCCACGTTTCCTTTATTCTTATCACACATTTCTGTCTTTCCTTCCTTTTCTTCTCCCCTTCTCTTTTTAGTTCTTTTTTTTTTTTGTCTTTTCTGTCCCTGTATTATTCATTCATGCATCATTTCATTCGTTAAAGCGTCCTGTCCTTACTATTCAGTCTTTCATCTTTTTTTAAGCTATGCAGTGCTTTTTAATGTCAGAGAGAGAGAGAGAGAGAGAGAGAGAGAGAGAGAGAGAGAGAGAGAGAGAGAGAGAGAGGAGTGAAGAAGTAGAGAAGCAGCGAGAAAGAAGAAAAGAATGAAAAAAATAAATGGAAAATCTCTCTCTCTCTCTCTCACACACACACACACACACACACACACACACACACACACACACACACACACTGTCATTCACGTAGCACATTATACATAAGATGATTTTTTTGTCATTTGTCATTTTCTTTTTCTTTTCTGTCAACTAGGCGAGGGAGGGATAGAAGAAGGAGAGAGAACGAGGAAGAGGCGGGGAGGGAAGGAGGGGACCATGTTAAAGTGAGTGGAAGGTGGAGGTTGGGGGTGGATAAAAGGGGGGAAGGGAGAAAGAAGGAAAAATAGAGTATGGTGGGGGGGGTGGGGGAGAGACAGGGAAACGGGGAATGGAAAATGGCAGCACAGGGGGAGGCGGGAGGGAAGTGGGCATTATCTTGACAAACAGACTCGCGGGGACCCACTTTTACGTGACAAATGATGGGGTGAGAGAACCGTGTCGTGGCGCGGAGCATTAAAAGGGAACATTAAGGGGAACGTTATTGGGCGGAGCATTAGAGGGCGAGCGATATTAGGTGGAACACACAACCGCAAGAGCATTACGCTGAACGATGGCAGACGGGGCATTGTGGTGCGAGCGATACCACGTGCAATACTGAGGGATGTAGGTGGACGCTGAAGGGAAGTGGATGGCACCGTAAACGCCGCAGCTTTATGGTTCCAGCGATATGAAGTGCGCTACCTGCAGCCAGCCCAGCATTTCGTTTGGACAGAAGCAGATGAAGCAGTAAACGACGCAGGCTTTTGCCGTTTTTTTCTCCCCCTGAACGATACTATGTGAAACACTAAATGGCCGAGGACATCATGTTAATAGATAGCGCTCTTTAGGACGTGGTATTTTAGAGAGGACATCATTATAAGTGATTCCATAATGCCACGAGGTAATCTTCCGTAAGTGAGTTTCGAGGCAATAATAGATGGAGCCTCACCAGATACAGAAAGGAAGGAAGGGAAGGGAATAAGGCGCCTTGACCACTGACCGGGACATTACAGGCCGTCATCGGGATCTATACATTCACCCACACCAGGAAAAAAAAATAAAATAAAAAATAAAAATAATAGTCTCATTGCTGTCTTAATTATGGGCCGGATTACTCTCTCTCTCTCTCTCTCTCTCTCTCTCTCTCTCTCTCTCTCTCTCTCTCTCTCTCTCTCTCTCTCTCTCTCTCTCTCTCTCTCTCTCTCTCTCTCTCCCCCCTCGGTTAATACTTAATGACTACAAAGAAGCATTAAAAATTTGACTTCGCTCGTTCACCTAAAATGGTTCAGGTAGAAATCCCTATTTGTATACCTTAAGAATACTTAAGACTAAACTGAAAAGCATTTTACTTATAAACGAACATGAAAGACACAGTATCATTAATAAAAACACTGTAAAAGAAAAGCAAACTATAGAGGAAATACATAAAAAAATCATCACGAAAAGTCATCTTTATAAAATTATACCATTAATACGTCACGGTCATTAAGACAGTATCCAAAACATTGAAAATCGAAGATAAATATGCATTAAAGCCTCATATGATGTGTAAAATTGTAATATATTCATGCAGTGCTAAATGAACATACTGTATGTACATTGTATTTTACATTTATTTGTAATTATAACCTTTTGGAATCTTTTATAGTAATCTTATTTAGGAAGGGGCATAATGAATGGACCTTTTCATCATTTTTTGTTTTAAGTCCTAGGTCAGACTTATAAACACGTAGGAAAAAAGTGGTCAGATCAAAAGTTTAACATAATATAAGGAACGTCTTAAAACATTCTTTCTTATATTCAATTTGAATCCAGCCACATGTAGAGGCTTTTTCTTTGACTAGTAGACATCCCTACTTCCTTTGTCCAGCGTCTCTCCTCTACTGTGAGAGAATGGACGCACACATGCAGCCTGTCCACTCGTTCACGATGTGTTAGCTGTGCAATAAAAGAAGCTTGCCCACTCAGCAGTATATAATATAGTCTCGACAAGGAATGAGGAGCAGAGGGGATGGATGTTTTAGGTGTGCACGGTATGGAAACAGGCCACCATTTCCGGGTCGGAACACTGAGCAGCGGACACATTAAGCCTGCGGAAGAGTGCATAATTACGAAGGCAGCGAACCGTAGTGAGATACAACAGCGGACCTGGAGGCTGTTATAGTGTTCCTTCATCATAGTTGTGGTTACGTATGGTCGTGTATGTGCATGCTGTGACAGGGTTGTTGAGGTCGACAGAAAAATGACCTGTCTTAATCATTACTTCTGGCCTAGTTGTTGATGCTTTGGGCTCACGTTCGGTGCCCGGTGAAGGTCCTTGATAGCCAGTTCATCTCTCCTTCATATATATTTGTCAGTGTTTCCATGACGCTCTAAAAGGTGCATGACACATATTTCAGATTTTTCAGCTGATCCAGTAACTTTTTGCCATGGAAGAAAATGTAGAAATACAGTATATTAATTTCATTACGTTTGGCCAGTCTACCATAAGAGTGACACTTTTAGAAACATTTTAAGAGCTACACGTTGAATATGTATGTGTGTCCTATTTTAATTTTTCGTCTAAAGTAAATCCAAGGAATTTTCCTGTGATAAGCTAGGAATTAAAGCATTTCAAATTTATAAATGTTGTAGTCCAACAAGAGAATTATACATATATGCAATTTCTGTCTGTGTTGAGTAATAGTTTAATATAAAGATTGTTGAATAATATTTTCTTGTAGCACTTGACTAGAATTTAGAGAATCATTAACGTAAGTAAAAAAAAATAAATAAGATACTTATAGGCGTGATATACTTCCCCTGAGGAATACCATACTGAGTATTTAGAGGATTAGAATAAGTTTCATTATATAAAATCATACCAAATTTAATCTTAAAAAAAAAAAAAATGTATATATATTATTCAATCAATCCAACAGCTTGGCGAAGTATTCAATATTTTTGATATATGCAGTTGAAATTAGTGTTCAGTGTGATGAATAGTTTTACGAAAGTTCCGCAGAAAATAATTCTTGTTTATTGAACTTGCGCATGTTATTTACATGATGAATGATTGCTGACTTATTGGAGCAATTTTCAAGAAAGCCTTGTTGATATTCTGTTATCCTTTTTAAAAAAAAATAGAAACTATGTTGACAACCGAATAACAAAATTAATGGTCTTTTCAAAAGTTTACTCGGCACATATAATATTCTTCATATTTGTTTCATCTCTTGACTTTTATACTGCGATGACAAATGAACAATTCGAATGTATTAATGAAAGTGCCCCGCAGTCCGTGGTGAAACAACAACGCGAAGGTGAGATGTCAAACCCAGAAATATTTCTTTCTAATCGTCATTTCTTGTTCTTGCAATGATTTTGAAACCGAAAAAGACTATCTAAATATTTAACAAAATAGTGCCTCTTTGTAAGCTTACAAGTTTGCTTGAAGTTATATAGTGTTTTCACCAAAAATTCTTTATATAATTTGCCTAAAAACCATAACCTTTTGGAGGTGAGGTATTAGAGACGTCATGATCATATTAAGTCTGACTAATACATTGCTCTTAGCCTTCCACGCAGCTTGGGATTCATTTGACTACAGTAGCTGTTACAAAATCAAGCAGTATACATCTTATGCTGCTTTCACCGTTTCATTAAAACTGTTTCTGCCTTGTGTGAGAGAGAGCGGGGAGATTTTGTAGTTAAGTGATCAACCTTACCTGGATATAGAGCCATCCGTTGTACAGGTTTAGGCCCATATCAGATTAACATTCATCATTAGTTATATGCAAGGTTCCCTGTTCACATAATTTCCATCAACAACAGGAAACTTGTATCTTTATTAATTTTCGGAAATTCGTTTAGTTTGTTGGACTGTTGATCGGAAAGTATTGACGTCAATTACTAAATACTACAATGATTGAAGAGTCCCGCGGGGCGGATAGAAGACGCCGCGGGAAGGAGTTCCCTCAAGATTGGCGTTTCTTCTCACAATCTTAGAAAAAACATGATCGACGCTCGTGAGATGAAGAGCTCATGAAAAGTAAACGAATCAGTATTTGGGGAGAGTTTCCGGCATTGCGTCTCTATACCAGCCAACTCTGCAACCTGGCTGTGTGTATTGACAAACGTATGAGTACTAATTTTGATCAAGCGTGTGAAAATATAGACAATGACGAGTCTGAAATCGTCATGCATTATTTCAATACTGTCGCTGATAGTGTGCTTTTGTCATGAAGTAAGAAAGCAGCGATAAATCTACCGAGTGCTTATGGTAAACATCATCCCAAGATGCGTCTGACAGTGTTAAGAGAACGCCTTCCAATCACACGGCAGTCTTCTGTCTAGATTGAAACAGAATGCTTTCCTCTGTTTTTCCTTCCTCCTTTGACTCCACATTAAAAAAAAAGAGAAAAAAATGAACATGAAATCACCCTTTGAAATTGCCTCGAGATTTTTCACTGTAACTCCTTGGACTCACTCAGCACCACCAACTTATTTTTCTTCATGCCAGGCTATAACCAAACGCCCGCCATTAGTGTGAGGAAAAAAAAACGCGACGGACAGCATGAGGCATCGACGAGGTCACACGCACAGAACGCAGAGGAGAAGACCTGACACGCAGAAATGGCGTTAAGGAGGCAGCGTTTCCATGTTGTGATAAAGAATGGAGTTAAAAGAGAGGAGAGAGAGAGAGAGAGAGAGGGAAAATGGACGGCGATGGGAGGCCAACTATAACACACACACACACACACACACACACACACTAAAAGGCTCCCTCACATACATCATATCTTCCTCTGTTATTTATTGATGAATCGATAGGCAGGGATGAAATATCTGTCCCTTCCATAGACATCGCCTAGGGAGAGTGGAGGAAGAGAAGGAGGAGGAGGAGGAAGAGGAGGGAGAGAAAAGAGTAATGGAGGCACTGAGAGAGGCGGAAACGAAGGTGGCAAAGAGGACAACGAAAAGCAGCAAAAGTTAAGGAGTTAGGAATTAAGGGAAAAGACAAGAGGGAAAAGACAAGAGAAGGAAAAGAGGGTAGCGAATAAATGGAAACAAAAAATGTATAGAAGACAGAAACATAAAGAGAAAAGTACAAGAAGCGGAAAGGTAAATGAAGCAGGAAACAAAAGGATTAAAGAATGAAAAGACGGAAAAGATAATAGAGATTGAGATCAGTGAAAGTAAGAGAGAGAGAGAGAGAGAGAGAGAGAGAGAGAGAGAGAGAGAGAGAGAGAGAGAGAGAGAGAGAGAGAGAGAGAGAGAGAGAGAGAGAGAGAGAGAGAGAGAGAGAGGCAACGTACACAAAGCAAAGAGAGAAAAGGGGATAGGAAACGAAAGGAAAAAAATAGAAAAGAAATTAGACAGACGAGGAAGAGAGAGAGAGAGAGAGAGAGAGAGAGAGAGAGAGAGAGAGAGAGAGAGAGAGAGAGAGAGAGAGAGAGAGAGAGAGAGAGAGAGAGAGAGAGAGAGAGAGAGAGAGAGAGAGAGAGAGAGAGAGAGAGAGAGAGAGAGAGAGAGAGAGAGAGAGAGAGAGAGAGACTCAACATACAGACAATTAAACAGACAAAAAGGGAAGAGAACATACTAAAAATTGAAAAAATGAAGAAAAGTATAAATATATCAAATATAGAAGGAAACATAGAAGACAAACTTAAACACGGAAGTGAGGCAGAGGCAAAGATGTGGAGCGGGAAACTGGCATAGAGGGAAAACAAGCAGAGGAAGGAAAGACTCGGAAAGGAAAAGGAATGAGAGAGAGAGAGAGAGAGAGAGAGAGAGAGAGAGAGAGAGAGAGAGAGAGAGAGAGAGAGAGAGAGAGAGAGAGAGAGAGAGAGAGAGAGAGAGAGAGAGAGAGAGAGAGGAGGAAGTGCATAAATTAGCTACGAAGGGAGGAGGCAGAGAAGGAAGCATGGAATGGATGGAAAGAAGGCAAGAGAGGGAAAGAGGTGGAGGAGAGGGAGATAGGAAGGGAAAGATTCAGAAGGGAAAGCTGATCAAGAGAGAGAGAGAGAGAGAGAGAGAGAGAGAGAGAGAGAGAGAGAGAGAGAGAGAGAGAGAGAGGGAGAGAGAGAGAGGAAGGAAGCAGGCAGGAGAGAAGGATGGATTGCCTAAACCGACGACTTGGAAGATGGAAGGGCGAGGAGTGGCAGGGCGCGCAGTGACGCCCTCTGCGGCCCTGCTCGATTTGTGGTGCTTGTGTACCTGTGTGTGTGTGTGTGTGTGTGTGTGTGTGTGGGTGTGTGTGTTCCAGTCCTCTCTCTCTCTCTCTCTCTCTCTCTCTCTCTCTCTCTCTCTCTCTCTCTCTCTCTCTCTCTCTCTCTCTCTCTCTCTCTCTCCACTTGCTATGCAGGATCAGAAATGGGTTTCTCCGCGGCACGAGACTGGTCTACAGAGTCTTCAGAATACTTTCTTGATATTCGTCCGTCCGTCCATCTGTTTGTGCAACTGTATATGTTCCCTTATCGTTCTTTGTCTCTTGATAAATAAATGCAATATATTTATAGGGAAGTAAATATGTATGTACGTGTGTGTGTGTGTGTGTGTGTATATACGAGTATATATATATATATATATATATATATATATATATATATATATATATATATATATATATATATATATATATATATATATATATATAGAGAGAGAGAGAGAGAGAGAGAGAGAGAGAGAGAGAGAGAGAGAGAGAGAGAGAGAGAGAGAGAGAGAGAGAGAGAGAGAGAGAGAGAGAGCAATAAGTAGATAGGCAAAGCTGTACACTCTCTCTCTCTCTCTCTCTCTCTCTCTCTCTCTCTCTCTCTCTCTCTCTCTCTCTCTCTCCTGTCTATCTATCTATCCACGTATCTATCTATATATCTGTCTATCTATCTATCTATCTATCTATCTATCTATCTATCTATCTATCTATCTATCTATCTCTATCTCTGTCTATTTCTCTCTCTCCTTTCTACTTCTCGCCTCCTCAGATTAGATCATCATAGCAGTTCCCGTTCGTTACCTCTCTCTCTCTCTCTCTCTCTCTCTCTCTCTCTCTCTCTCTCTCTCTCTCTCTCTCTCTCTCTCTCTCTCTCTCTCTCTCTCTCTCTCTTCCCTCCCTCGCTCCCTCCCTCCCGCAGCACCTCTATTTCACAGCACAAGGCCAAACAAAAGTAAGCGTTGTGAGCGAGTGGTTGGTGTACTCGTATATTTTATGAAGGATTGACAAAACTATTGGTGTGGCTGTGACGGGCGGCGCTGCGAGGCCCACCTGTTGCGACACCTTTGGCCCAACGGCACACTGCAATATACAACAGCTCGCAGATGTAAGAGAGAGAGAGAGAGAGAGAGAGAGAGAGAGAGAGAGAGAGAGAGAGAGAGAGAGAGAGAGAGAGAGAGAGAGAGAGAGAGAGAGAGAGAGAGAGAGAGAGAGAGAGAGAGAGAGAGAGAGAGAGAGAGAGAGAGAGAGCATATCTTTTGGTTCAGGTCGGAATTCCCTCATTAATACACGAGTAAGCTGAGGCACTTGAGAGGAAAATTGTCTCTTCCTCTCGCCGAATGTCCTAACTAGATTACGAGGCACGGCAGAGGCTGAGGTCTTTATCTCCCTTTCCTTTTCCCCTCCCTCCCTCCTTCTATCTATCTATCTATTTCCTCCCCTTCCTTATCCCTTCCCTTCTCATCCTCAACCCTTCTAACTGTTTCCTCTCCCTCTGTATCTCTCTCCCCCTCCCCATTCCTTTTCTTTTCATCCTCAGCCCTTCTCGTTTCTTCCTCTCCCTTCCTCGCCGTTTTCCTTCTATCTTCTGGCATATCAAGCTCAGGTTGTACCACACACCACACTGCTCCCAAACTTTCCCCTCTACGTCGCTCAGTCCCTATTCTTCTTCTTCTTCCTCCTCCTCCTCCTCCCCCTCCCCATGTCAGCCTTCTCGCTAGCCGCACGCCTCACTTCTTGGACAGATTTTTAGAAGTTGAGAATTGGGCAGGTGACGCTATTTGCATATCCCAATAATGCTTGTGTGTGTGTGTGAGAGAGAGAGAGAGAGAGAGAGAGAGAGAGAGAGAGAGAGAGAGAGAGAGAGAGAGAGAGAGAGAGAGAGAGAGAGAGAGAGAGAGAGAGAGAGAGAGAGAGAGAGAGAGAGAGAGAGAGAATCAATAGATACAAGGTTATATATATATACACAAGTCGACTGCTACACAAAAGCCTCCTCCAGCCTTTTGCAGAACCCTGTGCCAATCTCTGCCAAGCCTTGTCTAAACTTTTCAATCTCATCTCTCGGCGTCCTGTCCAGTGTCCCCGTGCTGGTGTCCTGTCAGTTACGATTTTGCCTCGTCTCTCAGCGGCTCCTTTGGTCAAGCCCTGTCAATGCAAATTTCTCGTTACTTTTGCTTTCCATTTCGTGTCCAAAGATAGCTGGAGGTTAGAAAATGCTGAAGAAAAAATGTACTTAATTGTCACTTCTCTTAAAGAAAAGTAGAAAAGGATAGCAGTTGTTTTCTCCAATTCAGTTTCAGAGGTGTCTCGATTCTTCTCTCTCGCGTTGCCTTTGATTGGTGTTTCCTTCCCCGTATTGGTTTTAGACTTATCACCAACCTCTCTATTATGCTGTGCCAATATTTTTCGTATCTTGCGTTGATCTCACTATGTATTTTCCTTTTCTGATCTCAAGTTGCAGTTATTCTTATCTGAATTCAACTTGAATATGTTTTTTTTTCTTTTTTTTTTCAAAGAAACTAGCAATGAAACTAGGAATTAACAGATATACATCTAATGATATGACATAATAATTTGAAATTATAATAAATACTTAGTTTCCATTATATAGTTTTGCATCATAATCTGCAGTAAACGTCGATCTCTTCTCTACATTTTTCTCTGGGCATCTTTCCTCATCTCGTACCATTAAGAAACCTGCTTTTTCTCAGGGTTTTCTGGCACAGTGCCGTCATGTGCCGAGATGTTCACCAGTTAATTTTGAAATATCTGAAGGGTATCAATCATATAAAAACTATTAATTATTTTTAACATTATTCTCGAAGGTAATAATTTTATCACTTCTTTCAGATAAATCATTTTCAAACTTTGCATGATAACATTTCGTTTCCAACCTTTAAAGTCTTTCTTTCCTAATAGTTTCCTCATTTTTATTCATTTCTTCTTTCCTCTTTGCCTGTCTTTTGTTAGCAATTTTCTTTTCAGTCCTGTATTTCCATTTCTCTCTTTCGTTTTTAATTTCCTCATTCCTTCATCTCTTCATAAAATACAGCATTAGTTTTGAATATATATATATATATATATATATATATATATATATATATATATATATATATATATATATATATATATATATATATATATATATATATATATATATATATATATATATATATTCCCTGTGCGGCGCATTTCTTACTTATTTTCTCTTTAGTTTTCTTGGTAATTTTCAGCCTCGATTTTATCATTTCGTTGTCACTTGTTTCAACACCTACAAACTGAAATAACTTTTCTTTAACTTTTAGATAAGTCAGCTTTGTTTTCTCTTACCTTGTCTGATGAGTGAGAACTTCCTTTTGGTCGTATGTCAGAATACGGCACTTTACATGAGGTATTCTAATATCGGCTCACTTTGGAAATGCCTGTTTGTAGTGAACGACTGAATTAATCGCGTGTGTGTGTGTGTGTGTGTGTGTGTGTGTGTGTGTGTGTGTGTGTGTGTGTGTGTGTGTGTGTGTGTGTGTGTGTGTGTGTGTGTGTGTGTGTGTGTGTGTGTGTGTGTGTGTGTGTGTGTGTGTATGTGTGTGTTTATTTCGATTCCCTACTCAGAGCACATTTTTCCATGCGCTATTTCCCTCCCACCCTGCATTATTTCAATGTAAGGTAAATAATCCTGAGAACTCTTTAATAATTCTTCCATGCCAAGATACGGTACACACACACACACACACACACACACACACACACACACACACACACACACACACACACACACACACACACACACACACACACACACACACACACACACACACACACACACACACATTCACTTCTGCCTCACGTATCCCTTCAGTGGTCCGTTTTACGCGCGGCGGCAAGCATGAGCATGACGATGTTGATTGGATGTGCTGGCCGCCCTGCTGCTCCTCTTGTTTGCTTGTGTGCGTGCGTGCGTGCCTTTTGTGTGTGTGTGTGTGTGTGTGTGTGTGTGTGTGTGTGTGTGTGTGTGTGTGTGTGTGTAAAGTTCTTCTTCGAGTTTACAAAGGTATATGTAAAACTCCTCATTCCATAACTCTTCTCTACGATATACAAGTATTTAGACGCAGAACCGTGCACATCAATATTCACCAATCCATCAGTGTGTTTATACTTCCAGCACTTGTTATTGAATCCAGGAGTGCAGTTGGCAAAAGGCGAAGTACGCACGAATATTTCTTCCTAGGTTTCACCCCCTCCTTCTTTTGATACACAAGGCGGCTACAGTAGATAGTTCGATAAAGACAGCTTCTACGTACCTACTGTTTCCATAACAAATCAGACATTGCAGTGTTGCTCTCTCATTTTACCGCCCCAGCAATCCACTATCAGCCAGCAGTCACTCAGAGGGGAGGAGGAGGAGGAGGAGGAGGAGGAGGAGAAGGGGAAACACCTGCACAGATGCACTGATGCGGCAACTCACCGACAACACTGTATGCAAATGATAAAGTCCAGGCAAAATTTCATGCACAGTCAGGCGGTGCGTGATGGATAGCTGACTTGTTAGTGTGTAATGGAGAGAGAGAGAGAGAGAGAGAGAGAGAGAGAGAGAGAGAGAGAGAGAGAGAGAGAGAGAGAGAGAGAGAGAGAGAGAGAGAGAGAGAGAGAGAGAGAGAGAGAGAGAGAGAGAGAGAGAGACGGATAGACAGACACAAAGAGAGACTGCGAGACCCAACCTGGAATTCGAGCCCAACAGTGACGCTTGGAAATGTAACTCTGCCATCGGTCCCGTCCACTCCTGACCACTGATGGGGCATTTGGAAGACAGGCAGGCAGGCAGGAAAGCAGGCAAGCAGGCAGGCAGGGAAGCAGGCAGGCAGGTGGGGAGGGCAGACGGGTTAGATTGGAGGGCAGGTAGGGGAGATAGAACAGAGGGAAGGAGAGAACGATGAGGAAGTGCAGTAATTCAGGAGGGCCGTGGATGTCTGTCTCTTTGTTACAACCAGACTCCCCTCCTCCCATAAATGATTGACGCTGTGTGTGTGTGTGTGTGTGTGTGTGTGTGTGTGTGTGTGAGTGTGTGTATGTTTATAGAAATCTGTGCTATTTTTACGGGCTACTGGTCTCTCTCTCTCTCTCTCTCTCTCTCTCTCTCTCTCTCTCTCTCTCTCTCTCTCTCTCTCTCTCTCTCTCTCTCTCATTCTTCTTTGGTGTTCCTCCGCCTCTTCTATCTCCCTTCCTCGTCTGTCTTCTTTCTTTTTTTTTGTCTTTCCTTCCTTGTGTCCTTTCCTTCCTTTTCCTTTTTTAACTTTACACACATAACTTTCTCTCTCTCTCTCTCTCTCTCTCTCTCTCTCTCTCTCTCTCTCTCTCTCTCTCTCTCTCTCTCTCTCTCTCTCTCTCTCTCTCTCTCTCTCTCTCTCTCTCTGTCTCGTTTTTTCCTCCCTTCTCAGGTTCATTCCCTATTGTCTTCCCACCTGCAGCTGTCTTCCCTCTTCTCTTGTTTTGACATTTTTCACTGTTTCCACCTTAGCGTTTTCTCTTTCGCCCACTTTCTTTTTTCCCATCCATCTCTGGCTCTCATTATTCTCCACCACCCGTTTCTCCTCCTTTTCTTATTCCCCCGTTCCTTTGTGTTATTTCATTTCTTCTTTTACTTCCTCTTCCTTAACTTAACGTCTTCCTCTACTTCGCTTTACTTTTTTTTTTCTCTCTCTCTCTCTCTTTCTCTTTCTCTTTCTCATGTCTTCCACATGTCTCACATCTTCCTTATCATCATCATCGTCATGTTTTCCCTGTTCTTTCATTCTTCTTGTTTTTTTTTTTGTTCTTGTTATTTATCCTTGTTGTTGTTGTTGTTGTTGTTCATCATCATCATTTTCTTCTCTTCTCCTTCTTCTTCTTCTTCTTCTTCTTCTTCTTCTTCTTCTTCTTTCTTTTTCTTCTTCTTCTTCCGCATCCTCCTCCTCCTCCTCCTCTTCCTCTTCCTCTTCCTCTTCCTCTTCCTCCTCCTCCTCCTTCTCCTCCTCCTCCTCGTCCTTCTTTAATCTTTTCCCTTCTCGATCGTTTCCCTCCCACAAACTCCTCCCATCCCATCCTAACCACTCCCATCTGCCTCCCAGCCAGCCTTTGCGGTAAAGCTACGCACCACCTCCCCCTTGTCCCCTCCCTGTTCACTATCCTTCCTCCCCTCTTGCCTTCCTTCCTTCCTTCCTTCCCACCGTGCCTCATTCCCTCTGTACCTCTCCTGTTGGCCCTCCTCCTCCTCCTCCTCTTCCTCCTCCTGCTGCTTCTCCTCTCCCAAAGCCACTCGCTGCCAAAGTCGGGAACTAATTAAGCTAACTTTAACCATTTCTGTCCACTGGCCTCGCTTAAAGGCAGGAGACGAGGTCGGGGGGTGTCGGGGAGGGCTGGCCGACATGCACATTGAGTCCCGCTGGAGAATTCGGCTGCTCGTGTGTTCGGGCGGGCGTCGTGTAAGAGGTTGGCGTGCTAAATCTAGACAGGCTGGCTGACGGATTTCGCGGTACGTACTCTTAGTTCCTACCTGCTGGTGGCGGTGGTGGTGGTGAGTGAGTAAGTGATGGTGGGTTCTCTCTCTCTCTCTCTCTCTCTCTCTCTCTCTCTCTCTCTCTCTCTCTCTCTCTCTCTCTCTCTCTCTCTCTGTGTGTGTGTGTGTGTGTGTGTGTGTGTGTGTGTGTGTGTGTGTGTGTGTGTGTGTGTGTGTGTGTGTGTGTAGGTGATTAGTCAGTACATCATCCATCTAGTAAGTTTTTATCAATTTTCCCATTAAAAGGCGGAATGTAATGTAATAGTGCTACAGTATTCATTAGTCGGTTGACATAATGATGCTGAGAGAGAGAGAGAGAGAGAGAGAGAGAGAGAGAGAGAGAGAGAGAGAGAGAGAGAGAGAGAGAGAGAGAGAGAGAGAACGGTAAAGGCGGTAAAGGAAGAGGACAAATAGTAGGAAGGGGATGCAAAGGTGAGGACAAGGCGAGAACGCAGCGCTGAGAAGGACACGGAGAAGGAGGCGAAGAGGAAGGGGGAGGAAGTTTGTGAGGACGATGAATGAGCTTGCAACATAGCTATTCGTCTTGTGTGTGTGTGTGTGTGTGTGTGTGTGTGTGTGTCTCACCTGGTACGTATGAAGATAGGTGTGTTTCTGCTTCAGGCTTTCTCTCTCTCTCTCTCTCTCTCTCTCTCTCTCTCTCTCTCTCTCTCTCTCTCTCTCTCTCTCTCTCTCTCTCTCTCTCTCTCTCTCTCTCTCTCTCTCTCATACGTTTTAAGGTGTGTGTGTGTGTGTGTGTGTGTGTGTGTGTGTGTGTGTGTGTGTGTGTGTGTGTGTGTGTGTGTGTGTGTGTGTGTGTGTGTGTGTTTAGTGTCCATCGATTGTTTTTATTCTAGTTAGCTCTAGAAATGAAGGGTCACGCCATTATAACACCCAAAAAAATTCTTCTTTATCCATTAGCCTTTTTTTCGTATTTATGTTTCAAAATCAATGGCTTTATATTCATTTACTCTCAGTGGATGGTAATTTCATATGATGACTCCCCACTTGAACATTATAACGTAATGTGTTTATACGTTCAGCGCATCAGTGCCTTCCTGCAGCCTGCGCCCCGCCAGCTGCCGCCCTATGCACTGTGAAATTACACACCGAAACTTAGTATACGCCAATGCGGAATGTATGTATACCCGTACAGCATTGTGTGTGTATATGTGTTTACCTCATGTTTTATTCAATTTTACCTTATTTTGTTTTCCGTAAAATTGTAATTTTTTATTCATTTCTTTTTTCTTTTTTTATTTATTTATTTTTCTTTTGCATGCGTGGAAAACATACTGGTAATATTATATAACCTGTCAATGCGTCAGCTTTGGTTCCTGGTCAGTAGTCCGATACGAGGCAGGGGATGCACCGGGCTCGTGCAGCACAAATGCGTGGAGACTCAGCTGAAATGTGGAAGCTGAGGCATTGCATGAAGATGGTGCTGCGTAAATTTTTGGGTCAAAGCAGTATTTTATTTACTTCGATTGTTGGACAATAGATAGTAATAGATAGTATCCCGGAAATGGTTGAATACACGTTGTTTATTGTACACTGTAATGATAATGAATGCAAAATAAAAAAAATGTAGAATCACGGAAGAGGAATGGCATTAGCGAAATGTCATCATGTTTCGTGGAAAGACATGACATTACATTACAATCATAAATATATTCCTTTGCAAAGATATTCATAAATAGAGTTAAAGATCTTATATGAATGAAAGGAAGTATTTTCTTTAATGGTAAGTAAAATAAATGTAAGGAATTACCACAGTATTTGTCTGTGAAGCGACCATCATCCCCGCAACATATAGGAGCAGGTCACTCTCAGGAGGGGAAGTCGTGCAGGAAAAAGTGAAAACAAAATCGTGTCTATTTTTTGAGTCCCTGAATTTTAACTTGAGATGTCAAAATTGTTTCGAGAGAGTGGTAAGTGCAGTGCAGTATTTTAGAAACGTTAGGCTGAAAATATTTTTTTACCTCCTTTCATGAAACATATCAATCAACCATTTTCTCTTTTCAACTTCAAAGTATTTTTGAACTGAAATATATTTTAGTATTATGAAGCATTGCACTATTCTCACCTAAGCTTTGACAAAACTATACATGTCTGCATTCTTTTCAGGATGTATGCCTATTGCAAAACCAGAACACGATCCAAACTTTTCTGTCTAGCACACCTCTGACATTTATACTAACACTTGCAAGCATTCCTTCTCGCCAGCGCTCCTCATTCCACCACCAATACCCGACTCGTCGTTTTGACTTCTTACATTAAATCTGGTTCGTGCATAATTTTATTGACTTTTTTGGTGATTTCAGGTCTGTCTTTGTGTTCTCATGACGGTGCTTACTTACTCTTTCGTCGATGCCTATTGGGTATTATAAAAATAACTCTGTATGAATACGATAATTCAGCAGAACCCTCTGAATGATAAGAACATAAGAATATAAGAACATAAGAAATAAGGGAAGGTGCAAGAAGCCACCAGGCTTACACGTGGCAGTCCCTGTATGAAATATACCTACCTATTTCCACCTATCATCCCCATCCATAAACCCATCTAATCTTCTATTAAAGTTCTCTAATGTCTTAGCACTAAGAACATGATTACTGAGTCCGTTCCACATTACGTTATAATGTTCAAGTTGGGAGTCATCATATGAAATAGCCATCCACTGAGAGTAAATGAATATAAAGTCACTGATTTCGAAACAAGAGTATTCATCTACCACTCTATTTGAGAACCAATTTCTTCCTATTTCTTTCTTAAACCTAATTTTTTCAAGCTGGAACAAGTTATTTCTTGTTCTGTCCTGGTTGCTGATCCTAAGAATTTTGCTTACGTCCCCCTTGTTATAATCCTTATACCACTAAAAGACTTCTATCAGGTCCCCTCTTAACTTACGCTGGATGTGTCCCGGGTTGGCTTGGGTGGTTTGTAGCAATAATTCATCTTTCTGCCACAATGCTATCGGGAAGCGGTTTTTTTTTTTTTTTTTTTTTTTTTTTTTACGGTGCCGCATCATTTAATATATATAACTGAACCCTGTGCATATCATATTGATCTCGACCATCAAAGACGACACCAGTGTATCAGTGAAACCTCGTGAGAAAGAGAGAGAGAGAGAGAGAGAGAGAGAGAGAGAGAGAGAGAGAGAGAGAGAGAGAGAGAGAGAGAGAGAGAGAGAGAGAGAGAGAGAGAGAGAGAGAGAGAGAGAGAGAGATACATTAGTACATAATCTATGCACAAACACGTTGTAAATAGTAACCTTTGTACGTACCTCGGAACGTGAAAAGCCAGATACACCAACAGACAGACAGACAGACACTGAGAGGAGGCGGGATGTGGGACCTGCATTCGGCGTCTCCCCCGGGCACCGCCACCACACGCAGCCACAGCACCGCCCAGTATTGGACACGGCCAGTGTTGAGAGAATGAGAACAGGGGGAAAGAGAGAGATAGAGAGAGAGGCTATTTTGAAACGGATTAGGTTTTCATGAGAACTTTTTTCAAAGGCCACCAAGATTATTAAGCGGGTTTTCATGGGCATTTTTCTTCTATTCATAATACAAAAGCTTTATTTAACCATCGCCAGGACTATAAAAAGACTTCCTTGAAAACCTCAATAACTTCCACTAGATCCTGTTGAAAATGGTAGAGATAAAACGCTGAAGTGTTAGAGAATACAGACCCGAGAGAGAGAGAGAGAGAGAGAGAGAGAGAGAGAGAGAGAGAGAGAGAGAGAGAGAGAGAGAGAGAGAGAGAGATAGTAAAAAATAAGAGGAAATCCTGCCACATTCACCCTGTCTATAGCTCGATCACAGGGCGGGTGTTTGCTCCGCGCCAAGGCACCCATGGGAGGCCCGCCAGCCGCGCGCCAGGACGCAGCCACACTCATCCCCTGCGCGCTGTGGAAAAAGCACTCACGAATTATTATTTTTGCAACACCAGAAGCAACACACACTGACACCCTCACTCACTCACACACACACACACACACACACACACACACACACACACACACACACACACACACACACATATATATATATATATATATATATATATATATATATATATATATATATATATATATATATATATATATATATATATATATATATATATATATATCCTGCCAACGGTCATACATGATTACATGCATACAGTCATACAGTGAACTACGAGTGTGTATGTTTGCCAGCTCCTATCCGTTTGTGAGTTTTTTCCACTTTTCTCTCGTTAAAGCCTCGAACATTTATCACTGGATTCTTTGGGTCACGTTTAATGGGCTGCCCGGAAAAAAAAAAAAATATGTGTGAGTTTTTCGCTCATTGCGTATTGGGAAAAGGTGTGAAAATTTATGGAAAACTCATTCGGGTCATGAGTGTTTAATTGAAAAGTTGTCACGGTAATCATTTTGAGTGTTTGGAGAGTAGAAGCGAATGTGATTGGCTGGAAGGGTCATCCCCCTCTCTCTTTGTGTGAAACAGGGAGAGAGAGAGAGAGAGAGAGAGAGAGAGAGAGAGAGAGAGAGAGAGAGAGAGAGAGAGAGAGAGAGAGAGAGAGAGAGAGAGAGATATGAAGGCAGGCAGGAATACTGAAAAAATAGACAAACAAATATAGGAATAGACAGGCAGACGTATTGACAAACAGACCGATCGCCAAGTAGAGAGACTGACGTGCATACTGATATGGAGAAAGACATATAGACAGATTAACGAACATACATGCCGACAGACAGACATACTCGTAGATAGATAGTCACATAGGCAGACAGACCGTACAACAAGTAAACATACACAGATAGACGAGCATACATAACAAATACACAGATGTACAGACGGATAATACAAAAAAGAAACACACGCAAGAAAAGAGAGAAAGAAAATGGAAAGAGGCACCTACAGAGAAACAGACAGATACAATTATTTCCCCCCACGTAATTTGATCCATTCTTAACCGTAGGAATTCCCAGCGAGCACCCGACCTGCGCTGCATCGTGATGGGAGCTGATGTGATGGTCGTTCACGTGGGGTCATAAATGATGCATCGAGCCACAAGACAAAGGGAGAGAGCCAGCGAGACCCCATTTCTTTTATCCTCCTATACGCAGCTTTTACGGCAATAGATCCCTGAGCAAAGTTTCCATCGTACCTATAAATGGTTTCGGGGTCTTAGAATTAGTCTTACGGTAGTTTATGAGGGAAAAGGAAAGTTTGTTGAATATTCCTCATTGCCAGGCGAGAAATAGGTCGGGTTGTGTGATTGCAAGGAAGATTTCGGGATCCGCACAACAGTAACTAAATTGACCTTTAATTTATAAATCTTCTTGCCAATCTTTTTTTTTTCTACGTAAGTCTCAGTTTTCTTCTTTTTCTTCTTGTTCTCTCTCTCTCTCTCTCTCTCTCTCTCTCTCTCTCTCTCTCTCTCTCTCTCTCTCTCTCTCTCTCTCTCTCTCTCTCTCTCTCTCTCTCTCATTCCTGTGCACTTGCCAGACCTCATACACGTGTGGAAACAAAAAAAAAGGAAAGAAATATGGTGTGCGTTTTTGACGAAGACAATTGTTACTCATCCAGAGAGAGAGAGAGAGAGAGAGAGAGAGAGAGAGAGAGAGAGAGAGAGAGAGAGAGAGTAAAGACCTTCCTTCCTTGTGTTCTCCTGTCTCGTGCAGCTCCCGTCTCTAGCTTCCCATTCACCTGTCACCCGCCTCCCCGGGGTAAGGTAAGGAGGCGGCGGCTGTTCACCTGACGACCGGGACTCACCTTTAGCACGGCGGCGGAAAAGTGTCTCATTGCCCCAAGGGTTGCCTGAGGGAAGAGAGAGAAGGGAAGGGAGAGAGGGAAGAGGGAAGGGAAGGGAAGGGGAGGGAGTGCAGCAGTAAGCGATAAAAAAGAAAAAAACAAAAAAAACAAAAGGGAAATGCGCACGAAAAATTTGTAAATGATGTTTGTCTATTTTTTATTCTCTCTCTCTCTCTCTCTCTCTCTCTCTCTCTCTCTCTCTCTCTCTCTCTCTCTCTCTCTCTCTCTCTCTCTCTCTCTCTCACACATTCCATCATACTCACAATCTCACTTTCTCACTCTGAGGGAAAAAACCTAGTCTTCATTAGTATTTACCCACGTATGTTTTTTTTTCCCTTTCTTTCAGCCAGTTCCTGAATGCTTATTGAGGAAAAGCTGTATTTTGCTACAAGTGCGTGTTAATGGGGGCAGAAGAGACGAAAGGAGAGTTCAGCAAGAGTTGGAGAGAGCGTCGAAATGAAAACACGAATATATCACTGAGAGGGAAAATACTCAGAAGTGTTTGGGTGGATTAGGGAGAAGTATTTGGAAAGATGTTAGGTAAGCTTGTCTTTAAGAGATACGTGGCAGCGCAACTCAAGGAACCCCAGAAAACTAGTGACGCTGAGGGAATTAACGACTGCCATCCATTTCTGTGTACATTTGATGGCGCGCCAGGGCAGAGGGAAGAGAGAGAGAGGGACAAAGCGGTTCCTGCGAATGGAAGCCGGCATAGTTCTTTTGATCCATTTTTTATTATGTTCCTAAATCTGCACAATCCCAAACTGAAAGTCCATTGGCTTCATTTGGTCAGTGGTGGTACTGAAGCCTCCACGGTTTGTCTCACGTGCGGTCACTGTTAGTCATGCGTCCTTGCACACTCACTCACTGGAGGATTTAAAGCAGTGATCACGTATCTTTGAAATATATTCGTAAACGTTTCTACCTTATATAGTCAAGTTTTTCTGCCCCAATTGAAATTATAGGGGTTTTCAAGAGAATTTTCATGATTCTGGTGATAATTTAATATTTCGTCTTATCTCTTCTTTTTTTTTTATATTATTAAGCGGGAAAATATGAGTTTTCAAGTGTTTTTTTTTTTTTTATGACTGCTGGTAGTTTAAGATGGAACTGTTTGATATTTTACTTTCAACAAGATCTAGTGGAAGCTATGAAGGTTCTCAAGTGTTTTCGCAATTTTAGTGATAGCTGAAATGGCATTCTATCTCACTTCTTACTTCGGCACAAGTGGAAGATCTATTTATTTCCACCAGTTTCCCCATGAGTTAAGTAATAAGTTTTAGGAAAGATCATCATCACTGGAGAACAAAGAAATAAAACATTCATGAAAACACGACTAATTATAAATGTGACCTTTAAAAATAATACTGATGAGAGAACAAATCGTTTAAGGATACGAATCTTATATATAAAATGGATAGAGAGAATGAACGGAGTGCCCTAGGGAGAGAAATGGGTGACTGGATTATTCTCATTATTCTGAAGGCGAGAAATGGGTGACTGGAGTGTCCTGAAGGAGGGAAATTGATAGAAGGAATGTTCTGAAGGAGGGGAATGGGTAACTGGAGTATCATGAAGGAGAGAAATGGATGATTGGAGTGTCTTAGGAAGAGAAATGTGTGACTGGAATGTCCTGAATGAGGGAAATGGGTGAATGCATTGTCCTGAAGAAGTGAAAATGGTAACGAATGGGTTGTGAGGGAGGGAAATGGTTGCCCTACACAAATACTCATGGTGATTTCAGTTCCCTTTGCTATTTTGTATAAATGATGAATAATAATTTTGATAAACGCGCGTGGCAGAAAATAGTGCGCTTGTCTTCTGTTTCTATCCTTGTACGTCGTGGGATCTTCCCCATCCTCGAGTTTTACTGTAGAAGGAAGAGAGATTTGAGATGAAAGAAAGGAGGAGGAGGAGGAGGAAGAGGAGGAGAAAGAGGAAGAGGAAGAGGAGGAGGAGGAGAAGGAGGAGGAGGAGGAGGAGGAAGAGAAGGAGGAGGGTGAGGAGGAAGAGGAAGAAGAAGAGTAAGAAGAAGAGGAAGAAGAAGAGGAGGATGAGGAGGAAGAGGAGGAAGAAGAGGAATAAGAGGAGGAAGGGTAGAAGGAAGAGTAGAAGGAAGAGGAAGAGGAAGAAGTGGAGGAGGAGGAGGAGGAGGAGGAGGAGGAGGAGGAGGAGGAGGAGGAGGAGGAGAAAGAGAAGGATGAGGAGAAGGAAGAGGAAGAGGAAGAAGACATAACGACAACAACAGCAACAACAACAACAACAACAACAACAACAACAACAACAACAACAACAACAACAACAAAACAAACAACAACAACAGCAACAACAGCACCAGGAACAACAAGGAGATGATGATGATGGTGATGATGATGATGATGACGACAATTAGGAAGAGAAGGAAAAGGAGGAGGAGGATTAGTGGTAATAGGAGGAAGAGGAGGAGGAGAAGGAGAGGTGCAGTTCATTACATCACTCGAGAACATAATTAGATGATCAGGAATGAGTTGTGTGATGGGGGACACCAGGCATCGATCACAAGTGGCTCGTAAACAAGAGTAGATTCGTGTTATATAAAGAGAGAATCGTGCACAGTTTATGACGAGACAAAGATTGAAGGGATTACACGGCGCCTGTCAGGGGAGACACGTTAAAATTTGGTCTTAAATATTGGTTGGTACAAAAGGGTAGTGAATGTGGAGACGAGACTTTATGAGTACTGTTTGTCGCAGCTACAAAGGAAGACATGGTGTGATGTGATTTGTTTATCTTATTACTAAACTGCTAATTAGATAACTATAAAGGAACAGTTGTAAAAAGGTTGTGTTTACTATTGTCTTTTTCTTTGAGAGCAGGGAGGCAGTCATCAATACGAGAAATTGTGATGCATACTGTTACATGAAATGAATTAATGATTTTATTTCAAAAAATGGTTCATATGTATTATAGATATATTCTTATACAATAATATAATATTCTGTAGTGTGGTAGTATGGTAGGTATAATCTCTTTCTGGTATTATATGTATCTACTATCTATTTATGGTTGTCTGTCTATTTATATATTTATTTTTGTTTGTCTATCTATCTGTTCCTCCGTCCGTCCATACGCCGGTGTGCCTGTCTATCCGTTTGTCTGGTTGACTGATGAACTTGCAAGCTGGCTATCTATATGTTTATCTATATTTCATCTTTCCTTTTAGTTGCCTATATATCTATCTATCTATCGATCGATCTGTTAGTCTGTCTGTCTGTCTTCCCGTCTGTGTATCTATCTATATCTATATATCAATGTATGTATGCATATCATTCTCTCTCTCTCTCTCTCTCTCTCTCTCTCTCTCTCTCTCTCTCTCTCTCTCTCTCTCTCTCTCTCTCTCTCTCTCTCTCTCTCTCTCTCTCTCTCACTTTCTCTATCCAGCTATCTATCTATTTATCTATCACCGTATGTCTCTGTGTACATCGACGGAATCGTTGTGCACGAGTGTCCAAATATAGCATCGTCTCTTACTAGTGAACTCTCCTCTATTGTGAAAGTCTACACAGTACGTGGACACGTACTGAGTTTTTCAGCTCTGAACAATAAAGAAAACCTTTGCTGAGTACCACAAATATGTTTTCATTGGTTCGAATAGGTATCTCGTTCTATATGGACAAGAGAATAATCTAATTTTAGATTCGCTTTCTGGATCACAAGAGAGAGAGAGAGAGAGAGAGAGAGAGAGAGAGAGAGAGAGAGAGAGAGAGAGAGAGAGAGAGAGAGAGAGAGAGAGAGAGAGAGAGAGAGAGAGAGAGAGAATTATTAGATAGGTAGGTAAATAGATAGATAAATAGGTAAATAGATAGATAGGCAGACAAATAGATAAGTAGATATTCAGATAGATAGAAAGATACGCCCGCAGAGATGGACACACACACACACACACACACACACACAGAGAGAGAGAGAGAGAGAGAGAGAGAGAGAGAGAGAGAGAGAGAGAGAGAGAGAGAGAGAGAGAGAGAGTAAAATAACAGCCATGTCACTAATCTCCGTGAGAAGGATTACTTCCTAAACACCTGAATTTTCACATACACCTTGTTAATCACCTTTACCTGCTCGTATGTATGTATGTATGTATGCATATGTAGACACACACACACACACACACACACACACACACACACACACACACAGTAATCCATGTGTAACCGAGATGTCATGGCGGTGGGAGCGGCAACGGTGGCAGTGTGTGTGTGTGTGTGTGTGTGTGTGTGTGTATGTTAAGGGCGGAGGACGCTGCTGTAATAACACGGAGGAAGCAGGCTGGGGATAAGCTGACACTCATGACTAGGCTGTTAGCAAGACTTTCGAAGCTTGTTAACTCCCCTCCTGCCTGCCTGCCTGCCTGCCTTCCTGACTGCCTGCCTGCCTTTCTCCCTTCCTTCCTTTATACTCTTTCATCCTTTTATTCATTCAAAATTTTCCTTTTCCTTCTTTTACTATGACAAGAATTGTACCTGCCAACACTATTTCAATAACAACGTCAATAACCACTACCACTACTACTACTACTACTGCTACTGCTACTGCTACTGCTGCTACAACTACTACTACTACTATTACTACTACTGCTACTACTATTACTACTAGTACTACTACCACTACTACACCGACTACTGCTACCACCGAAGCTGCTGTTACTACCCTTACTATTAACCACACCAACGTTCCAAGTTTGAAATTGTTCTTACTTTGGTTATGACGCGTCCCTTTTTGTATAATTATATTTTTTTCTCCTCTATTCCTCCTCCTCTTCCCCTCCCTCCTCCGCCTCCGCCTCCTCCTCCTCCTTCTCCTCCTCCTCCTCCTCTTCGTCCTCCTCTTGTTCCTCATTTTTTTTTACTGTCTTCTCGTTTTCCTCCTCCTGCTCGTCCTCTGCTTCTTTGCTTGTAAGCTCCTGCACTCCAAACATCTCATTCCACATTTGGGATTAAGTCTCTCTTTCTCTCTCTCTCTCTCTCTCTCTCTCTCTCTCTCTCTCTCTCTCTCTCTCTCTCTCTCTCTCTCTCTCTCTCTCTCTCTCAATTTTTCCATTTTTTTCTTTTATAGGGCTTAGGGAAGAAGGTGTTTCTCTCTCTCTCTCTCTCTCTCTCTCTCTCTCTCTCTCTCTCTCTCTCTCTCTCTCTCTCTCTCTCTCTCTCTCTCTCTCAATTTTTCCATCTTTTTCTTTTATAGGGCTTAGGGAAGAAGGTGTTTCTCTCTCTCTCTCTCTCTCTCTCTCTCTCTCTCTCTCTCTCTCTCTCTCTCTCTCTCTCTCTCTCTACTTGTCTTTTCTTGTATGTATCAAGAAATGACAGAGAGAGAGAGAGAGAGAGAGAGAGAGAGAGAGAGAGAGAGAGAGAGAGAGAGAGAGAGAGAGAGAGAGAGAGAGAGAGAGAGAGAGAGAGAGAGAGAGAGAGAGAGAGAGAGAGAGAGAGAGAGAGAGAGAGAGTATTAACGTTTTCTCTAAGCTGGCGAAGGAGAAAGGGAGCACGATGGTTGTATACATTAGAGAGAGAGAGAGAGAGAGAGAGAGAGAGAGAGAGAGAGAGAGAGAGAGAGAGAGAGAGAGAGAGAGAGAGAGAGAGAGAGAGAGAGAGAGACACTTTGATGGAAATTCTTATCATGTGAATCATGTTTGTTTAAGGGAAGTACAAAGACAGAAGACTATTAATCCGGGAAACGTCTGAAGAATTAATTACTGGAGTCAATTCTCTCTCTCTCTCTCTCTCTCTCTCTCTCTCTCTCTCTCTCTCTCTCTCTCTCTCTCTCTCTCTCTCTCTCTCATTTCTTTCCTCTTTTTCTTTTTCTTCTTCTTCTTGTTCTTCTTCGTTTTGATATCATATTTTTTTCTTTTTCTCTTTCTTTCTTTCTTTCATCGTCCTTTTATTTCTTTTCCTGTTCTTATATCTCCGTATTTCTTTGTAACACGCACCACATGGTTAACCGGTCGTAAAACTCTCTCTCTCTCTCTCTCTCTCTCTCTCTCTCTCTCTCTCTCTCTCTCTCTCTCTCTCTCTCTCTCTCTCTCTCTCTCTCTCTCTCTCTCTCAGATAACCAGGCCGGGTCTTCTAAGCGTCTCAACTCAATAGAAGTAAACGAAAACTAGGATTTTTTTTTTTTTTCCCAGAGATTGAATTAAACACTCCGGTAATTACAAGGAGCTTCCTGTAGCGCCGAGAGAGCCATTAACGATTCCTTAATCATTGGTCGGGCAGACGAAAATTAAAGGTTGTTCAGGTGAAGGCAATTAGGGTCATGTTAATTGATTTATAGCCCAAGGACACTGCGTGGTATCCCCTTTTGATGGCGTGGATACCTGTATGTGTGTGTGTCTGTGTATCTGTCTGTCTGTCTGTCTGTCTGGGTGGGTGAATGCGTGTTGTAGTTTTGCATGCTATAAATAAAAGGACCACCAGTTTTGCGGTACTCATGTTGCAAAATAGGTACGAGTAGGTTGATTGGTTGACTAATTGACTGGCAAATGGATTGATGGATAGGTAGATATAGAGATACAGGTGTGTATGTAGTTAGGTATGGGAATATGAAGGCAGACAATGACACACACGCAGAGAAAGCAGATAGATAGACAAAAAGTTAAATGTTATGATGCGTGTGATATATATGGCTTCCGTGTGTGTGTGTGTGTGTGTGTGTGTGTGTGTGTGGAGCGTACTGTTTTTGCGTTATTTTATTGTGTTGGAAAAATGTTTTGCGCACACATGGCAGTATTAAGTTTCCGGTGAGAATTAAATGTTATATCACTTAATTGAGAAACCGGAACTTGAACTTAACCTGACGACAAGACAATTCATGCTCCACTTGGCTGCAGCGTAGCATGCAGTACTCACTCATGGGTGAGCTCAGCGTCACTCTACTAATTGTGCTCTTGTAGTAAAATGATTTCCTGCTTCGGAGTTACGTTATAAGATAATTTCCTCCGCGGCACAAATGTAACACCGCCTCCACGCCTTGGTACCGGCACACACACACACACACACACACACACACACACACACTTGCGCGCGCTTGTATTTTTTCTCTCCACCCACCTCTCTCTCTCTCTCTCTCTCTCTCTCTCTCTCTCTCTCTCTCTCTCTCTCTCTCTCTCTCTCTCTCTGTCACACACACACACACACACACACACACACACACACACACACACACACACACACACACACACACACACATGCACACACATTGATCAAAGCAGTAATAATGCCCAACAAAGCATGGTTCTGGGACCCGTACAGAGGGGTTTAATAGCATTATAGAATCATTGCCATATAAACATACAGAGATGGATGTCATTCTGCAGAATATATTAATAATACGTAGCAAACAGTGACTCGTATGATGCAAATTTTGCTTTAACCTTTGGAGAGAAATGGAAGGCAGGTGCAGAGGAGACAAATTACTCACTCAACAGGAGAGAAATTAGTATGACATCAGTTTCATATTTTCATCTTTGTGTGAGTGACTGTTTTGTGTATTATCTGTTTGTTTTGTTCTGCAGTGACATTCATTTGATTTGTGTTGATTTTACCACCATTTGCAATCACGAGTGACACTCACAGTCATCTTATTTCCTATTTATGAGGGGAAAAAGCAAACTGAGCTAATCCTTGTTGAAATGTCAGTAATGTTGAAGAACGTGTGTGCGTCAGAGGTAAATGTCAAATGGTCTCCAGTTGATGAGAAACAGAAAAAATCTGTAAGCTTCCTAGCACAGCAAGTAGAGGAGTTTTATTTCACCTAAACACATCAGTCACAGCGAGGGTTACTCTCTTGTCAATTGCATACCTCCCCTCCTGTAATATCACAGTAAAACACTTTCTACCTAATTTCACTCTTATTCTTCCCGACTCACTAATGCAAGAGTGAATCAGTATCTTCACTCTTTCATCTCGTTCACTAGCAAAGTCACTCTTTTTCTCGACCTAAACCTTCCATACCTTGGTTTAACACAGCCAGTGCTATAAGTGATAGAGAGGTGGCCCATAAAAAGTACTTAAGCCTTCTATCACCAGAATCTCATGCACTTTATATTTCTGCCCGGAACCATGCCAAGTCTGTTCTCCAACTAGCCAAAAACTCCTTCGTTAATAGAAAATGTCAAATTTTTTCAAGATCTAACTCCCCTCGTGACTTCTGGCACCTAGCCAAAAACATCTCCTGGTCCCCCCAACTGGCAGAGGCAAAACGCCAGAGACACCTCCGCTTAGGGGGATCCTGAGGAGGGATAGGAGCGATAGGACAAGATACAGATTGTGATTCGGATATGTGATATGAGATTGTGATCGGAGGAGCACAACGGAGAAGAGAAAGTAACAGCATAAGCAGAAGGATTAGAGGTTAGGAAAAAGTCACGTGCGTTGGGCGTATATGTTATAGCCAAAAGATGACTGAAGTATTGTATTTCAAGCCAATAATGTTTTTGAATTGTCTGGATGTTGCTGATTTGTCATGTATTTTGAACGACAGAAGAGTTATGACACATCGGTTGAATTACATGTGATCATCTAATTGTGTTTATGCCAGGTGTAGTTTTCATTTAATTGTTTTGTTTATTTATTTACTATTTTTGTGAGCTTTTTGTAATGAAGTTTTCATATGATATTTATAGAAGCATTGCTATATCTGGCTTTGTTGGAAATGAACATTAAGCGTGAGTGTACTCGTAGTTTTGTGTGTCTAATGCCTTATATTCATCAGTAAATGGAATTGTAATGATGTTCTTTGATTGCGTCTTGGTCAGCTCTTCATGTGCATCCTTCCCCTTAGGAAAGCCAAGAATGTAAGACGTGTTTTATATGAATTTGTTTTAGAAAATGGAAACATTACTGCTTTTTGAAATGTTACTTGATAATTTGTCATTTCGTGTGTGTGTGTGTGTGTGTGTGTGTGTGTGTGTGTGTGTGTGTGTGTGTGTGTGTGTGTGTGGTGTGTGTGTGAGTGTGTGTGTATGTATAGAAATGGTACTAGATTAATGAATAGTGAACAATGTTTGATTTGTCTCACTGTTCTTATAGATCATTCAAACACAGAGAACGAAAAAAAAAATGTTTAGTTGTATCGGTATAAATAGATTAGTGTTTCGAAAAGAGACTAATAAGATATATATACTCAAGTGTGTGTTAATGCAAATCCACTCATGGAATATGAAATCATACGTTAATATGACATGAACAGTTTCCAATTAAGAGATTTATGCACCTAAAACATTTTACTACCGTTTCTAAAATCAAGAGATCCCTGTTTGTTTGTCTTCGCCTTCTTCCAGGCCTTAAGAATTCGAACATTAGGAGAAATGCCTGGCAAATCCTCAGATTAAGCGTTTATATGACATGAACACTTTCCACTTAAGAGAGATACACACTTAAAACAATTTATTACAGTTTCTAAAATTATAGGATCCCTGTTTGTTTTTCTCTGTTGTGATGAGTCAGACAGTAGGAGAGATGCCTGCAAATCCCCAGATCCCTTCAAGCATTCCAATTTTCAGCGACGCTTTCCTGTGTGTAAGGTTTCACCTGCTCCCCCCACCTGCCTCCCTGTCCTCACATGTACAGGCCGGAGCAGGTGTTCGTTGGCCAACCGGACGACGGTATAGATGGAGGCTTTTTTGCAATACGTGGACCATTGATGCCTTTCACTATATTTGGACTTTAGTGTCAGAATCTGATTCTGTGGAGTAAATTTATAGCTGAAAGTAGATAACACTTCAGAGACTGGAAAAGTTAATAAACGAAATGCTAAATTGGATATTAATAGATTAGAGGTCACACTCCAGAGATGACGAAAAAGTAAATGTATAAGGGACAAAATTATCATAAAAAAAAAATGATCATAAAGAGATCATGAAAAAAAAAAAAGAAAACAGAAACCGAATCTGATATGAAAAGGTAACACACGGTTAAGAGAAAAGAAAGAGTGAATGAATAAGCGATGTACTTAAGTGACCGTAACAAAAAGGACAAGAAAGAAAATGGAACTGGACATGAATAGATAATATTGTGTGTGTGGGTGGGTGGGTGGGTGTGTGGGTGGGACTGTGGGTAGGAGTGTGTGTAGAAAGTACAACTGTCAGCTATTTAGAGAAAGGTCAGACAAGGACGCAACACGAAAGCAAGGCCGAGTGCAAAGAGGAGAGGAAAATAATGACAGAATGAGATACTGCAGGAGGCAAGGTCTTGTTATTCTTTTTGGAGTGAAATACACCCGTCAGTGTGGTTGTGGGTAGCGGTGGTGGCTGCCAATGCTGATAATAATGAGCGTGATGAGCCATTGCGGGAGCCAGGTAATGTCATGAAGATTACGTTCCATTATCATTATTAGTGGCAGTATTAGCAGTATTGATATCTCTGTTGGCATTTCATTGTTGTTGTTTTGTTGTTGTTGTCAAAGTTATAATAACAATAGCAATAATAACAATACTACTACTACTACTACTACTACTACTACTACTATTAACACTACTGACACTAACTGCTACTACTACTACTACTACTACTACTGCTAATAATAATAATAATAATAATGATAATAATAATGGCAATAATCTAATTATTATTATTATTAATATTATTATTATTATTATTATTATTATTATTATTATTGTTATTATTATTATTATTATTATTATTATTATTATTATTATTATTATTATTATTATTATTATTATTATTATCGTCGTTTTTGTTGTTGTTGTTGTTGTTGTTGCTGTTGTTGTTGTTGTTGTCATTATTACCCTACTCTCTTTCCCTCCTTATTTCTCTCTTTCTCCTCCTCCTCTTTCCTATTCTTCTTGATCTATTTTACAGTCTTCCGATGAAAACATACACACACACAAAAAAAAAAAAAAAAAGAGAAAGAGAAAGAGAAAGAGAAAGAAATACCCACTTGCAAGTACAGATATACATACACATACACACTTCTTCCCCCCCATCCCCCCCCAAAAAAAAAAAAAAACACACACACACACCGGAACTTCCACCTGTTTTTCCTCGGGGGAGGAAACGTGAGGGGCAGTGAGGGCAGGGAAGCACGCAGCACAGATACGTGTGGCACAGTGTGAGCAGACTCGCCTGAGATACGACAACAATCCAAGGGTGCGTGGCGGCCCGGAGCACGAAGCTGTGGGCAGGTTCTTGAGCGCTCCTTCACACTTGTTGTAGTCGTAGGGCCGCTCCACCATAGAGCTGTCAGTGAGGGTCTCCATAAGTAATGCAAGCAGCCTTTTCTGACTTGAGAGAGAGAGAGAGAGAGAGAGAGAGAGAGAGAGAGAGAGAGAGAGAGAGAGAGAGAGAGAGAGAGAGAGAGAGAGAGAGAGAGAAAAACACTCCTGGTGGTGGGTGTTGGTGCTGCTGTTGCTGCTACTACTGCTGCTGCTGCTACTGCTGCTACTTTTTTTTTAAGTAAGAGGGCCACTGGCCAAGATTAAAATAAATTGTGAGCAAAAAAAAAAAAAAAATAGCCCTACTTATTGCCATTTTCCATATAGATGTCAGATAGCATGGTAAAAAAATAGAGGATAAGTGTCTTGAAACCTCCCTACTGAAATAGTTCAAGTCATAGGAAGGAGGGAAATGCAAAAGCAGGTAGGAAGTTCCAGAGTTTACCAGAGAAAGGGATGAATGATTGAGAATACTGGTTAACTCTTGCATTAGAGAGGTGGACAGAATAGGAATGAGGGAAAAAAGAAAGAAAGTCTTGCGCAGCGAGGCCGCGGGAAGAGGGGAGGAATGCAGATAGCAAGATCAGATGGCGTGAAAATAACGGTAGAAAGCAGCAAGAGATGTAACATTGCGGGGATGAGAAAGAGGCTGAAGACAGTCAGTTAGAGGAGAGGAATTAATAAAACGAAAAGAAAATAGCGGTATGAGTGGAACCCCTCCCCAAACAGGAAGCATACTACTACTACTACTACTACTACTACTACTACTACTACTACTTATTTTTTTATTAGTTATAAGAAGCAGCAGCAGCAGCAGCAAAGTCAAGAGTCATTATAGCACTTCATTAAGTGCCACTCTCACAATTTCAATGCAGTGTTCATTTATCGTTATTACTATTATTTTGAGAGAGAGAGAGAGAGAGAGAGAGAGAGAGAGAGAGAGAGAGAGAGAGAGAGAGAGAGAGAGAGAGAGAGAGAGAGAGAGAGAGAGAGAATCCTATTCCAAATTGACCTGTAAAGCCAGAATAAATTCCCAGCCATTTTTCACATTTTTTATTTTTTTTTTCCTCTTCTTCCGGCATGCAAGTGGGTACGTGCCTCTGATTAATTTCTGGTGGAGATACTAAGGGAACTGATTGAATGAGTATTATTAAACATAAAAAAAGAATCCCCGTCGTAATTATTATTATTATTATTATTGTTATTATTATTATTATTATTATTATTATTATTATTATTATTATTATTTATTTATTTATTTATTTTTGATGAACTCAGTCTTTTTTACTTTGGACTCTCTTTTGGGGCGAAAAGTTTCCATGGTCACTACTACTGATAATTCCTGAGGTTCATGCAGTTACTGTGTGTTAGTCGGAATGGAGTACGTAAACTTACACTTGTGATGGGTGATTGCTACCTATCAATTTTAACTCCATTGTAATTAACATCACCGGACTCTTGAAATAATTTCCCAGTGATGTCCAGAGTAAAATTAAACGCCGTGGTATTCAAAGGCTGAAGAATTAATTTGTTAGTGCTGTGTTCCCTTCTGTTATCAGTGGGCGTATGAATGTTAATCAATCAAAATGTACTAGTAAGTAAAATACAATTACGATACTTTGGCTTGCATTGCCACTGGTATTCATGACTGTGATGTAGCAGGTTTTATGTTCGGCACCAACGTTGTGTATTTGGTGAGAGAGAGAGAGAGAGAGAGAGAGAGAGGAGAGAGAGAGAGAGAGAGAGAGAGAGAGAGAGAGAGAGAGAGAGAATATCAGTTACAATTTCGCTCATTAGTCAACTCTGTCCACGCCTTCATCTCTGTTCCCATGACTCTCTCTCTCTCTCTCTCTCTCTCTCTCTCTCTCTCTCTCTCTCTCTCTCTCTCTCTCTCTCTCTCTCAGACCTTCCATTACGCACCAGTACAAACTAAATGGGATATCTCGTCTCACTCAATTGCACTCTCGTGTTCCCCATCGTCTGTTTCATTGTAAAAAACGCGAATATACGTATGATTTTTTTCCACACGCCTTTCTGCTTTATGCGCTCCTGCTTGCCTCTTTTTATACATATTTTGTTTTGCGCCGCTGGGATTTTTTTCACGCGGAATTTTTATTTTTTCGCCGATCTGTAATAAAAAAAAAGAAAAAAATTTGCAGTTAGACTTTCTCATAACGAGATTACGAGTTTATTACTGTTCTAATTACGCAGCCATTCACTTGTGCGAGTGGCTGAATTCCATGGCTGTGGCTGATTAATATTTATTGACAACTAGAGGGCTGGCTGGCTGGCTGGCTGGCAGTGGCTGATAGATATTTATTGATGGATAGAGGCTGTTCGTTCCGCTTGCTCTTTACATTCTACCGCTGCAGAATGGTGTGTATCTCTTTGTTGTTGTTTTTTTTTTCTTGTGGGGGGAAGGTAAAACGAGTCAGTAATTGTAATAAAGAAAATGCCAAAAAGGTTATTGGTATACGTCTGGCGTCAGTTGCGGAAAAATTGCTGCCTTACCTAACTTGTAGCGATTAATCGTAGGCGTGTTGCAAAGTTCTTGGCTTCGTTAGTGCCGTGAAATGCGATGCTTCCCCCGTCCCTCTTCTGCCTCCACCAGCGCCACCA
>NC_087165.1:17133511-17136011 GCF_035594125.1 Scylla paramamosain | reverse complement strand
TTCCTCTGAAGCGATGTGATATCTTGTAAACATTCATTAAAAAGAGTTGAGACTATTTATGCCTAACAACGTTATGTGTAGAGACTATAGACGTTTATACCAAGCTCGACGGAGATACTTGTAATTGGATTCTTTTAAAACTATGCCACGAGTCCCTATCCGGAAAGTTTTTGTTTGAGCAAGTTCACCAATATGAATAAGATTACGAACTTGAGAAATCCGCCGACAACAGTGTTTAGATATGTTTGTGTTAAGAGTATGTCTTTTCCCAGTTTTGATAAGGAAACAAACAGGTGAAACAAAGTTGCCGCAGACAAACCTGCTCTCCGCTTCTCGACTTTTGGTACTTACTTTTATCGAAAAGTTTCATCAACTTGAATAATAATCTCTTAAGTCGCCGTGAGGTTTATTCACGAAGCGAATAACACTCTGATGTTTTCTTCTCATTCATTCATCAGGCAGCGGATTTTTCCAGTAAGCCTTAACACTGAAACTCAAACATCATCCTGAGAACACAATGGCCCGTTGTTTATAAGACCAATGCCAAACTTGATTTCTCTTTCATTCTACTTTTTTACAGTTACATTTCATTTTACTTTTTAAAATTACATAAATCACACGCGTTATGTACGGAATAGAAAAGGTAATTAAAAGGAAATGGGATCGGAAAAAGGAACACATGTTACAGAAAAAAAGGAAATGAAAAGATCTTTCATTCATAGGATGTCACGATTAAAAACTTAATTAAGAATGTAGAGGGACAATCCCATATGAGATTAATATTACGGGATAAGAACGATCTAATATGCTCTCTCTTATCAGCAAAAATGAGGGATATTAAAAGAGATAAGAGAGGAAATTAAGAGGATGACAGAGAAAGAGAGAGAAGAACAGGAACGAAATATAATAAAGAAAGAAAAGTGAGACGGAAAACAGGAAAGGAGAGAAACGAGGGAGAATGAATGGGGAGAGGGGGATTCAGACACGAGAGAGAGAGAGAGAGAGAGAGAGAGAGAGAGAGAGAGAGAGAGAGAGAGAGAGAGAGAGAGAGAGAGAGAGAGAGAGAGTTATATAAGGGAACTAATCATGAGGTTCACCGAATAAGGGAAGATTAAGCTTCCACGAAGTATAAGTCTACATCCGCTCAACTTTCTGTGTAATTAAGTGGAATTACATGTTATTAATCTTGTTTTTACTTATCATTCAGGTGAAAAGTTAGCTACTACACCTGATAATTATTGCTAAAGTTATTACCCACCCACAGATGTACCAGCACTTTGTTAGCTGCTACAAATAGCATAATTGGCACTGGCCCCAGTTCAGTTCTCCTCCACTATCATATCTTTTCAGTAATGAGCGCTACGTATAAAGAACCATTAGTTATAATTGATCATATTGATGGTTAACTATTCATGGAGAGAATCATGTGAACTGGACATGTTACAACACCAACTCAGCTTTCGCTCGGGTCTTTTGGATGTATATAGACTGGCGCCATCACATAGCAAGCAGGACAGGCAGTGGCTGGGCCGAGGGATAAATCAACGCTCTCTCTCTCTCTCTCTCTCTCTCTGACTGTCCACTCCACTCGCTACACACCTCGCCGCACTCTACTGTAAGACGACGACTGTGACTATGCTGATGAGAAATTAACATTTCTATTGGAGATTTCTTCCTTATATAAAGAGATATGAGCAAAACTAGACAAGTGTATAAAAAAAATAACGCTTCCTAACACTACCACTATTACAGTACCTCTTATCGACCTGTCATAGTCAGTAAAAGCCCAAGAAATATGAGCAGTCTTTCAGAAGCTTACAACTAATGGCAGCTCAACACAGTGACTGCTAATGACGCTAACGCTTTCAATTTTTATTTAACGCTCGTCGATTTCACTTAGCCAGAAAATAACTACAGGCACTTTCAAACTCTTGCTCTAAACTTGTGCCCTGTTATTAAGTTTGGGCATAAGCCACAGCAGTCAGTGATGTAATATTTTATTTTTTATTTTTTTGTTCTTTATTATAAATTTTCCATATACACAATTTCTATCATGTCGTAATTATTCTTTGCTCTCCATTTTCTCATTACATGTTGCAACCTAAAGGGGTGGGCGGGGAGATGTCTTGTTCTATTGCACCCTTTCCTTACATACGTAATGTACCTTTAGTTCAGTAGGCACCTTCAGTGTGTGTGTGTGTGTGTGTGTGTGTGTGTGTGTGTGTGTGTGTGTGTGTGTGTGTGTGTGTGTGTGTGTGTGTGTGTCTGTAATGGCGATCATCCGGGCGATTTCTATTAATTTTTACACCTACGTGCCTAATTTAACTCCAGCCTTCTTTTGACATATCAAAAGGTTTTGATTGAGCCTGGCACAAAGCTTTGATTTCCAAACTTCCCTCCTGCGGCTTCTATTCTTCTCTCTTAACTTCATCTCAAGTTTCCTTTCTGACCGTTCTATTGCTTCTGTGGTAGACGGTCACTGTTCTTCACGTAGATCTAT
>NC_087165.1:17113511-17128511 GCF_035594125.1 Scylla paramamosain | reverse complement strand
ACATAAAAAAACATTATCATCAACAACAAAAGCAACATTGATGATGATAATAATAACAATAATAATAATAATAATAATAATAATAATAATAATAATAATAATAATAATGATAATATCTTTCATACAACTAATTATTTTCCAATTATGTTGAACGACATTTGAGAACAACGCAGAAGTCCTATTCCATGTTAAAATTTATCATTATCGTTGTTGTTGTTCATGTTGTTGTTGTTGTTGTTGTTGCTGAAGTTGCTGCTGCGGTTGTTATTGCTGTTGCTGTTGCTGTTGCTGTTGCTGCTGCTGCTGCTGCTGCTGCTGCTGCTGCTGCTGCTGCTGCTGTTGTTGTTGTTGTTGTTGTTGTTGTTACTGTTGTTATTATTGTTGTTGTTATCATTATCATCATCATCATCATCATCATCATCATCATCATCATCATCATCATCATCATCATCATCATCACTAACACTGTTATCATTATGAATGTGTGTGTGTGTGTGTTTGTGCATGGACTAACCCTCTTTGCGTTGGCCAGGTATGTAGATAGATTACTAATTATCGCTCTCATCATCATCATCATCATTGCCATCCCTCCAAAGATCATTGGATGCCATCGAGGGATCAGTAATATTGTTGTAATTAAAACCTCTCTGTCTATATGTCTTTATTTTTTACATAAAGCTATAATTATGCGAGTATATTTGTCAGGCACACCACACACACACACACACACACACACACACACACACACACACACACACACACACACACACACACACACACACACACACACACACAGACACGGACTCATTTCCCTTCATCTCCGATTACTCGCAGACATTCATTCTCATTCGAATTATTTCCCAGACGTGAAGGAAAGAGAGAGAGAGAGAGAGAGAGAGAGAGAGAGAGAGAGAGAGAGAGAGAGAGAGAGAGAGAGAGAGAGAGAGAGAGAGAGAGAGAGAGAGAGAGAGAGAAAGGAAGAAAATAGAGAAAGACTGATGGAGGAACGAATGGAGGAAGGGAGGCAAGGTGAAAGGGAGGGAGAGATGGTTAAAAAGAAGTCAGACAAAAGGAAAAGAGGGAAAGGAGGAACAGAGTGAAGGAAGGAGGGAGGTAAGGAAGAAGTAAGGAAGGAAGGGAGCGACAGAAGAAAGAATGAGAGGTAAAGAGTGAAGAAGCAAGAGTGGGAGGAGAGGAAAGAAGGATGGAAGGAATCAGACAGAAAGAAGGAAAGGAAAGAAAGAAAGAAGGACAGACAGAAAGAAGAAGAAAAGAAAGAGAGAGAGAGAGAGAGAGAGAGAGAGAGAGAGAGAGAGAGAGAGAGAGAGAGAGAGAGGGAGAAAGAGGCGCAGACGCAGAAAAGACGGAAAAGGACAGAGTAAAGGAGAGAGGTCAGGAGGAGAGAAGGAAGGGAGAGAAGGAAGGAGAGTGGGTTGGACTATAAGGAGATTCAGGCCCATTATCAGTCGATCTGTGTGATCCACAAATTTTGAAACTCGCAAAACACGCGAGAGAGAGAGAGAGAGAGAGAGAGAGAGAGAGAGAGAGAGAGAGAGAGAGAGAGAGAGAGAGAGAGAGAGAGAGAGAGAGAGAGAGAATGCAGTAATTGGTAATACTCCTCTGTTCGGCCTCACAAAAAGCACAATGGGTATGACATGTTTCATACCACGTTTTTATCACACAGACACACGCCCGCTCAGACAGGTATCGGCGTTTTTCTTTTTGCTTTTTTTTTTTTCTTGCAGCCGCAGGAATGAGTATTATGGATGGAGGCGGAGGAGGAGGAATAGGAGGAGGAGGAGGAGGAGGAGGAGGAGGAGGAGGAGGAGGAGAAGGAGGAGGAGGAGCAGGAGGAGGGGGAAGAGATGGAGGATTTCGCTTGGGACACGGCAGGGAGGGAGTTGATATTGCATCGTCTTCATTACGGTTCCCTCCATCCTGAAGGTCGAGAGAGAGAGAGAGAGAGAGAGAGAGAGAGAGAGAGAGAGAGAGAGAGAGAGAGAGAGAGAGAGAGAGAGAGAGAGAGAGAGAGAGAGAGAGAGAGAGTATTAGAAAACCGGTGTTAAATTTTCTCATTATCCTCTCTCTCTCTCTCTCTCTCTCTCTCTCTCTCTCTCTCTCTCTCTCTCTCTCTCTCTCTCTCTCTCTCTCTCTCAATACAGGAGTGTAGGCGTTTATCATAAAGTTTTAAATAGGTTTTGAGAACCTTAGATGGGATATGTAGATGAGGGTCGCAGCTCCCTCTCCACCCCCTTCCTCCTCCATCCCTCCCTCTCGCTTTTCCTTCCCTCCCGTTCCTCCCTTCTCCTTCACACCATTCCATAACACTACATTTTTTTATTCCACTTCATAGGACTCTCTCTCTCTCTCTCTCTCTCTCTCTCTCTCTCTCTCTCTCTCTCTCTCTCTCTCTCTCTCTCTCTCTCTCTCTCTCTCTCTCTCTCTCTGTCACACAAAAAAATTCTCAGTCCTGGCTTTTTTTCTCTCTATAACACTTTTTATTCCGATTCACAAGACTCTCACTGAATCTCTTTCTCCTTTTATAGTCAGATATTTTGTGTAACCTCGACTAGAATAATTTTCCTTATCATTCTCTTCCCTCCCCCCTTTATTAATTCACTTATCATCAGTTACGCACCTTCCTCTAACTTTCCCTCACTCCACAACACTCCCCCCTCATTAATTCCCTTCTACCCTGCCTTCCTCGGCGGCTCCCCCACCCTCACCCACTCATTCACCGCCTCACCACTGTACTGCTTGCGTCTTCCGCCACCAGGGACACCACTGTGCCTTTAACATCCGTATCTGTATCAATTAGCCGCAGGTGTAAAGAGATAGGACACGTTCATCAACTACACACACACACACACACACACACACACACACACACACACACACACACACACACACACACACACACACACACACACTTTGCGGTAGTTTCATATGCAGTAAACTTGTCTCAGGGGCGATACCCGAACTTATAATGTGAGTGTAGATCATTACGGAGAGGAAGGGGAGGAGGGGAGAGGGGTGTGGGATGGGACACAAGAAGAAGGGGGAGGACGAGGTTGTGGTGGAGAAAGGGGACCGAGGAGGAAGAGGAAGAGGAGAAGGATAGGGTAGGAAGATAAAAAAGGAGAAATAGGAGAAAGGGGAACAGGAGGAGGAGGACGAGGAGAAGGAGGAGAAAGAATGGAAAGAAAAATAAATGGAGGTGGTGAAGAGAGGAAGGATGGATAAGGAAAAGCGATCGGAAAGAAAAGAAAAGAGGGAAAGAGGAGGACTGACAATGAATATGATAGACGAGGAGGAAAAAGAATAACGGAGGATGAGGAGGAGGAGGAGGAGGAGGAGGAGGAGGAGGAAAACTTGATTGAGAAGAAACAGATTTAGAGACAAAAATTCATGGAAACCAGATCTGAGAAAGGTATATGATTCTCTATAATGATGATAAAGATAATTGCAGCAGCAGCACCAACACCAGCAGTATTATTATTATTATTAGTAGTAGTAGTAGTAGTAGCAGTAGTAGCAGTAGTAGTAGTGATGATAATGAAGCACTCCTGCCTCAGCTACCACCACCACCACTGCCCCTGATAAACAGCGCCGTAATTCCAACACAATGAAATTTACGACTATTAAAAAATATACATAAAAATAAATAAATAAAACACTGATTCATATACTCATTCTATTTGCGGAGTGGAGTCCCCGAGCCAGTAAGCGAAGCCTTCCTGCTGAAAGGCATAAATAACAATGAGAAGAATGACAAGGACAATCTTCTGTTCATGCTTGGTACAGTGTGGCCTGCCTGCCTTGATTACCATTTCCATTATTGTTCTTGTATTTTTTCACATTTTTTTTTCTCTCAGTTTTTATCTTATGACGTTTTTATTCTCTGCCTGTCTACGCATGTGTGTTAGAATGGCTGAATGGCTCTCTCTCTCTCTCTCTCTCTCTCTCTCTCTCTCTCTCTCTCTCTCTCTCTCTCTCTCTCTCTCTCTCTCTCTCTCTCTCAATGGGTGTGCTAATGATGATGTCACGTAACTTTTTCACCTGGAAGCATTTCACCAGCAGAAGCTAATGAAGGCGAGAGAGCTCAGGTGTCAACGTATATCTCCAGATTACATTAAATATTTCACACTCAAACATATCAAATTGCCAAGTTAGTTAAGTGAGTTCAGAGTCTTGAGTCGAGTCATATATTGCAACATTATCCACTGGGGAGGAATATTTCGTCCTGCGCTCCCTGTGTGGATTTCTGAGATTCGTTTTCTTAAATATTTCAGTGCTATACGGTACAGCTGGATCCTAGAATTTCGATACACGTCTCGGTAAGTTGGGGACGATGTCTGGTATGACCTCTGTGACGAGTACTGAAATTCTTGGAGCCAACTGTACTTCATTTATGGATTTTTTCTTGCTCAATAACCACACTGTAATAAACATTATGTAGCCTGTAAATGTGAAAGCAATTCCTTCTTTTACTCTTTTGGGTGGCATTTCTTGTAGGTGCATGTAAAGATTGTACCGTGTTTCAGCGTTGTGATGTGTAGCATGTCGCAGTGAAAAGGCTGAATATTCTCGTGTCTTACTTCTACGACCTCCACAATTTCCAGCTAGCTATTGAAGTTATTGAGGCTTTCGAGAGTGTCTTCTTGCTTCTAGGAGACTTTAACTAGGAATCTAGATCTTTGTGCGAAAAGACATCTATGAGAGCCCGGTTAATCATCTCAGCGGTCTTTGAGAATAGTCGTGATGAGAGAACGAAGGGTTTAGATTTAGAATACGGGCGCGAGTGTCTCCCAGTTGATGGACTGAACCACGGTGAATGGCTCCCGGAGCTTACCAGTGTGATGACGTCCACTCCGCGACAGAGATTTGTGTGATGTGTAATTCCTTGACATCCTGCGTGATTCTCTCTCTCTCTCTCTCTCTCTCTCTCTCTCTCTCTCTCTCTCTCTCTCTCTCTCTCTCTCTCTCTCTCTCTCTCTCTCTCTCTTCAATAACACCGTTGCTGCGGAGGGTTCCATCACTCAGTTAATCTCGGTCTGTTTGTCTGTCTGCGTCTCTCTCTCTCTCTCTCTCTCTCTCTCTCTCTCTCTCTCTCTCTCTCTCTCTCTCTCTCTCTCTCTCTCTAAGGTAGACGGAATCCTAAATGTCACTATCCTACGCTCCCTGTTGACTGCTTCGCCTCAGACGTAACCTGCGCCGCGGCACGAACCCAAACCCTGCGTTCTTTGTTTACACAGGGACGGGAGGGAAGGGCACAGGGACCAAAATATCTCAAGGAAGCAGTGGAGAACTTTTATTGCGAGTATCCGAGGCAGCCTACGTAGGGTCAGGATAGATAAGGCATGGAGATGAAGGGAAAGATGGATAACGACTGGAGTGGAAATTGAGGACGGAGAGATAGGAGAGAGAGCAAGGGTGGAAGGTTTCTGGCGCAGAGACACGCATCAGCATTGTGAATATTCCCCATGCAGTCTGTAGTCTTGACCGGGTTGTATATGCACCGCGGGGACGATTGGGGATTGATGGAGAGGTGCTGGAGGGAAGGGGCCTTTAGGAAGGAGGGAATGGAGGTACAGGGATGGCGGGGGCGTGTATTGATGGCAGCGGCGGCAGGTCAGGGAGGCGGGGAGTGGTGGGAGGGGATGGTCTTGGGTTATGGGGTTAAGATAAACAAGTTACCAAGGGAGAGTAACAGTATGTCAGCTCGGGAGGGACGGAGGAGAGGGGAAAGTGTTGATGGAGAGGGGAGGGAGATAGCCAGTGGAAACAAAGCGAGAGTGGTGGTGGTGGTGGTGGAGGAGGAGGAGGAAAAAGGAAGGATGAAAAGTTAAGACTAAAAGTTGGGAAGATTCCTCTCCTTGTGTACGAATTGTTGAGTTACGAGCAAGATAACAACCGAGACTTTTGCTCAACTGACGTGTGTTTATACAATGTACGGTTGGAGGCAGTAGTTACCACGCTCACTCCCGATATGTTGAGCATCTCTCCCTGCTCGGATGGGTTGGTAGTCTTTCAGGTCTCGGGCTTTCAAGGACATTGACAACGGATTTCCTAACTTAGAATTAAGGGGAAACACTACACACAATGAAGGTGAAGTAAGCGCAGAATGTTACTCTTCTTTATTCTCTGTATTGTACATCAGTGAATACACTACCACTTAGTGCCGGTGAAAAAAAGAATGAAAATACGGAAATGAGCGCAGGATGTTACTGTAAATCTACGAATATAACATAATGCACTTATGGGAGGCAGCAACAGAAAGTACATTAAGCGTTTTTCCTCTCACAGTAATGTAAAAACTTGAGAGTGACGTGGTTCTCTTCCTGATAATGCGTGATTAATTATTATTTTTATACAAGATAACGGTAAGACATCGTTATATAGTGATTTACTGATGATTGAACGTCTGTTAGCAAGGAACACAGTAGAGTGAAGGTGTCTTTTTCCCAGTGATGGTTGCAATGTGGTAATTATATTGACGACTTCTTGACCACACATCTCTGTCTCCCACTCTCATCACGCACTGCGATACGAAACATCTAACAGAACCAGAAGTAATGCATGAGATCTTTATAAGCATCTACAAGAAAGTGGGGGATGAAAAAGAATAGATTTTGCTATTTCTACCATGTGTAAAGATTGCACGTGGTTATAGAACAAGTAAAGATGTCTCATAGTGATAGTGATTGGTAATTAAGGAAAGATGCACTAAATAGCTCTCAAAGGGTTTTAAAGATTCATGAAAATATAAGTACTCCAGATATTTAATGAAACAAAATAGATAAATAGAATTTTTAACCGTCATTGTATTTAGGAATAATTATTAGGTACATTAAGGTTCGAAAGAGTAATAAATGCGTAATAAAGATATAAATCCTAGTTTACGTTAATGTTACGCTCTTTTATGGTTAGATTAGATTAGGTTTACAGATAGAATTGATAGGCTTTTTTGAAATTAGGTCATGTTAGGTTAGGTCATGTTAGGTTAGGGTTAGGAATAGGTAAGTTTTTTTTTTTTTTTAGGCGTAGGTTAGGTTAGGTTTAGGTTAAGATTATGGTAGATTGAGTTAGATTAGGTTAAGATTATGGCAGGGTAGATTAGGTTATTTCGAAAACAGTGAAAACACAGATACTTTAAATGCAACCATCTCTCTCTCTCTCTCTCTCTCTCTCTCTCTCTCTCTCTCTCTCTCTCTCTCTCTCTCTCTCTCTCTCTCTCTCTCTCTCTCTCTCTCTCTCTCTCTCTCTGTCATTCACACACACACACACACACACACACACACACACACACACACACACACACACACACACAACAAGCAGTAACACAAGCACAGTCAGTCAGCCAGGAAGATGTAAGCAGGGAGATGGGACGTCCGGGATGGAAGCTTGTGTACGAGACGTGGGACTTGCGGGACTGAAAAGCCAATAAGGCCGCATTAACCTGTGTCCAGCCAACCCTGCTTACCGATCGCCTGAAGGGACGCAGCAAAGGCCACCAGAGCACAGAGAGCCGAGGAGGGAGCAGGGAGGGTGGGCCGGGAAGAGAAGGGAGGGAGAGTAATATTGCTTCTAAGACAAGTTGTTTTCCTATATGAGAAAAGAAGACAGGGTGAGGGGGCACACAAATCCAGGGATAGAGGGGACAGAGAGTTACATAGAGTTACATAGAAACACAGGCCACAACAGACCTTTCGGTCCTCATGAGGTGACCTGACCTAAGACTACAAAGGTGGTAGTAGAAGAAATGGACAGCAAAGCGGAAGGCTCTCTTTCCACCCTCCACTCCCTGCGGCATAAGCCGTACAGGAAACAGGTCGGAAATAAATACCTTACAGGGTTAGAGAAAGAAAAACCCGAAAGAAATTTTATAGGAAAGAATGAAAATAAATGAAATGAGGTGCCCATTTCCTGAAGGCAAGGAAGTTAATCTCAAACAAATGCCGCGGACTGGAGGCAAAATATTTATCAAGACAGCGTTTAAAAGTTTCTACGGTGTTGCTATCTATCACGTCTTGAGGAAAACCATTCCATAGATTAACTGCACGATGGAAGGAAGTATTTTTTGATTCATGAGAGTTGAAGGATTTCCCGACAATTTTGCAACCGTTTCCTCGCCTGCAATTTGAAAAATTTATCGTGAAATATTTGCTGCAGTCCATGTTGTCAATGCCTTTGATGATTTTAAACACATGTATTAAGTCGCCTCTTAGTCTTCTTTGTGTTAATGGGAATAGATTTATTTTTTTAAGTCGCTCTTCGTATGATTTGTTTCTTAGGCTTGGTATAACTTTCATTACTCTACGGTGAACTCGTTCTAATTTATCTACGCCTTTCTGGTAATCAAGGCACCATGCATGAACGCAATATTCCAAAAGGGGACTGATTAAAGTGTTATACAAAGTGAGGATTGTATCCTTAGATTTATATTAAAAAGATCTGCCGATTAAGCCAATTATTTTATTTGCTTTTCTTACAACTTCTGAACATTGCTGGTTATGTTTTAGGCTACTCGATATTGTTAGTCCTAAATCAATTTCGCTGTCCATAATTTTAAGTTGAGTGCCGTTCAAAATATGCTTTCTCGTTTCGATACCGTATGTGATTTTTCGGTTTGATTTTTTCGATACCGCCTTTTTTTTTTTTATCGGAGTTACGTTAGCGAGCTTCCACTCATAAGGCACTGTACCGGACCGCAGGAATTTATTGAACAATAAAGTCAGAAGTTTAACTAATTCGGATTTCGTTTTTTTTAAGATGCTGAGTGAGATCGTGTCAGCCCCGGGTGACTTACTTACTTTAAGTTTATCGATACATTTTGACACGTCTCTTTCTGTTATGATGATACTACTGAGGGCATTGCTATTATATAATTGGACTGGTGGCACCATAGGTATATCGCTGAGGTCTTCTGCTGTAAAGAATGATGCAAAAAAAAGTGTTAAGAGTGTTAGTGTTTTTCTCATCGTTAGTGATTTCTCTTTTGCTTGATAAAGCAATATAACTTCTTTGGGTTTGTCTTACTTTGGCTTGCAAGGTGTAATTCAGTGGCCCTTTTGTTGTGTTTGATTAACCTCCTTGCTTTACGTCTTAACTCTGTGTACTCGTATCTATAGTGTTTTTACTCCTGGAAGAACGTTTGGGCGTTAGTCGAGTAGGGGAATTCCCCGCGAGCTGCGTTGCCGTGTCTCTGCAAGAACAATTATTGGTTTAACACCTTGGTGGAAAGGACAGGCGACCGTCCTAACGTCCCTCCACGCCTCTCTCTCTCTCTCTCTCTCTCTCTCTCTCTCTCTCTCTCTCTCTCTCTCTCTCTCTTAGTATTGCATGATACTGTGTGAATAATTTTGTTCTATAATTTATTTGTTCCTGGTAATTGTCCCGCTTAATATCGATTTGGGCCAGAGTTGGTTCGTCGCACTTTCGTCTCACTTACATTAGTGCCTTTGCCTGTTCGAGCAATTGCTCTGGAGGATGCAATGATAAGACCTTTATTGGCCCTTCTCTTCTAAAAATACTTATTCCTGTAGTAAATAAGTTTTTTCTCCAGCTGTGAAGAACACACGAGCACTTGGAATTTGCTTCCATCGTGGGAGTCTGCCTACCCCCAGGTGCTCAACCTAAATGACAACGCCGCAAAGCTATGTTGTCAAATGTTGTGATATTTATGTAAAAACCCAAACTATTTATTATCTTAAAAACCGAACCATTCGTAGCACTGCATGGTCTGACGAGGTCGGGGACATGGTTATCACGTATCAGAGTTTGTACAAATTGAGTAAGTGGCCGTGATGCGAGGTGAATGGTTCGCCCTACTTTTGTCACCGGTAAATTAAAATCACCAAGGATTACGGCATCGTGTGCGTCACCAATCTCGCTAATTTGTTCGAAAATGTTGCTATCTGTTTAGACTGGCTGGGCTGGCGGTTTGTACATAAGAATTATTGCTAGTTTCATATCGCAATTATTTTTTTAATAATATGAAAAGCGTTTTGACAATAAAACAGGATTGAGACTGGTTTTGATGTAGAATAAATTGTCGCTTTCATTTTTATTTATTCTACTTTTTCAAATGTTACGTAACCGGGAATTCAGTCAAATAGTCCCTAACTTCTGCACACACACACACACACACACACACACACACACACACACACACACACACACACACACAGACAGAAATAGCTAGATAGATAGATAGATAGATAGATAGATAGAAAGACAGAGAGAGAGAGAGAGAGAGAGAGAGAGAGAGAGAGAGAGAGAGAGAGAGAGAGAGAGAGAGAGAGAGAGAGAGAGAGAGAGAGAGAGAGAACAAAAGAGGCATACATATAGATAAACAACAGAAAAATAGGCATAAAAAGAGAAGGAAAGAAAATAGATACACAAAAAGATCGTGGAAACAAAAAAAAAGTCATATGGACAGACAAAATAAAAAAAAAGATAGAATGCAAAAAGGAAGAACAAACAGACAGATAGAATAGCAAACAGATAAAAAGAAAGAGTTAGACAAGAAGAAAAGCAGACACACAGTCAAAGATGAATAGATGAAGAACATTATAAACTTTGTTAAGAGCAAACACAGACATACACACACACTCACACACACACACACACACACACACACACACACACACACACACACACACATCATGAAAAAAAAATATCTACAAACAATATTTCTGTGATAATTTTGTTGATAGAAATTACTGAACAGATTTCCTGTTCGTAAATTTTGAGTTCTTTCATTTTTTCCTCCATTTTTTCTCCCTTTCTTTTCTTTATAGTAACAGCGAATATTTACATCTGACGCTGCACTTTTCTTCACTTTTCTTTACTTTTTACACCCAATTTTTAAAGCATCCATTAGTTTTTTTTTCATACTTTTTTTTTTTTCACCTAAAGTCGTTTGCACAGTTTTCTCTCCTTCCTTCCACCATCCCTCCTTTTTCCCCCTCCGTTTTTTTATTTACTCCATCATCCCACGCCTCTTGTTATCTTTCTCTTTTTCTTTTTTTTCCCGTGTCTTTCTTGTATTCAGTTCTTTCATCATCTCCATTTTCCTTCCTTGTCCAAACCTTCCTTTCATCGATTTTATTTTTTGCCGTCATTTCTTTCCTCTTTCTCTTCTCCGCCAGTGTTTCTTTCCCTGAATCCTCTCTCTCTCTCTCTCTCTCTCTCTCTCTCTCTCTCTCTCTCTCTCTCTCTCTCTCTCTCTCTGTTCCTTTTATTTGCCTTACATTTGTTAAGCTTTCATTGTTCTGCCTCGCTATCATCAATTTCCTCCTTTCCTCTCCATTCGTCTCCTTTTCTCCAGCATTACTTTATCTTATTTTTTGCTCCTCTATTCGCTTCCATCATCTCCTTTCTTTCCCTTTTCTTTTGTGTTTCCTTTCCTCTTATCTTCTCTTCCCTTCCCTCCTCCTGTCTTTTTATCTATCACGATCTTCTTTACATTATGTTCTTTACATGCTTGTCTATCATATTCTTTTTTACTTCTTTGTTTTTCCTCCTCCTTCTATCCCCTTCCCCTCCTCCTCTTCTTTCTCCCATCCTTTATTCTCTTTCTCTTTCCTTCTAATTCCCCAACTAATCTGCTGCTGTTTGTTCTTCTTTTGTATTCTTTTGTGTTCCTTTCTGCTCCTCTTCCTCTGTCTTATCCTTCTTTTACTTCTAACCACTCCTCCTCCGCCTCCTCTTCCTCTTCTTGCTTCTCCCACTCGTCCTCCTCGTCCTCTTCCGCCTTCTCTTCTTTCAGCTTTTTCCACTCCTCCTCCTGCTCTCTCTCTCTCTCTCTCTCTCTCTCTCTCTCTCTCTCTCTCTCTCTCTCCATGTTTCTTTTTAATTTTATTTTTAATCCTCTTGCTTATGATCGATTTTTGTTCCATTAGTTACTTTTACCTTTTTTTTTGTATTTTCCTTATTGCTTGTGGCAGTTCCGTTTCAATCATTAGTAAATCTCTCTCTCTCTCTCTCTCTCTCTCTCTCTCTCTCTCTCTCTCTCTCTCTCTCTCTCTCTCTCTCTCTCTCTCTCTCTCTCTCTCTCTCTCTCAGACTTAAGGACCTTTCTCCGTGCTAATGCTTTGTTCTTCGTATACCTTGTCTAATTACCTCCGGTTTTTTTCCCTTCTCTTCTTCCTTATCATCCACTTCTTCCTTGATTCCCCCTCCTTCTCCTACTCCTCCTCCTCCTCCTCCTACTTCTGCTCTCTTTCGTCCTATCCTTCATCTTGTGCCGCCTCATTTTGCACTCTTCCTCTCTTTTTATTCTCCCTTATCCTCTTATCTTGTCCTCCCGTCTTCTTCTCTCCTTCTTCTTCCTGCTTCTTCTTTTGCTTCGCGTGCTCCTGCATCAATTCGTCATTCCTCCTCCTCCTCCTCCTCCTAATCCTCCTCCTCCTCCTCCTCCTCCTCCTCCTCATCATCATCATCATCATCATCATCATCATCATCATCATCATTATTCTGCTTCTATCTTGTTTTTGTTCTTATTCTTCTTATTGTTCTTGTTCTTGTTCATATTGCTTCTGTTGTTGTTGTTGTTGTTGTTGTTGTTGTTGTTGTTTTTGTTGTTGTTGTTGTTGTTGTTGTTGTTACTCTTCTTCCTCTTCTTCCTCTTCTTCTTCTCCCTCCTCCTCCTAATCCTAATCCTCCTCATCCTCTTCTTTCCCGTATAACAGAAATTCCCATGGTAATGTGGTTACGTTCTGGTTTCTGAGAGGATAAAGCCGTATGAGATTTCCCTTTCTCTCTCTCTCTCTCTCTCTCTCTCTCTCTCTCTCTCTCTCTCTCTCTCTCTCTCTCTCTCTCTCTCTCTCTCTCTCTCTCTCTCTCTCTCTCTCATATGCTACACTTACAGACGCCATTTTTTCTTTGACTCCCACGAAGTTTTGCGATATTGAAACTTTTGTTCATGTTGTTATCTATTTTTTTCCTCGTGACTGAATAGTAGTGGAGGAGTTGATTGCAGTGCACATGTAGTAGTAGTAGTAGTAGTATCGTGTGCTTATGAAAGACGTGTCACATTTATTGGCCTCTTTCTAGTATCTTTAGGCCGGTAGTAGTTTTAATAGTAGTAGTAGTAATAGTAGTAGTAGTAATAGTAGTAGTGGTATTAGTAGTAGTAGCAGCAGCAGCAGCAGCTGCAAGAGCAGTAATACCGGTTGTTGCCCTCGCTGCAGTAAAAATCGTAGTAGTGGTGGCGTAGTAATGAAGCACGTAGTAATAAAAAAAACCAGGTGTCCTTGTGTGGGAGGTGACAACAGCCTGGCGGGCGTCCTTCAGTTCAAGCCACACACCAAAAGTTACGGCCAGCAGGAGGCACGAAGGTCATTGTAAACCCTGCACGGTCATGGACGGGGCTTCGAACTCAGATCTTAAAAATTGGGAAGTCCACACAGTGCCTCCGTGTGAGACCTGTGCCTTTTGTCTTCTGTCCCTGCGGCTGTCCTCTTCTCCGCTGTTTCTTATGTCCTTTTTTTACTTTCTTTTTTTCTTCCTTCCTCTTGCCGTCGACCACTCTTGCCTCCACTCATTCCTTTACTCGGAATGCCTTCACACACACACACACACACACACACACACACACACACACACACACACACACACACACAGACAGTGCGCACTCACACTCATGCAAGCACATATTCCAAAATTTTTTCGTGTATGAGCACATTCCCTGTTTAATAACTTAATATTCTCTCTCTCTCTCTCTCTCTCTCTCTCTCTCTCTCTCTCTCTCTCTCTCTCTCTCTCTCTCTCTCTCTCATTTTTCCTTCCATTTCTCAAAAACAAGCAGTGCTTTCATATCATCACGTCATTTACCTTCCTGGCCGTGCCGGTGTCAGGGCTCTGCTGCTCCGGGCTGCAAGGCGGCGTGGCAGCACATGCCTCGCTTCTCTCCTCGAGTCGCTTGCCTTGAAGCTGCCAGTCGTAACGTTCGCTATCTTGTTCGTTCGTCACGAGCGCTCCTGCCTCCGTGCGACATCTACAATACTGACCAAATTGTCCCCTTACATTATGATCGACGTTGTGATGATAATCATTATCATCATATCATAACTCGGCAACCCAATTTCCTGCAACAAACAGTCGGCGAGTCACCGACCTGACCAAACAGGCAGAGGGGACCGGCCCATCCAGTCACCGGAGACACATGTTACTGACATACAAAGGGCAGAGTTAGCAACGCTTCACAGAGCTACACACATGTGCCTCTGCGTGTTCTTCGTATAGTTGTATTGCATGAATGGGCTTCTGCCGGGCACGAAGTACAGGAGCCAGATATGTACCAAGGTTGCAGCATTACAGCGCCTCGCCCCGTGAATTCAGTGCCACCCTGCTTCACAGACAAGACCGGCAAAAGGGTCAAATACTCGCGACGTGGAATATTTGAGATTACAATGATAAAACATTTTTTCCTTAAAAATCTGAGTATTGAAGCTTAGCATTTCACAGAGCGTCGTGCTTCTGCTTTTGATGGAAATTGAGAGACCTTGCTCATAGGCGTTACAGTGGCAGCCAGTGCCGCGCAGTACCTGCAGCCAATGGTCCTCCTCACACCGATTTCTTATACCGATTTATTATTCCTCCATTAAAACTTCAGTTCATAACATACGATTATCTAAAAACCAGTGTCAGTTCTTATTGAAATATACATTTTTATTCTTGTCTGCTCTCCTAGCTGCAGAACCGCGTTTTTCATCTGTGGAGAATCAGTTTCATGTGTAACGGTGAGATTATCAGAATCCCGGATTTTTTTCTCCCGGGCACACTAACCCAGAGGATCACAGGCTGGAGGTTTGGGTAAAAAAATATGTTAAAATGATTTGTCAAACTTGAGGCCGATGATTTTTTTTTTTTTACCTTCTATTCAAGTCGACAAGTGGACGGGAAACAAAGGAGTTCGGAGAGTCGCTGTCGAGCGAAGTTAAATCATTCCTCAGGTGTGCATTGCAGTGCAATTGATCACCGATCATTATCAGG
>NC_087165.1:17108511-17111011 GCF_035594125.1 Scylla paramamosain | reverse complement strand
TATCTTTTCTTCTTTATATTATATTTTTTCTTTCAATGTTCATTATCCTGTCTTTTCTCTTTTACCTTCTTTCCTACGAGTACATACTATACCTCTCTTTTCAGTCATTCGTTTTCTTGCGTATTTTCTTTCACTTCCCCTTCTACTTGTTCTTTCAGTCATCCTGTATTCTATCTCTTGTACTTTACCTCTTTTTCTTCACATTGTTTCTTCTTACTATTATGCCTTGTTGTGTTTCTTCTCTTTAAACTCCTGTCTTATATTTTGTACGCATTCTCTTTTTATTAATTCAGTATTTTACCTCTTCCCTTTCATTTTTTTTCTATACACACAGTGTCTCCTTCCAGTCATTCATCGTCCTATTTCTTCACTACTACCTCCTTTCCTGTACATTTCTCCCCTTTCAGTCATTCATCGTTCTATCTCTTCTCTTTTACCTTCCCTCATATACTCCACGTCTCAAATTTCCACGTCTCCATTTTCCCTTTCTCTCCTCTGTTTCTCCCAAAGCACACACTACGCCACAGTCAGTCGTCTTACACCCGCTCTTTTTCCAAAGCCCCGTATACAGGAACCCAATTCACCTTTCTCACTCACCTTCCCCTGACCAATACACTTTATTCCCCTCCTCTCTGCCTTATCCCAAGCATCCATCACTCTTCACTCTTTTCTCTGACCTTATTTCCCTCACCGTCACCCTCGCCAGCGCATCCCCACTTGTTTTCCTTATTTCGCTCCTCCCTGCTACAACCCATAGCCGTCTCCTCTTTCCCCTCTTCAACACTGCCCACTCACCGGCCTCGTCCTTCCCCCTACCAGAAAGAATTCCTCTTTGTCTCACTTTGTCTCACTTTCCTTACCGCAAGCCACTCACCACCCCTCGTCTCCTCTCCAGTGTCACAGAGAACGCCATTCCCCATACCACCGTCCCTTGCAGGCACTTCCCGCTCACTTTGGCCTCTCTATTTACCCTCAGCGTGCACGGGGCAGGTAGAGCACCTCAACTTCCTGACGCACGGCCCCTGGGTGCAGATCCAGCGGTTTATGGTGCCTAGATTCGTGGCGCGAGGCCTCAACGCAAGCCTGGAGTGTGACTACGTGGTGCAACAACATGCGCGACTGTACTCCCTCAAGTGGTACAAAGGCTCTTCCCAGTTTTACCAGTACATCCCGTCCAAGACGTTGCCCCACGCCGTCTTCTCCGTCAAGGGCCTCAAGCAGAACCAGGTGGTGAGTGTTGCCTTGCTGTGTTGGGTCGTGGTGGTGGTGATGGTAGTGGTGGTGGTGGATTCCATTCCATTCTCTGCGAGGGGCGGCTGGAATGATGGGGCATGGTGGATGGGATGTGTTCCGGAGAGAGAGAGAGAGAGAGAGAGAGAGAGAGAGAGAGAGAGAGAGAGAGAGAGAGAGAGAGAGAGAGAGAGAGAGAGAGAGAGAGAGAGAGAGAGAGAGAGAGAGAGAGAGAGAGAGAGTTATTACCAAGTATCATTAATGAGATTTCGAGGTATACAATTCTTATATAAATAAGTAATAAGAACACACACACACACACACACACACACACACACACACACACACACACACACACACACACACACACACAAGGCATGCATGTGAAATAATAATGAGCGGATGTTTAAATGATGTGATGAGACTCGGCTTCCCTAAGAGACGTATTAATACGAGGAGAAGCCTGCAGGAGAGGGCGGCGCGAGCAAAGAGCATCCATGAATCCAGAGCCATTATAGACTCAAGAGAACCGGGTATGAAGATAAGACATCCGCGCTATCTTAACCCAAATTCTGTATCTTGCAATTAGTGAACACACACACACACACACACACACACACACACACACACACACACACACACACACACACTAATATTATGCAGCATCACGCTCACCTTCTTGTGTGCAGCACGGGAGCAGAATGTGGATACATCTATATCTTCAAGAAAAGGTCTCTCTCTCTCTCTCTCTCTCTCTCTCTCTCTCTCTCTCTCTCTCTCTCTCTCTCTCTCTCTCTCTCTCTCTCTCTCTCTCTCTCTCTCTCTCTCTCTCTCTCTCTCTGCCACGCAACCACACACACACACACACACACACACACACACACACACACACACACACACACACACACACACACACACATACACGCAGCAATTACAAGCTTGAGCTCCGTTATCTCACCAGGTAATCAAAGGTAATTCCCAGTGGCGCACACACACACACACACACACACACACACACACACACACACACACACACACACACACACACACACACACACACACACACACACACACACACACACACACACACACACACACACACACACACACACACACACACACACACACACACACACACACACACACACACACATACACACTCACAGAGAGAGAGAGAGAGAGAGAGAGAGAGAGAGAGAGAGAGAGAGAGAGAGAGAGAGAGAGAGAGAGAGAGAGAGAGAGAGTCAGTCAGTCCGAATGTGTTGAACCT
>NC_087165.1:17098511-17103511 GCF_035594125.1 Scylla paramamosain | reverse complement strand
TTTCCACCAACTTTCAGTATTTTGTTGACACTGTCCTTTCATGTCAGATGTACTTTGATGTAATGAGTCTTACAGAAACCCGACTGGATTCAGATATTTCATCATTATATACTCGTACTCTGCCGGAATACATGTTCACTAATAACAGAAACAGGTACGGTGGGGAGTGGCCATTTATATCTTAAGTAAATACAAATCTTATAAGATTATTTAATTTTCTCTGCTAGAAGCTTTTATTGAAAGTTTGGGAACTGAAGCCAAATTCAATGGAAAAATATATCCATTTGTATTTACGGACCTCCTCAAAGTAATATATATAATTTTCTTAATGCATTTAGTGAAACTAAGCTTGATTGAAAATAAAGATTATTGTGAAATATTTATTCTTGAAGATTTCTATCACCTGCGCCACACTTTTAAACCACTTTTGGTCATCACTAGTAGAAAATAATGTATCAAATTATATGATTAAAACAGATATAACTGAGCACTATCCTTTAACCTCTGCATTTAAGCGTGACAATATTTTCACTCCAATCCCGCCTATAATAAAAAAAAATAAATAAATAAATAAAAATAATAAAAAAATAATCAGGACAAAAAAAAAAAAAGTAATATTCTCTCCCAAACTACCTCGTCAGACATAGTAAATTGTACTTGTCCTAATAATGCCTATAATTCATTTTATTTAAAGTTTAAAAGTTGCTTTGATCAATGTTTTCCAGAAAAATCATTAAATTAAATAGTAAAAAAGAACGTAGTCCACACATTACACAGGCTTTGAAAATTAGTATTAGAGAAAAAATAGACTTGAAAATTTATCAAGCAAATGGCCATTATATTCAGAGAACGTCATAGAATTTATAGAAACAAATTAACATCACATTTGAAAGCTGTGAAAAATAAATATAACCAAGACCAGTTAGTTAATAACCAGAGTAATCCAAAATCACATTATAAATTTATAAATCATATCCTTGGCAGATCATCTGATACGAAAATAGAACAATTGAATTAAAATATCTTTTTCATGACATTCCTGGTAAATTCAATGATCAATTTTTGAAGGCAGGGGGACAGAACCAAGACACTGTAGGAAATGCATTTATGAAATATTTACATAACTCGCCTAATCATTCTTGTTATTTATCAACTTTTACTGACATGGAAATTGAAAACTACTTAAAGGCATTAAGAACCTCTTCTTCTGGATATGATGAAATACTTCCTACTGTTTTAAAACACACAGCTAGCCTAATTTCCTTGCCATTAACTCACATAATAAATCTCTCTTTAGAGAAAGGAATTTTTCCGGATGAACTTAAGAAAGCCAAAGTATTCCATCATTTAAATCAGGTAATAGAAATGACATCAACAATTACAGACCCATATCAATTATCCCTGCCTTTAGTAAAGTTTTTGAAAAGATTATATCCACTCGTCTTGTTAATTGTATTGAAAAAAAAAAAAAAAAAAAAAAAAAATATATATATATATATATATATATATATATATATATATATATATATATATATATATATATATATATATATATATATATATATATATATATATATATTCTGATTGCCAGCATGGTTTTAAATCAGGACGTTCAACTGAATCAGCCTTTTCTTTATTTACCTTAAATGTTTATAAATACCTTGAAAAGAATCATTATGGAGTTGGAGTTTTTCTAGATCTTTCCAAGGCTTTTGATTTTCTATGACATAAAATTCTTTTGAATAAACTTAGTAACTTTGGAAATAGGGTGTTCCTTTAAAATTGTTTCAAAGTTACATCTCAAATACATACCAAGCTGTTTTCTGTAATTCAAATCATTCTTCTTTCAAACCAATCAATCAATAAGGGTGTATCACAAGGATCACAAGGATCTATCTTAGGACCAAGACTTTTCTCATCTATATCAACAACATCATTAATGTAAGAGCTAAATTTAGATATGCCATTTTTGCTGATGACAATAGTTTATTATTAGATGATGAAAATATTAATAATTTACACAGAAATCTAAATACTGAACTAGATACCATGAAGAAATTAATAAAAAATAACAATATAAGCCTGAATCTTAGAAGAAACTAATTATGCAATTTTTCAAATCGGTCAGTTATAATTAATACGCCAGCTGTAATACTTGAGGGAACACTATAGTAACGAGTGACCTCTACTAAATTCTTGGGCGTGTTTATAAATGAGAATATGAATTGGAAATGTCAATCAACTCTGTTGTAACAAAATTATTCAGGATGTTATATTTTATATAGAATAGAAAAACAAGGAATTAAACATTTCAAATCACACAACACTCGCAGTATAAATGCTAACCTGACGTCCTCAGTTCAGAACACTACTTTTTAGGAATAATGTGTTTTGCTCCGGACCTCATATTTGCAATTTTTTGCCACTAGAAATAAAAAAAACCTTGTTAACAGTAGCAATTTGTCTGAATAAAAAAAAAATCAATAAAAACACCTGTTTACATTGCAAAATAATCAAAGTTTATAAAGTATTAAACATTACTGCGATGTAATTTATTCATATATTTATTCTATTTTTATATTGGCATTTTCTGTTGTAATAAATTATTGTATAAGTCATCATTTATTGCTATAATTATTATTGTTATTGCTTATTATTATTATTATTATGTGTGTGTGTGTGTGTGTGTGTGTGTGTGTGTGTGTGTGTGTGTGTGTGTGTGTGTGTGTGTGTGTGTGTGTGTGTGTGTGTGTGTGTGTGTGTGTGTGTGTGTGTGTGTGTGTGATAATAATGATAATGACAATAATAAACACTTTATTTAGGTAGGAGCTATGAAGATGAAAATATACTTATCAAAATCACAAGGCTCTTTATGGTTACAAAGCGTGGGGATGTTACAGTGATAAGTTGAAGAGTTTTATATTGAAAATTGAAAGAAATAATATGATTTTAGTGTTGTGTGGTGCCTCCCAGTGTCTGTGTGTGTGTGTGGGTGTACTCACCTGTCCGTCCATTCGTTCGTCTGTCTGTCCATTCGTGTGTCCGTCCTCCTGATAACTCACCCATAAACTATGTAGTCTGTCAGCATGTCTGCCGCTCCGTCTGTCTATCTGTCTGACTGCCTTAATGTTCGTCTGTGTGTGTGTCTCAGTGGCATGGATCGCTATATCGACGAGTGGCTGTGGACCATAAAGGTGGAAATCCTGCTTCATGGCCATTATATCCTGAACCATTGTGGCCTCATGAACCAGCCGTGTGTGTGTGTGTGTGTGTGTGTGTGTGGTGCTGATGGATGGTTGTGTACGTCCCAAGCCCCTGACTTTATCTGACATTTGTGGCTGGGTAAGAGGTAAATTTATGTGGATTTGGCGCCATTTTGAATTTGCAGCGATTATGCGTGCGGCTCGGCTTGGAGTTGAAGGCTGGTTTATGTTGAGCTTGTCCTGGGGAACGTTCTGGCTGCGGCGTGGATATTGCTCCCGGTACCGGATAGTGGCTGGTATTACTAGTTCAACAATTTATTTATTTATTTATTTTTTTTTATTTATTTATTTATTTATTTTTTTTTTGTCAGTTTGTGGATATGCTTTTTTTTTTTTTCTGTGTATAGGGAATCTCTTTTTATAATCACCGTACTGTGGGTTGTGAGAATGTGGGTGTTACTGTGGATATTACTATTCTTATTTATTTATTTTATCTATTTATTTATTTTTTTTTGTCTGTGTGGATGTTTTTCTTATTTTTTTCTTTTTCGAAACTGCTGTAGATATTTCCTCTATTATTTTTTTTATCTGTGTGGATATATTTTGCTTTTGATATATATATATATATATATATATATATATATATATATATATATATATATATATATATATATATATATATATATATATATATATATATATATATATATATATATATATATATATATATATCATTTCTTCTAATCCAGGAACGTTATTTGTTGATAATGAAGCTTCGGGTATTGCGTAAGACGTTATTCTTACTCAGGATACTGGTAGGAAAGGGTTAAAAATTGCAATCAATGTTTGCTAGTTGTGAACACGAATATGAACTGATGGCCGTGCTCTTAAATGCTGTGTAGCTTAACCTCGACTGCTCTTAATAGGCCTGTGTGAATGGACCTTTTCAGAGTGTTATAATGTTTAAAGAAATAGTTTAGTGAAGATTCTGCACCAGTAACTCTTTCTGAAAAAATAAATAATAATAATAATAATCTCAGAATTACCTGCAACATTTTAAACATATTTTTTTTAAGAAAAAGAAAGAAAAAAAAAGGAAAATAAAATCAGAAAATAAAGGAAGCTGCAAGAAGCCATTCCTGTGTGAAACATAGTTACCAATTGCCACCTATTATCCCCATCCATAAATTCGTCTAATCTTTTAAAGCTCCCTAATGACTCAGCACTAATTTGTTGCTTATAGTCGGTTAGTTCTATAACCTATAAAACTAAAATTAACATCTTATTCACTATTTTTCTTTGTATTCATGCAAAATATTTTAGGATGCTCTGAACGCCATCAAAGGAAGACCACAGAACTAAAAGAAAATAAAAAAAATACCGAAAAAAACAAAACACGCATGAGATCTTGACCTGCAATCCCTTTGTAAGAGTCCAAACTATTTGTATAACGTTTGTCTACTGCTGCGAACACTTGGTAATTGTGAACACTAATATAAACTGATAATTGGATTCTCTAACGTTTCAGCGCTTGAGCTCCATTACGTTTAGCATTCCCTTGTCTCTTGCCTCTTTTAAATGTGGTTTTCAAAGATGTTTTCATGATTCTGGTGGTAGATTGATGAGGAATCTACGTTCTTAATGGAAAAAAGACGAGAACCCGAGTATTCATCTCTATGGCTTATGAAAACAGTCTTTATGAGAACCCAGTTATTGGTAGGTAACATTTATCTATTGCCGTGAACGTTTGCCTGTTGCGAACACTGTGGCATAGACTGATGACACTCAAACTACTAG
>NC_087165.1:17078511-17091011 GCF_035594125.1 Scylla paramamosain | reverse complement strand
TACAAACTCTGAAAGTGATTGCTCCTTGAAGGGTGAATGGAAGGGAAAACTGTACTTAATCATATGACGTGTACCGGTGATTTAGTTACCAGAAAGTGCTGCCGCGTGTGTTCCTCCTTCATAAGTACAGTTGTGGTTAGAAGTTGAGTAATCTTCTCACTCACTTCATCTGTATTTTGTCCTCTCCATCATCGTTTAATGATCTGATCTGTTGACATTCTACTAAAAAGATAAAACAAGAAAAAAAAAATGATAGATCAAAACACTCGAGATTGCAAGAGAGAGAGAGAGAGAGAGAGAGAGAGAGAGAGAGAGAGAGAGAGAGAGAGGATGAGAGAGAGAGAGAGAGAGAGAGAGGAGAGAGAGAAAACAGTGGAAAAGAGGGCAGGTTATCCATCTTCAGGTTACGTCCTTTGCCTCCCACTGGTCCACATGAAGAGACGAGTGCATGGTTTATAGTCTTCACCGTTGCTCTGTTTTTCCGACCAAGAGTTGATGTGTTCTCGCAACGCAGGCTCTTAAATCGGGTTTTCATGCTTTTATTTCCCATCGAAGGTAAATGATCTTAGGTAAACCATCACTAAAGCTATGAAAACACCCTTGAAAACCTGAATAACTTCTACAAGAACCTTTTATAGTTGAAATGAGGCGTCGAGATGTTGGAGAAACACGAAATATATTGAGGCATAGGGACTAGCAGATCCTTGAGATATGTGACATGGGACCGGGTGGAAGTTGCTGCTTTTGGCAGGGTCACCTTTATGATTGTTGAAATATTGTTAACCCTGCATATCCACAACTGGGTTTGACGTGTGAGGTGATAAAAAATTAACACGCTTAGGTCAACTTTTGTTTCAAGAGACCGTGTCTCACCAAACGTTGTACATAAACCAAGGTGTCGTCAGCGTCGTGATTGTCCTCTTGCTTTTCATGACGCGGAGCTCTGCTTATGAAATATGAGTAGAATCAGATATTTTCTCTCTTGTTAGAATGTTATTTCCTGCAAAACATCATGGCATTCAGACAATCATGTGTTGTGTGTTGTGAAATAAAACACACACACACACACACACACACACACACACACACACACACACGCAATATGCCACATTTCTTCCATTCACGCATACCAGACAACAGTTGCTACAATGCAGAAATGTTTCTTCCTTCGTTCTCTCCCTCTTCACCGCGGTAGTGTGCTCTCTTGCGCGGGCACCTCGTGTTGTGCTACAAGCTTTCCAAATCACTCAGGTAGATATTCAAATACCCATACGGGGAGTCACTCAAGCCGTCAGTTAGTTGCTCAGTCAACCAATCATTCAGGCAGTCAGTCAGTCGTTATGACAATCAGTCAATTACCCAGGTAGTCTGTTAATCAATCATTCAGGCAGTCAGTTACTCGTTCTGGCAGTCAGTCAGTCGTTCAGGTAGTCTGTCAGTTATCTGGTTAGCCATTCAAGCACGTACTGGCTAAATAGAAATATCCCATTTTATCATAGTAATTTTAGAGCCAAGAAGCTTAGTGAGCGATTTGATATTGGGAAGATAATGGGGTTGTATCTTCTTTACAGACCAGTAACTATTTCATTCAAAATACTTGTGAAATAATTTAGTAAAACGAAATTGTGATACGTTTTCGCACCATATAATTTTGTTTGTAAGCATCTTAACATCATTTGTTGTTAATAGCTTTATGATTCAATAATGCTCCATCATTGTCTTCGTGAACCAGGCAAAGAATCTTCAAACATTTTACCGTCTTATCTCCATTACTTTTAAACGAGTCTCGTGAAAATCAGTGAGAGTTTTTAATGTGTTTTTTTTTTTTTAATGGATCTTTTTAAGTAATAAGGGCGCTGGATAATGTCAACAAAAAGGCTGAAAAAAGGCCCACTGAAGGTGCCAGTCCCCCAAAAAAGTATAGTGATAAGAATTATGCAACATTATGAGAAATGTCTTGAAATCTCCCAGTTCGTCAAAAGTACAAAATACAGAAGCAGGCAGGGAGTTCCAGAGTTTACGATTCTGGTGATAGTTTAACAAAGATTTTGCATTATCACTGGAACACCCATAAGAACCATACTAATCATCTCTGCGACCTGTGAAAGATAAAAAAAAAAAAATGTTCTTACATAGACTGTACCGTGTGGAGTTGTACCGGGGTTCTGACAGCGCTGCTCCAGTCACGGCGTCGCGGTAACATGTCCTAAAATAAAGACTGGGATAAGAGTACTGTGTCCACTTTTTTTTTTTTTTAACAGTTCAGACTCTGATAAGAACTTTTTTATTTTTATTTGAAAGATAAAAAGTTCTTATCAGAGTCTGAACTGTTAAAAAAAAAGAAAAAGTGGACACAGTACTCTTATCCCAGTCTTTATTTCAGGACATGTAGCCGCGACGCCGTGATTGGAGCAGCACTGTCAGAACCCCGGTACAACTCCACACGGTAGTCTATGTTTGGCCGCGTCCTGTTGTTCCCTCCGCATCTACAGGCTCGGTGTTTTTTCCTCCTCGGCGGCAACACTACTGCTACCTCGACTCGACATCCGAACGAGGGTAAATCTGATGGCTTTGCTCGGAATGTACGTGAAGGCATCCATTTGTTCTGACGATCCATGGTGAGCGCACTGGTGGCTGCAACACACTGCCCCCACTCCCCTCCCTTCCCTACCTTCTTCCCCCACCCCAGCCACGCAAGCCCTCCCCCTGCCCTCCCCCATGCACACAGACAAGCTTTCTCCCTCTGTCTTTGTCTATGTCTATCTCTGTATATGTATCTGTTTGGCTGTATGTTCGTCTCTCTCTCTTCCTTCCCCTTTCACTGTGTGTGTGTGTGTGTGTGTGTGTGTGTATGTGTGTGTGTTTGTGTTTGTGTGTGTGTGTGTGTGTGTGTGTGTGTGTGTGTGTGTGTGTGTTTGTGTGTTTGTGTACGTATGCTCGTGGAGGGAAGTGCAACCCGTTATGGGAGGGAATATGCAGCAGGTCCCTCTATTTGTGAGGAATCTTGAGATATTCTCTTAGCAGGAGCGGAGGTGGTGGGTTGCTGGCAGTCAGGCTGGCAGGGAGGAAGGAACGTGGAAGAAAATGGAAAGAGTTGCTCGGGTGGACGGAAGGAATGAGGGTAGAATAAAAGTAAAAAGGAAGAAAGATAGAGGACATGAAGAAAATATATTATCAGAGGCGATGGATGTGTTGCAGGAGAACAAGAGAAATAGTTATGTAAGAAAAATTAAGCAGGGAGTATCGTTAGATGAGAGACAGATGGGTAAGAAGGATCCATTAAGACGAGGAGGTAAGTCAGCGAAAAGACGAGGACGGAGCGGGACGGAGGAGAAGGAGGAGGAGGAGGGGTAGTAGTAGTAGCAGGAGGAGGAGGAGGAGGAGGAGGTAATGGTGCTAATGAGGAGAGAGGTGCGAGTTAAAATATTGTGTGTGGAATGAATTATATGGCGACGTAACGAGGCGGCATTACGGCTTAACGCGCCGGTTCCACCTTTACAACAAACTCGCTTTAGTTATTATACATAGAGCCTCTGAATACAGAAGCCATTTGCTAACGCTGCCATAGCAACATTGACGCATCATGTGCTTTGTCTGTATGTCCATTTTCCACAATTCCTCCGCAAATTATTCAAACAACGTCATTCCTTCCCTAGCCTCCCCTTCCCTCCCCTTCCCTTCCCTTCCCCTTCCTTCCTCCATCGCCTCTCCCACTCCCACTCTTACCTCCGCCAGGCCTGTTTTCATTGTTTGTATTAGAAAGTCATTGTGGAATACGCCTTTATTACCCAATATGAATTTCCATTCCAGACCTAAATGACGGACAGGGGAGGAGGGGCGGGCTGGAATATCATTATAAACTGTACCGCCAATGTGTGTGCGTGAAAGAGAGAGAGAGAGAGAGAGAGAGAGAGAGAGAGAGAGAGAGAGAGAGAGAGAGAGAGAGACACGGATAGACATACAGACAGACAGACAGATAGACAGAAATTAGCAGTAGTAAACAGCGTTCTTCTTTCACCTAATAAATGCACACGAACGAGTGACATTTTCTTTGCTTTGGTGTTGTAAGAGTAGAGACGTACACGCTGCGTAGAGTCCGTCTCAGTAGACACCTGCGCCCTCTCAGTGCACGTGCACCCATCCGCCACCTCGCTTTGTCAACATGATGTCATTTTCACCGTTAAAAGAGAAGGTAGCAGGCAGATTGACCTGTTAGATTAATAAGAAAAAATGTGCCAAAAGATACACTATACAAAGAAAAATCAGACTCTTATTTGCTTCAGTTGCTTGAAAAATAGTCTAAAGAAAACATTTTTAAATGAAAATCGGGATATGAATAAATTTTCCTGCATTCAACACTCAGCGAGCATCGTCAGGAGGAATGGAATATAGTTTTCTTCCTGAGACTGTCAATCTTTAAAGGTGCGAGTCTGTGCAGGAAATGTTATCGGGCAGGCCGTGGTGAAGGTCGATGGTGCGGTGCAAGGCGGATCATGCTCGATGAGGCGCTACTCGTGTGTGGCAGGATCACTTGCTGCCCAATGCAGCCCTCGTGAAAATAGATAATCAGTGTGTCAGTGATTTGCCGTAACACATCTATAAAAACAAATCAATAATGGCGGCTTATCAGGATAACGTGCCACACACTGAATCGCTTTAAATAATAGATAAATAAATAAATAAAAACACGGTATCCTGTAGCAAATAAATTCAAGATAATGTGCCACGTAATATTATTCGTATATAAATAGATCAGCTAGGAGGGTTTATCAGGATCTCCCTCCACACAGTAAATCTCTCTAAAAATAAATCTGCTGAATCAGGAAGACCTTCCGAGCATTGTATCCCTATAGCATAATTCATTTGGCACATCCGACCATGACTTCTATAAGCAGGATAATAGTTCGTGCTGTACTAATTATATATCAGGGCATGTGGCAAAGTATGTATTCAAGAAATGTCTAGCTACACCTCGCCTGTCCGTCACATACCATCGTTCCTTTTACCTTTTGTTCCTAAAAACCGTAGTTATAATAAAGTCCGACCCACACCATCCCTCCGTCTCCTTTATCTTCCATCACCATAACCTGTACCTGCAATGCTAGTTGTTAAGTTTAAGAATATACTGCACCTTTGATAGACAGTCTCACAGAAATAGAGCGCGACATCACGACCCAGCTTGGAAAAAAAAAAAAAAAAACGTGCCGAGCCTCACTGATACACTACAACACTCGGATTTCTTCCTTTGGCACTTAGTTTTAACTGTCTTAACTTACCTCAGACTGAGGGTGGCTCATATCAAGCAGCGCTCCGTACTCGTGGCCAAGGCGTGAATCCAGCAACCCTGAGTCCCTCACTGTTTTACTCTTCGCGACGAGAATGACAGACTGCGGTGATTCTTGTACCATTCCCTATTGGATAATTGAGCAGGGGACTAAGGACTTCATTCTGGAACGTTCGATGTCTTAGCTTGGCTATTAGCACGTACTACTGAAAGTTGTTATGGCTTTCAAGAGTGTTTTCACGATTCCAGTGGTAACTTCAGAAGGCTTCTGCATCATCAGTGGCGACAAAACACCCATGAGAACGCAGCTCACAAAGTCTTTGGCCTTTGAAAATAATCCCAATGGGAGTCTAAGGAGTATTTCTTTTTTTACAGAATACGGGCCAAAATTATCGTCAGTTCCCGATGAATTATCTTCAATCAAAATGTTTTATCCTGTCGCTTAGAATATAACAACACATTGATGTAAATTCATGAACATATTTTCTGAGGCCATTTGTAAATTGAAAAGTAGTAGAAAGGACAAAAATAAAAGAAGATAGGAAAAGAGATGAATAAGTGAAGGTTGCTGGTTGACTCTGGCAAAAGTAAGGTGGACAAAATAAGGAATAGAATGAATAGAAAGTCTTGTGTAGCGAGGCAGTGGGAAAGGAGGAGGCATACAAGTTCAGAAGCCTCATCACAAAGCCCCGCCGCGCACACCACTTCCACATTCCATCTACACGTTACGCTTCAGACATTTTGCTGTTTATTACTTTCCGGCCACGTCCTACTCGACGCTTCCCTCGCAAATTGTTCCAACGTTCCATACGCTAAACACAGCACAGCGCTGCATGACTTTTGAGGTCTGCAGTGCCACAGCTGTTGTTTGTTTTACTCACGCTAGATACGAAAAACTGTGAATTTCTTCTAGTATCACATAGTAAATTGTAGTATTAGCTTTATTTTTTTAAGTAGTGAATGGTAAAAGAATCCAGACTGAAATCTTATACAAGCTGCTGTTTTCTGCCCAGTATAAATATCATAGCTTATTATAAATATTTTTGAATATAACCAAGACATCGCCTCTGTATTTTTCGTAACGGTGAAAGAGTGAAACGTTGGATGAGCTTTTTTTACCGGCTGGGGTTTATACATCATGGCATATCATCAGTATTCTTTTATGAGAGCAGGCACCGGCACCTCTTGGAGTCTCCTTCAGAGGTGTGAGACAATTAGAGCTTGTGTGGTGTCCCTTACGTTTGGCATTCCATCAGTGTGGTGTGAAGCAGGAAGTGGTTGCAAAGGCTCCAGCTGCAACATTTGTGAAAAAAAGGGCTTCGTAAAACAAATGTCAGAATACAATACGAACCTTCATGAATTCTTTTATGTCGTTTATTGTATGATGGAGTGAGCGGAGACTGACACTGCTGGTGTTAAGGAGGCAGGGTAAGGGTGCAGCAGAAATAATTAATCTGACTATCTTCTTGCTCATCACTTCGCGAATCCGTCTACCTGTTCGCGTCTCTCTCTCTCTCTCTCTCTCTCTCTCTCTCTCTCTCTCTCTCTCTCTCTCTCTCTCTCTCTCTCTCTCTCTCTCTCTCTCTCTCTCCCATGAGGAATATTGGAGTAAGAATATGAAGGTTAGCTAATATTAGTGTATTAGCAAAAGTGGAGTTACAAAAGTGTTATACGAGGTCATCAAAACTCATATATTATATCATACCAGGAAGACAAAACATTCATTAACAAAGATTGACAAGAGTAGTTTATCTCTAATCTTTATCGTAATAATTATCATATTTACTGAGTTCAGAAGTAAAACATAAGAAAAATGTCCCACACCAAGTAATCAATAACGGTTTCTTTTGTAGCCAAGAAAGTACGACATTCCTTTACAAAGGCCTAACAAGGGTAAACTCTTTTTTTCTTTTTTCGGAAACTTTATCTTATCTTTTCGCTAATATTTCCTACATACTTGCATTCATCATCTCAGTTTAAGATCCTGATATAAAGAAGTATAAACTTTCGTAATCAACAATTGTACTTGACGATGAGGTAAGAAAAATCGAAAACTTGTGAAATATCTCGAGGAAAATGATGAGGAATGAAAAATCAGTGAACAGAGAACCGTCAATAAGTATCAGAGGCGAAGCACAACTCAAGATGCACTTTTCTGTTGGGTTTCCTGCTATTTCCTTGCAATTCAGACTTTATCTAGTATTATCCTCTGCTTTTCTGCTTTCTTATCTGTCACTTTCCATCATTATTTTCTACTCTCCCTCCTCTCTCATATCCATCATCTGCCACCTGCGCTGTTGCATCACTCACGTCTGCTTTTACCCGGCGCAGCGGAAGGCTCAGACTCGTTCCTCCCAAATCCTGACGCGATAAATAATCCTTGTTTCTCTTTTATTCTCGCAGACTTCATAATCCTCACTAATGGGGGAGGTTTTTCCGGGAAATAAGACGCAGAAAGTAGGTATCCTCATCAACACACACACACACACACACACACACACACACACACTACAGACACAACAGGGGAAACAGTTTCTGCCTATCTATCGATCTAAGGAGAGAGAGAGAGAGAGAGAGAGAGAGAGAGAGAGAGAGAGAGAGAGAGAGAGAGAGAGAGAGAGAGAGAGAGACAGACAAAAAGGATATATGAAATACGAATCTGTTTTACCCTCTTCCTCCTCCTCCTCTTCCTCCTCCTCCTCCTCCTCCTCCTCCTCCTCATCATCATCATCATCATCATTATTTTCATCATCATCATCATCATTCTCTTCCTCCCTCTGCTTCTCTTCCTGCCCCTCGTTTTCTTTCTTCTCCAGGATGGAATTAAGGAAACCAAGAAAATTCAGTCAATAATTCAATTTTTCTTTATGTTTTTGTATTTGTTCTTGTTGTTCTTATTATTGTTGCTGTTGTTGTTGTTGTTGTTGTTGTTGTTGTTGTTGTTGTTGTTGTTGTTGTTGTTGTTGTTGTTGTTGTGGTTGTTGTAGTAGTAGTGGTAGTAGTAGTAGTAGTAGTAGTAGTAGTAGTAGTAGTAGTAGTCGTAGCAGCAGCAACAGCAGCAGTTGTAGTAGTAGTAGTAGTAGTAGTAGTAGTAGTAGTAGTAGTAGTAGTAGTAGTAGTAGTAGTAGTAGTAGTAGTAGTAGTAGTAGTAGTAGTAGTAGTAGTTGTTGTTGTTGTTGTTGTTGTTGTTGTTGTTGTTGTTGTTATTATTAATTATCATCATCATTATCATCATTACCACCATCACCACTACCTTTTTTTGCGTAGTTCTGTTATATAATATCATTACAATATCCTCTTGTTGAACTCTCAGTGTCTTAGTCACACCATTCCCTTTTCTCTCTCTGAACCTTCTGTACGTATATCATTATCACCTCTCTTTGGTTTCTTCTTTCTTCCGGTGCAGGAAATGTTGAACTTACCCCTTTTTACCCTTGTATCTGGAGCTCCTCAAACTAAGCAGCCAGTTTGTACTTCCGAGGTGTACTTTTTCTTATTTGTTGATGAGGTTTTTCACTCGTGGTTCCAGACAGCGGCAGGGAGATGAGGGGAATGGAGGGCGTGACTCATCTCTGGGTTACGTCTTCATCTTTGCCTCTAGGTGCCACAGTATATAGTCTCAATGTTAATGTCGCATGACAGAGATTATTATGTCTGGCGCAAAGGCGTGCACTCCACACTTGATTTATTAAACTTAGCCTGCTGTCTTGATATACGTGATAGTATTTCCTCAGACATCTAACCCTTCAGGAACTGAGTAATTCACGCAGGAAGCCACAAAAATCCTGACTTCTGTTATTTCTAAAATTTCTTATTGGGCCAGAGCAAATGTCTCAAAAACCCAGTTTCTTCACTTGTTCACCTGACACAACTTTCAAAATTCTCTAACTGACCGCTCTTCTTCAGTGATACTCAACTGTGCCTCTCTTTTGCAGTGATCATACGCGGTCTATGACTTAAACTTTGTTGAGAGAGAGATTTCAAGACTCTTTTCCTGGTAATTCTTGATCTGCCTTTTAACTATTATAGGAACTAGCATTTCTAGTGTTATATTTATTTATTTGTAGCTTTTCATCAGTGTTTTCACCCTTGTCCAGTGCCCTTCTTACATAAAATAAAACTTTGGTTCTTAATTTGCATTTATGAACTCTGTGATTTTCAGGGGAAGTTTGAAATCTTACTGATTACCGGAATATTTAATTTTTATTTACTACTTCTAAGATTTACTACTTCTAAGATACTACTTCTAAGCTCTTTAACTTACAAAGATTTTATAATACCTTCATGGACCTGTTTTCGTATTTCTTTAGCTTTTTACTCTATTATTGGTGTCTCTTTGCTTTTTAAAGATGCGCGCGCGCGCGCGCACGAGCACGCACGCATATACACACACACACACACACACACACACACACACACACACACACACACACACACACACACACACACACACACACACACACACACACACACACACACACACACACACACACACACACTTGCTTGTTTGCATACATTTTCACTTCCCACGTTTGACTCTTCTTTAAGGACTTTAATTATTAAGTCCTAACATGAGTAAGTCCTACGCAAATATGTTCTCTTCTATACACGTGGTAGTTTCTTTTTTGTATTTTTAGAGCTCTTTTTTTTCATATAATTTATTCCATACTTTTTCATATTATTCCCTTATTCCCTTCATTATAAATACCTTTCTATAGGTCATTGAGCTGTCAAGTACGCCGTTCTTTTGTGTGTATATTAAGGAGACCGGCCAAGGCATAAAAATAGTGAAAATAGATAATTAAAAAATCCTTCACACAGTGCCTCTCCTAAAAAAATTGTTCCCAAGAGAAGAATCAAAGCGTTAGCCAATTTAGTTTCACCGTAAACATAATCATTTTCTTGTTAAAAATTCACATATACTTTCTCCTTTTCATTATCTCTCCCTTTGTTCCACATGATGTCTTCTTCCACTTAACGCTGCACTTGGTGCCATTGAGGTGCAGTATTTTCTCAGTTCTTGGGCTACCCTCAGCAGCCCACAGAAGTAAAATCTCAGAATTTGTACTGTCCACAGCCATGAGTGAGGTGTTCTTGACAAGCAATTACCAGATCTTATTCTTTTGGAGGTATTACTGGAAACCAACAAAACACTTCAGATTTCCTCTTTAAATTCTTAATGCGTACATTGCTGCTATGAAATGCTCTCTTTTATTAAATTTTGCGGCACTGAACGGTGACTTTGGATTGTATTGGTAGAGGAAAGAAAAAGATGAAATAAGTACTATCTGTAAAACAAAATGTAAAAATGAGGTAAAAAAAATGCATCATCGCAGGCGTAGGAATGTTGTGGTTTGTTTACTACATTGGCTTCACGTCTGGCCTTATACACCACGACTGTATTTACATTTGAGAATGCTGATTACAAATATGTTTCATCCAAGAAACTATGCCAAGATCCTTATATGGGAGAAGTAACTGATGATCCTGATATTGTCACACTGCTGCTCTAGCAATACATGTGCGACTCGACGGATACTGGCGGCCGCTGTGGCTCCGTCACTTGAGGAAAACATTTTGTACCTGTGATTTTTTTTTTCTTTCAAGCGTACACTATACTGATGTACTGCATGTCAAGAAGAATATCAATATTTCACCTCTTTGTTTTATATGCTGTATAAATCCTATTAAACGTGTATAGCGGTACACCTTATTCATAATATGTAGATGGCAAAATCTTACAATCGGCGACGGTGAAATCGATCAAGTCGAGTTTGGGAACACGGTAAATATGAGTCGTCTTTTCATTTCGTGCCACTTTTGTGAATCTATACGAATAACGAGTTACTTCGTAGCATTCATACGCCGCACTCTTTGCCTCCCTGCTCATGGAATCTGTTGCGCACCATATTTTCGTTCCCTAAAGTTTTCACCGGTGATATCGTTACGTATTTGTTCGCAATGTTTATATAACAACACTTATTTTTCTAATTACTTTTTCTTTACATCCTCGAAAAAATCTATTTTTTTGGTTTCCTCACAAATTCTTCTAAAGTTTATGGAAATATTCACTTTTTTTCGGGAAGATATGTCCTCTCTCGAGTTGCCATGAACACTGTTTGAAATTAGAGTTATGATCTATGTGATGGATTTAACATTTTTATTCTAGTAGTGCCACGTAGGTATAGACAGCTGGTCTGGTGTTAACCTTTTATCTGTTAGTCTCCCTAACATCCTAAGTAAAGAAATATTCATTGTTTTCTCTTGATTTATATCCTGTTGCAGCATGTAAGCCTGGTAGATTATCTACAGTACTCAATGCAGTAAGTTTCCGGCACTAAACTGGCATTCATTTTCGAAATGTATTCTCTTCCTTTATTTTTTTTTTTTCCACTTTTTGAAACGTTAGTTTAGCAGATTGTTTTAGATTTTTTTTTGCACTATGTATAATCCTTTTTCACTCGCTAAATAAGATAAAAGTAAGTACCAAGGCTAAAGTACAGAGTATGTTTTGTTTTTGTTTTTTTTTGCTAGTGCATTATGTTCTTTCTTACTACTAAGCGAATATTTGCCTAAAGTGGTGTGTGTAATGTTATTGTACAAATATATTTTCACAGTTCTTTCTCCGTGATACCTGTAAGCATCTGTTGCCAGTACATCACGCGGGCGTGGCGAGCAACACACATCTCATGGATATGCGAGTCTTGTGCCGGATTGTTAGCGTTATTACGTTCCTTTTTCACTCCCTTTACTTTTTCTGTGTGTGTGTGTGTGTGTGTGTGTGTGTGTGTGTGTGTGTGTGTGTGTGTGTGTGTGTGTGTGTGTGTGTGTGTGTGTGTGTGTGTGTGTGTGTGTGTGTGTGTTATGTTTGTGCAAGACTTAACAAAGGCCACGCACGAAATAGTTTTGTAAATTGTTGATGGGAATATTCTGAATGCCTGATGGAGAGATTCTTCATTCATATGCAGGTATTCCACCCGACGTGCACACACACACACACACACACACACACACACACGAGGAAACATGAAGTCCGCTCAAAACAAACTCAATCATCGCCCCACCCCCACACCACCACCATCACCACCACCACCACCACCACCAGCACTACTACCTTCACCACCACCACCACCACCATCACTACTACCTTCGCCACCGCCTCCAACACCATTAACAACAACAACAACAACGATAATAATAGCCGTGTCAACAACAA
>NC_087165.1:17068511-17076011 GCF_035594125.1 Scylla paramamosain | reverse complement strand
TCTCTCTCTGTCATGTTATTTTCCTCCTCCTCCTCCTCCTTCTCCTCCCCCTCCTCCTCTTTCTCCTCCTCCTCCTTCTTCTCCTTTTCATTCTCCTTCTCCTCCTTCTCCTTGTCCCAGCCCCTCTTCAGCCCCGCACAGAGGAGGCTAAGTTAGGAGAGGAGTTGGGTGGCTGTGTTTTGGAAGCTTTTGTCGCCAAGTGTGTGCGAGAGGCAGCAAGGGCCGAGCGTCCCCCTCTGCGCCGCCTGGAGGAGGGAGTGAATTAGGCACACTGCGGGTTATGTTCTCCAATGGCAGCGGAAGCTCAAAACTTTTTACCTGGGTTGAGGGTGTGTTGGGGCCGCCTGCTGCTGGGAGTGTGGCGTGGGTGGCGGTGATGGTGGCCGTGATGATAGTGGTGGTGGTGGTGGTAGTGGTGTGTGAAGTTGGTGGTGTTTGAAGTGTGAGTAGTGGTGGTGGTGGTGATGGTGGTGCAGTGGTTGGTGGTGGTGGTGTGTGGGTACTGTGTATGTGAAGGTGGTGTTGTGGAGTTATGTGGGTGATGTGGTGTTGGTGGCGTTCGTGATGGTGGTGGTGTGGTATGTGAGGGTGCTGTTGGAAGTGTGGTGTTGATGGTGGTGGTGGTGGTAGTAGTATGTGAGGGTGTTACCAGAAGTGTGGAGTGGGTGGTAGTGAGGGTGGTGGTGGTTATGTTGGTGGTGGTGTGGTGTGGTGTGGGGTGATGCGGGTAGGTGGTGGTGATGGTGGTGATGACGGTGGTGGTGGTGGTGGTAAGGTATGATGCCTCTTGGGATTCCTATATCCATGTGACCTTGCCACCTCTTGTATGTGTACGTATGAGCATGTGTGAATGTGGTGCAAGAAAACAATGCAAAAATGTCGAAGAAAGAGGCATGAAATTGCGGCAGAGTGAGCACGTAAACAACGAGGAATTGAGCAAATGGTTCTTTCACAACAACAGAGATCCAAAGTCGATATTTTCTTTAAATGTCTGAAAGATATGAGACAAAGATGATTTGAAAACACCAAAGAATAAGGCACACAAAACATTTTAACAGTTAACGTGGCAAACAAACAAAACACAAAAAAATCTGGTATTTTTAAGTTCAATTTGCAGGAAGCTCTAGAAGAAATCTTAAGCCGATTTCCCTTATATCACTATCGTGTCGAGTCATTCCTAATTTTGGAATAATTTAGTTGTGATATTGTTATTGAGTATGGCACGAACATCAAATAACCATGAAGTAAATTATGAATTAATCACGATATTTTTGGATGCCCTTTTTCTTTTCTTTACTTAGTATTACAAATCTAGCAACAGTGTATATCTCCTTATCTTTGATGTACATAAATGATTCATATCTTATACATAGACAATTTCTTTTCTCATTTTAGATTTACGTATCATTTTATGACAGAATTATTCCTATTTTTTTTTTCGCCGCTCACACGTTACCTTGGCCGTTCTCTCTCTCTCTCTCTCTCTCTCTCTCTCTCTCTCTCTCTCTCTCTCTCTCTCTCTCTCTCTCTCTCTCTCTGTCTTTTGGTCTGGCTCTCCTACTTGAGGAACGACTTGTGTGCCTTGTATTATTTATTGTGCTCTTATGGTTTTTACTGTTTTCTGATGATGGGAGCCTGCGTTCTCAAACGCTGAGTGAAATAAATATGAGGATTCTTCTCAGGTCTTATCGCTTTTATCAAATCTGAAATTTCGTAAGGGCATATTCTCTCTCTCTCTCTCTCTCTCTCTCTCTCTCTCTCTCTCTCTCTCTCTCTCTCTCTCTCTCTCTCTCTCTCTCTCTCTCTCTCTCTCTCTCTCTCTCTCTCTCTCTCTCTCTCTCTCATATTTTGTGCGCATGTTTGTAAATCTTATATCCACCTTTATTTATTTGTCTGTCTGTCCACTTTTATGATAAAGGAAAACATACACCGTATGGTAGAGGCATCAATAAGGGAATTGCAAACACAGCTGTATCCAGACGGACTGTGCGATTCCACTACCTGTCTGTTTATCTATTCCGACTACTGTTTGTTGAGATATGTCGACTGATGGACTACGGTATACAATTCTCCACTTGCTTCTGTGGATAGGTATACTGAGCCTCCTCCTTGTACAATTAAATCCTATCACTTGGCCACCTTTCCTTTCTCTCAGATCCTCTTTTAACAAACTATCTACCCAGTTCGTTTTATAAAGTGATTGTCATATTGTTCCCGTTGTGTTACGCGTACTTACATTACAGTTGCATGCCTTTCATGTCAATAGCATCTCGCTCGTCCTTTCCACGCTTTCCACATTTCCTCCTCGCTGCCAATCCCTCTGAAATGTACGGGTTATTGATTTTTTTTTCATTATATTATTTGGTTCTTTCATATACAGTAGTACTCTTTTATTACTTCCGGCATCCGTTCTTTCAAGAGTACAGATACGTTTCTTGTAGCTCACTCAGGAGATCCAGTGACTTCAATATCATGTCGGAGTCTCTTTTTCGTGTATATCCAATAGTATTTTAATTACCTTCGTATTCACTGCCCTTTCTTTTATCAGTAGCCCTATTTATTGTACCATATTTCTTCTTTGCAAAGTTCTCTCTCTCTCTCTCTCTCTCTCTCTCTCTCTCTCTCTCTCTCTCTCTCTCTCTCTCTCTCTCTCTCTCTCTCTCTCTCTCTCTCTCTCTCTCTCTCTCTCTCTCCATCTATTTATCTATCTATCTATCTATCTATCCATCCTTCTTCCCTCCTTCCCTTTGCGCCTTCATCGTTCCCCAGGATCGAACCGTCACATTCGCCACCTCGAGCATTCCTGTAAAATGTTCTCTCTCCATCCAGAAAGTTTCCACGCACTCTGTATTCCTTCAACATGTCTCACCAGTCTCGCGTGTCATAAGCCATATCCAGATCCATGAATATAACATACAATTCCTTCCTTACATCATGCATCACAAACATTCTCTATCTCTTTCCAAAGTGTATTTCTATGTATTCGTTCATTTCCTTCATGAACGTACGTATCTCTCGTTCCTCCAGTCTCCCGTCTTCACATACGCAGTGTATGCTCAAAATTTAGAGCTCATCTCACTAATGCAGCTTTACATTTTAGCACCAGTATTACAGCACCTTTCCATTCATATACTGTCATACCATTCCATATTTGTATTTTGTAAGTATACATGTTTCTTCAGTTTCGTTGTCATCTTTTATCTAAACCTGCCTGAGCTGCTCTATCTTTTAAGTTGTCTTAAAGATTGCATAATTTTCCACACCCACCTTCACTTACTTCTTGGACCAACTAACTCCTTACCATCACTTCAAGCATCTCTACTTTCCCTCTCATGGTGCTTTCAGTCGCTGTCACCTCTTGTATTCATCTCGTCTCGCTGGAGTTAAAACATTGTACTCGATCAATCTGCATTCTGCCCTCACACCCTTCTGCAACAATTACCCTGGTTCACTTTACACCCGCGTCAGGGACCATTGACAGGTAGGTAATTTGGTGCAATGTTCTCAGCAAGGTGAGGGTTGTCAGGTCGTCAGAAGGAAGTTAAAGCGAACTGAAGGTGTTTGTAGCGCCCACCCTCTTGTTTCCATGTCAGTGGTGTATCATTAATGTAGCCAAGTCAGGATGGTCATGGCTGGGTTATCTAATCGTTTGATATGACCTAACCTGACCTATCTACTTTATGTAAAATGTGTAACTCTATATAGTCAGTGTTTTATTTTTCACGAATCCCTTTACATAGATTAACACTAGTTCGATACCGGAATTCTCGCTACAGAGGCTGCCTCAACAATTACGGCATTGTGGCTACGCAAGATATTGTGTATTGTGGCTGTACGCTCTATTTTCAAGAGGGAATTCTCCCACCAGTCTCTCAATCCCCCGTTCTTCAGTGGTATTTCATCACAATACGAGCAGTCTCTCACATGCACTCAGAGCCGCTGTGCGCGCTGTTTTGAACTATTTATACTAAAAAAAGAGGCTTTGCCTTTCAAAAGGCCATATGAAGTCGGTAGCGCGCTCTTTTTTCTCTTTCCCTAACGGATTTTACGTCAGAAATCTCTTCTATATGTTATTAATATTCCTAGTAAGATGGTTATTATGCTCAGCGGAGCAGTGCTCAGCGTCTGAACCCGAACCTTTCTGTTGCCATCGCTCAGCCTCTCTTCCATACTGAGGTCAAATTAGTCTCTGAGGAATCCTTTATATACTCTGGGATCGGAAAATATCATCGCCTTATGCGCCGCTGAGCATCTGATCCATCGCGCGGATGTGTTCCCGCTGCTGGGGGAAAAGTGATGACGTTAGGCCTGAAAAACACCTGACTATTTTCATATGTTTATAAAGAATCTTTATGAAAAAAAAAATATATATATATATATATATATATATATATATATATATATATATATATATATATATATATATATATATATATATATATATATATATATATAACTAGCGGTGGACGGGTTATGTAAGCGAGTATATATAAAAAAAATAATAATAAATAAGTAAATAAATCTTTCCACACCAGACAATACCAAAAGGAAGAACAAGTGCTCGCGTCTTCTGAGGTTGCTATGGAAATGCTGCAGGAGCGTCATCCATCAATACAAACTTTTAATATCTCATTCAAAGGCGGTCTCTTCAATAATGCGATAATACTCTGAAGATACACAAACATCATTACAACTGTCTTACAAAACGCTCACTTCTCGTTCCAGCACGTTTAGACTTACCCACGACTGTCTGTACGTTGGTAAATTCTGAGAAAGTGATTACTTCTTTATCTTTCTCCAGTGTGTGTGTGTGTAGGAAGGAAGACCAGCGATAAGCCAAGTGTCAATAGCAGAATGCGTGGGATGAGCCCTAATTCAGCAGGACGGTTGTAGCTAACAGGAAAAGAATAGCTTGCCGTTGCTGAACAGAGAGAGAGAGAGAGAGAGAGAGAGAGAGAGAGAGAGAGAGAGAGAGACTCTTATACAAGATTACGTTTTCATAAACACATTTCCACGTATGTATTGTATTCATTTTATAATATTGTTATATGTCATATGTATCCATATATTATTGTTGTTTTTGTTGCTCTTGTTGTTGTTGTTGTTGTTGTCGTTGTTATTGTTGTTGTTGTTGTTGTTGTTGTTGTTGTTGTTGTTGTTGTTGTTGTTGTTGTTGTTGTTGTTGTTATTGTTGTTATTAGTGGTGGTGGTGGTGGTAGTTTTATTGTTGTTATTATTATTATTATTATTGTTATTATTATTTTTATTATTATTATTATTATTATTATTATTATTATTATTAGTATTATTATTATTATTATTATCATTATTATTATTGTCATTGTTGTTATTATTACTACTAATATTACTTATTTTATTGATGTTGTTTTAGTTGTTGCTGCGGCTGTTGTTAATCTACATGTCAAGAAAACCGGACAAGGCCATGAAAATTATAATAATAAAAGAAAAAAAAACACTCACTCCTAGCTTTAAGGGTTTCAAGGTTCCTAACAAAATAAAATAAAATAAATAAAATAAATAAATAGAGTGTACATCAAGTTTCGCCTAAAAAAGGTTAAGTAAAAAATAAAAAAAAATGATGCTTGAAAAATCGAACCTGGGTCTGGCAAGTGAGGAGCCCATAAAAAAAAAGCCACTGCACCACACGGCAAACAGATATGGCGGCTCCCCCACCCGGAATTTTAGTCACGTCTGATTTTTATTTTCTGTTTCATTGTGAGTTCGTGGCTTGAATGGCCGCCCGGTGGATCATGTGGGGGGTTTTTACAGTGATTTCATCTTCACTAGTGGCAGGCTCCCAGAGTACCGAGCGACTTGACTGTATTTTTTTGTATTTCTGACGACTTTTTTCCACTGTTTCTGTTCGCCCAGCAAAAGTACCGTGAGGGCTGCCGTGTATTGGTGGCCTGCGTCAGGATAGGAATCTCTGTGATGTCTTTTTCATTACCTATGGACTTCGTTGTCTTGTTTGCCTTGAGAGAGAGAGAGAGAGAGAGAGAGAGAGAGAGAGAGAGAGAGAGAGAGAGAGAGAGAGAGAGAGAGAGTGTTCAAAGCCTACCACGCCTGCTGCCTTGGGATTTCTGGGAGTGGCTGGTGGTCAGTCCTCTCGTAAACAAGATCTAAAGGACGTCTTGTTTGCGACGGAAGATTCTTTATGATTTAGGTGTTGATTCTTCAGATTCTCTCTCTCTCTCTCTCTCTCTCTCTCTCTCTCTCTCTCTCTCTCTCTCTCTCTCTCTCTCTCTCTCTCTCTCTTTTTCTCTCTCTCTCACTATATCTACGTAACTCTATTAGCAGCGTACAAGAGTGTTCACTTAGGCAGGATATTGGTGGCGCCCTCTTTGTCCATCAAAAAGCTGGTGGATGTGTATGCGTGAAGGGAAATCTTTCTACTAAAACAACGTGCACTCTTCCTCCTCCTCCTCCTCCTCCTCCTCCTCCTCCTCCTCCTCCTCCTCCTCCTCCTCCTCTTCCTCTTCCTCTTCCTCTTCCTCTTCCTCTTCCTCCTCCTCCTCCTCCTCCTCCTCCTCCTCCTCCTCCTCAATAAACTAACAAGCTGGGCAGAAAAATGGCAGATGAGATTCAATATAGAAAAACGTAAGGTTCTACATATCGGGAACAATAAAGTTCAAGCGAGATATGTAGTGAATAATATGCCACTGTCAAGCGTTGAAAAGAAATAGATCCTGGTTTTGTCGTGTCAAAAGATCTAAAGCCGAGGGAACACTGCACAGAAACAGTAAAGACGGCAAGTGAAATAGTAGAGTTCATTGGAAGAACCTTCGAATTTAAAGCAGAAAAAGTTATATTTGCCTTATATAACTCTCTGATGAGCCTTCATTTGGAATATTGTGTGCAGTTTTGGTCCTGCATTACAAGAAAGACATTGCAAAGCTAGAAAAGATAGAGTAACTAAAATGATTCCAAGATTGCGTAATTAGCCGTATGAGGAATGACTGAAAGAACTAAACCTATGCAGCTTAACGAAGCGCAGAATAAGAGGGAACCTAATTTAAAATATTCAAAATTTTTAAAGGATATAGCAACCTTGACGCCAATATATATTTTGTCACTGATCATTCTATCTGACAAGAAATAGTGGATTCAAGATTATGCCCAAGAGTTTTAAATCCCTCGAGGCCGAGCATTTTTTTAAAAATCTCACAGTTAATATCTGGAATAAACTTCCTTCAGAAATCATAAACAACGATTATATTGAGTAATTCAAAAATAAAATTTACAAATACCTGAAAGCTAATCCCCAGCAGGTTCTCTTCTTGTCCGAATAATTACACATAAAACTAAAACCCCTGCAGTTACTGAAATGTTTTTTTTTATTATTATTATTATTTTACAGACAATCGCTTTTATTATTAATTGTGTTCATTTTCAGATAGGCACATAGAGTTCACCATATAGTGAATAGTAGAACTACCTTTCATCCTTTTCTATGAAAATTTCCATATTACTTAGTAGTTT
>NC_087165.1:17056011-17063511 GCF_035594125.1 Scylla paramamosain | reverse complement strand
TTCATTGTTTCACTCTCCCACCATTGCATTCCTTCACTCTTTCATTCCTCCACCTCGACATTCTTTCACTATTTCACTTCTCCATCTTTGCATTTATCACTGTTTCATTTATTCACTAATTCATTCCTTCACTATTTAACTCTATTCTTGCATTCCTTCATGTTTAACTTCCAGTATTTCTTCACTTTCACTCCCTCACTTCTTTTCCTTTATCCCTTCATTCCTTTTTCATTCTATTCATTCATTCTGTTTTAGTGGCCTTCATTCTAAAGGCCACTAAAACAAAATTTGACAGGAATAATGGACATTTTCTATTGTTTTGCAATGAAAAGCGTTGGAAAATAACTCTTGCTTGTCAAAGACAAAAATCGTGTTACATAGTGAGCTATTCTTCATAAACATTCGTACTCACCTCCGTCTCTCCTTCCTTCATCGCTCATACACTGTACCTCTACTCCTTTCCATCCACGCATTGCTTTACTGTTTCACTCACCTGTCAATGCATTGCCCTCTCTCCCTCTCCCCTACTCCTCTGGTATATTCCTTTTAAATTTCCACCTCAATACACACTTTCATCCATTCTAAAAAGCCTGACACTCCACTAACGTCTTCATACGGGCAAGGGAACGAGATTGCTGTCGCCTGTCTTCTTATTTAGGACTACATTCTGAAACACGTCTGCGCCACGCTTCAACTTTTTCAGAAGTTTCTAGCTGAAATTGCAGTTTTTTAAGGGTGTTTTAATATTTTAAGTGAAAAATTTACAAGATTTCTACATTATCAACGGAAGAAACTCTCTTGAAAAGCTGGCAAGTGATCTTTGTGGCCTTTGAAAAGAGTCGTGATCAGAAAGCGAAATGTTTGAGAATATGGGCCGTCAAGACACTGAGTCGTTCCCTCCTCCAGTCCCTCCTTCAGCCTCGCTCCTACATGACGGCACATTGTAGAGCCGAAGATCTGCGTCAAGCAGTCCTGCATAGTCACCCATAACATGAAAAACCCACTGTAAAATCTAGCAGCCACGTCACACCACAAGGTCATTGTAGAACCGAGGAACTGCGCTACTGTCCAGCATAGTAATGCACAGCGCCATGAATCCATTGTAGATCCGAAGAGTCGCGTCATACAGCCCGGTAAAGTAAAAAAAAAAAAAGTCACATTAAAAGCTCATTTAGAACTAAAGATCTGTGCCACACTGTCCATTATAATCACACGCCACATCAAAAGTCCAGTGTGGAACAGGGAGGTTGCATCGCACAAGACAATAAACACGAAACACTAAAAATCCATCATCGGACTGAAATGAGTCTCAGTCTAGAGCAGCCTCGCGCTTAATCAAAAGTCCATTGAAGAACCGAAGAATTTCTAAAATCCATGGCCAAAGCAAGTAACCACACACACACATAAAAAAAAAAAAATCGATTGTGGGAATGAAGAACCGTGCCCCACAGTACGATGCAGTCACACGCCACACCAAAAATCCATTGCCGGACGGAGGATTCACACCACGCATTCCATCCTAGCCATACATCAAAAGCCAATCATACATCCCGCCACATCTGCCGTCATTACAACCCGCCACACCCACTAAGCGCCCCCCATCGCTGCCAATAGCACGCCCCCTTCGCCGCGGCCACCAAACATTACATAATCAAATACAGTGAACAGTTTAATTCAGTAGGAAAGCGGCAAGTGGTGGCCTAATTATTTCAACAAAAGCTCGCGCACCGGTATTCCCGCGGCGCGCCAATACTCAGCGAGGAATTAATTGTTCATCTAATATCGAAACACGTGAATCAGGGAGAGGCCAGAACCACAAGGCTAAATTAAAGCCGCTCAGAGGACAACCTGTGGAGACAATTAAGAGAGAAAGGAGTGGCGTTCAAAGAGAGCTGGCGGAATACATTACTCATGCAGGCAATTTGGCGTGAGACAGAGAGAGAGAGAGAGAGAGAGAGAGAGAGAGAGAGAGAGAGAGAGAGAGAGAGAGAGAGAGAGAGAGAGAGAGAGAGAGAGAGAGAGAGAGTTTGACTTACATGAAAGTTATATTTCTGTAACTTTCTAACCTTACGAAAAACTTAAATAAGTTAATCATAATTATGTTTAGTTTCTTTCTTTCTCATCAAATACAATTGTTTTGTTTTCTTAAAGATTATGAAACGTGCGTGATGAATGTGCATATATATGCATCTCTCTCTCTCTCTCTCTCTCTCTCTCTCTCTCTCTCTCTCTCTCTCTCTCTCTCTCTCTCTCTCTCTCTCTCTCTCTCTCTACAAAGTGATGTAAGGAAGAATTATTCATTATATGTATGTATAACCCCTCTAACTAATTACTAGGATTGAGAGAGAGAGAGAGAGAGAGAGAGAGAGAGAGAGAGAGAGAGAGAGAGAGAGAGAGAGAGAGAGAGAGAGAGAGAGAGAGAGACGGTGTGTGTGTGTGTGTGTGTGTGTGTGGTACACAAAGACTGACAAACAGACAGACAGAGAAGCAGATATATAAAAAGGTATACATGCATACAGACAGACAGACAGACAGACAGACACACACACACACACACACACACACACACACACACACACACACACACACACACACACACACACACACACACACACACACACAGACAGACAGCCAGAATTACTATGACTGTCATGTAAATAATGAAATTCCATAATTAGTTGTCAGGTAATGTGTTAATCCACTCATTCAGTATCTAGCGCTCGCATACACACACACACACACACACACACACACACACACACACACACACACACACACACACACACACACACACACACACACACACACACACACGTTTGACCCCTTTAAACATAACCCACAATATATATTTTTTAATGCATAAAACTCACAAATATCTTTCAGTTATGCCTTAGACTTTCAAAAATATGCATTAAAGTAAAAGTAAGATGTTGACTCGTCTCTAGGAAGCATGTGTGTGTGTGTATGTGTGTGTGTATATATGCTTAACTCGGTCGTAGATCACGTACATGGAGATGACATTGGAATAAATTGAATGTGTGTGTGTGTGTGTGTGTGTGTGTGTGTATATACCAGACTCACAATCGTCAACTATACGTGCCTTTCTGAGAGACAGATTACAGCTCATTAGTCCTGAGTATGGGAGAGACTGAGGCCTTTCACACACTACACCCCCTCGTCTTGAAGTGCTGGGAGGACAGAAGCCGCTCGCTCATCAGCCAAAACCTTTACCTCCTCCTAAGCGCCCGTATGTGTGTGTGTGTGTGTGTGTGTGTGTGTGTGTGTGTGTGTGTGTGTGTGTGTGTGTGTGTGTGTGTGTGTGAGCGCAACTCGTGTGTCTGGTTGTATGTCTGCATGTATAACTCCGTCCATTTATCAAATTCTTATTTCACGGCTCGGAGGGAGGGAAGCCGGTTTCCTTGGGAACTCCTTAAGCATCAGAATCGTGGCAAAAATATCTCCCGCGGCGGTGCTGGCATTGCTATCACCAGGAAAGTCATTCTGAAGCAATTTTTCTGTTTTGATCCCGAAGAAGGAGGTAGTGGAGGAGGAGGAGGAACAGGAAGAGGAGGAGGAACAGGAAGAGGAGGAGGAGCGAGAGGAGAGAAATAGGAGGATGAGAAACAAGAGAAGGAATGAGAAGAAAAAGAAAATTAAGAATTGAAGGAAGAGGAACGAGGAGGAAAAGTAAGGAAAAAGTAGATGAAGGAGGGTAAGGAAGAGGAGGAGAAATGACGGACAAGGGAATGGAAGGAGAAAATTATGCAGTATAAGAAAAAATCTATCAATTTAAGGATTAATACACGAAGGAGGAGGGGGAAGAGGAGGAGGAGCAGGAGCAGGAGAAAGAAGAGAGAGAGAGAGAGAGAGAGAGAGAGAGAGAGAGAGAGAGAGAGAGAGAGAGAGAGAGAGAGAGAGAGAGAGAGAGAGAGAGAGAGAGATAGAAGAGTGAAAATGAGGAAGAAGAAGAGAAAGGAAGGAGAAAATTATACAAAATTCAAAAGATAAAAAACGCGATCAGTTTAAGGATCAATCAGAAACACACACACACACACACACACACACACACACACACACACACACACAGAGAGAGAGAGAGAGAGAGAGAGAGAGAGAGAGAGAGAGAGAGAGAGAGAGAGAGAGAGAAACACGGGGGGTGAGGTTGGCGCAGGGCCAGACAAATATTGAAAGAGGCACGACACCCCGCTCGACCGTGAACAGAGCGTGGAGGGAAGAAAGAAGAGAGAATGGGGGAGGGAGGGCGAGAGGGAAGGATTGAGTGGTAGAGAGATGAGCGAGAGAGACAAGGGATTGGAGGTAGAAGAGGATCAGTACGAGGGACGTGTACCTATTGTTTTATGAAAGAAAGGAAAGATGGAAGGATGGGTTAAGGAGGTTGAAGAGAGAGAGAGAGAGAGAGAGAGAGAGAGAGAGAGAGAGAGAGAGAGAGAGAGAGAGAGAGAGAGAGAGAGAGAGAGAGAGAGAGAGAGAGAGAGAGAGAGAGAGAGAGAGAGAGAGAGAGAGAGAGAGAGATGCTGTCAGTAATTCCCGCTATCTTTTTAATCAATGTTTATTTTTTGTTTTTATGCAGTGAATATGAAACGCGTTGTCAATACAAGTTTTCATCACGCAGAATCACGTTAGGTTCGACAGGAGCTGTTTCTATGTAGTGCTGGCTTGCTATATGTGTGTGTTTTTCGAGACTGGTGCACACGTAGTGCTGAAAGTTGTTAGTACAGAGATCAAACTTCTTATGAGTGAACCTTGTACGGGTATTAAAATACTAAGAAATTCTCTCTCTCTCTCTCTCTCTCTCTCTCTCTCTCTCTCTCTCTCTCTCTCTCTCTCTCTCTCTCTCTCTCTCTCTCTCTCTCTCTCTCTCTCTCTCTCTCTCTCTCTCTCTGTGTCTGTGTGTGTGTGTGTGTGTGTGTGTGTGTGTGTGTGTGGGCGCGCGTTGGTAGCCCAGACTTTAAGTTCAAATTGGATAAAATTAGATAGGCGAATTAGAACGTAATCCAAGATGAATCAGAATAAATTTTAATTCCAAGAGGAATTTTCCAGCTTTTTCTTTCATTTTGGGGCAAAGTTTCCATTTCAGAATGTAAATTACATCACATCTCCTATTCTTATTGTAGAACATAATTTTGTTATAAATGAAAAAAAAATACACATACGTTTTGGAGGCTGTAATACTATATACAAATGGGAAGTCAGTGATACAGCTCGCTGAACTTCCAGCTCAGGCTAGAGTCACGAATTAGTTATATTGCAGCTTCAGAAACAATCGTTGTTTGTTACGTTCATCATATCGGATATCATGTAAGCGTAGACACAAACGTGACTGGCGCGTAAAGTCACTTAGCATTATAGTATTATCCTCGAAGTCGTCGTCTGGGGAGGGAACCATACAGAAGTGTTCCCAAGCCAGGCTATCCTTCGATATCCTATGTGCGCATCGAAATAGCTTTCTCTCGTACACACGCACTCGAGTCTTCAAATTTGTTAGCCATCTACATAAGACTTCATTGTCATTCTCTTACTAAATTGATATGTGCTGTTTATCTCTTACATAAATCCTCCGACTGTGCAAAATTCTGATTATTTGACTTCCAAAGCGGAACACATTCTCATCCATTTCTCCCTTGCTGAAATTTTCATATTTAGAGATTTCCATGTCAACTACCGGCTCTTTGGCTATCATCTACTTTCCCTGGTCAGCTTGGCGAACAAGCCTTCAACTTTGCCATTATACATAACTTAGAGCAATTACTGCAGCAACCTAAACGCATTCCTAACTGCCCTGGAGATACGCCAACATTCGCAATCTGCTCCTAATCTCTAACTCTTCAGTTTATTCTGTCAAACTGTTATCGCCGATGTTTTCCTCCGCTTACAATCTAATTTCCGTATCTTGCCCTATTGCTCCAGTTATGCCTTTGAGTCCTTAAAGAATTAGGCGTCTCTAGCTCTATAATTCTGGTAAATGGGAGAACCTGAGACAGTATTTTTTTTAAATTTAGGTTTAGGAAAGAGAGAAAAAAATCGGTTCTCAAATAGAGTGGTAGATAAGTGGAACGGACTCAGTAATCATGCTGTTAGTGTTAGGACACTAGAGAGCTTTAAGAGAAGATTAGACAAGTTTATGGATGGGGATAATAGATGGAAATAGGTAGGTATATTTCATACAGGGACTGCCACGTGTAAGCCTAGTCGCTTCTTGCAGCTTCCCTTATGTCTTATGTTCTTATGTTCTTATTATTCTATATATATATATATATATATATATATATATATATATATATATATATATATATATATATATATATATATATATATATATATATATATATATATATATATATATATATATATATTTTTTATTTTTTATTTTTTTCCTGAATGACCGTTACTCCCATGCCAGAAATCCGTTCCTCTGTGCAGAGGGCATAACAGGGGTGATTGTGTTTAGCATGAAACATGCATTCCACATACTTTCTTTAACCCTAAAGTCCTTACACCTTGGATCATCATGGCTTGCTGTTCAGGATAGAGCGGCGGCTCACACACGGAGTATTAGCTATCCATCCCCTGAAACACATGCACTTTACATTTTTTTCTTCTATTTCTATAGTTACTGCTCCTCTGAACTTGTTAACTGCAGAACTTCTCCGCGGCCACCCAGCACAAGACCTTACTAATACAGTAGTTAACAGAACCCTCCTTTTACTGACAGACTCTGGAACTCTTTCTGTTTTCCCTTGCTTAGAGTTGAACTGTTTCAAAGGAGAAATATTGACACCTCAGAGAATTCATTGGTCTCTTTTCTTTTTTTCTTCTATTTTATTTATTTATCTATTTATTTATTTATTTATTTTATTTTATTTATTTATTTTTATTTATTTATTTATTTATTTTTTTTTTATTGGGGGCGATACAGGCCAGGAAAACACAGTCTCGCATGTAGCAGTGTACTCTGGAGGCGCAGTACACAATGGGTGAGGGAGGCAGTATGACCGCTCCTCGTAAGGCTGCGGTGTCGATTTCACAAAGTCCCCAGTCGTGACCTTGACCTTTATTATTCATCATATTTTTGCCATGGTAATCTAAGTTCTGAACTTGCTCGTGTATCTGAGAATTTTGATTAGAAATTCCAGGTAGAAAATCTGTTAAGTTTATAATCTGTTGGCTTTTTATTTGCAAAAGATTTGACCATCATGTTTGTGAAATGTTAGTTAATCGACTAGGTTACAAGTTATGAAAGAAAATGTTTCAAATATCATTACAATATCTTTCGTTTTATTAAAGGAGTACAAATAAACAAAAAGAAAGATCAAATAGGAACAGTACCTGTTGACCCCTACCAGGCTTTGTGCAAAGCAAAACTATCTAATCTGAAACAAGAGAAGAGGGGGAAGTAAAGGAGAAAGATCTTCCTCCTTCAAATACAGGGAAGGCTTAAATGCTAGTCCTAAAGCCACTCCCTGCCCTCATCCGTTACTG
>NC_087165.1:17033511-17048511 GCF_035594125.1 Scylla paramamosain | reverse complement strand
GATTCCTGATAGACTTATTTAAGACAGGCGGGCTGGGCAATGGAGGACACTCATGCCTACCGTATCAGCCTTTGACGGCACCAGAGCGAGCACCGACTGAACCGCAGCTTTAACTCTTCCATTGCCAGACAGTTTTTCCCATCATATATCACTCATTCATTGTATTGCACTTTACGAAAACCCTCCGCTATTCAAACAGACAGGCAGACATTAACGTTATCCATTATAATATCGCCCTTGCCACCACCACTGAGGCGGCTTTTATCACCTTTAACGTTTTAGACACATTTTTGCACCACAGTCACGTAAGTCTTTTCGTAACATAGAAAAGACACATAAGAACATAAGAACATAAGAAATAAGGGAAGCAGCAAGAAGCCACCAGGCTTACACGTGGCAGTCCCTGTATGAAATATGCCTCCCTATTTCCACCTATCATCCCCATCCATAAATCCGTCCAATCTTCTCTTAAAGTTCCTTAATGTCTTAGCACTAACAACTTGATTACTGAGTCCGTTCTGCTCATCTACCACTCTATTTGAGAACCAATTTCTTCCTGTCTCTTTCTTAAACTTAAATTTTTCAAGCTTGAACCCGCTATTTCTTATTCTTTCCTGGTTGCTGATCCTAAGAATTTTGCTTACGTCCTCCTTGTTATAACCCTTATACCTTATTACCTTATACCACTTAAAAACTTCTATCAGGTCCCCTCTTAACCTACGTCTCTCTAAAGAATGTAAATGACAAAAATGACAAAATCTCTTATTCTCTCTTCTCTCGGTGCGTCCATTCAAACAATTATTTACGGTGCTCTGAATATTAACAAATAACGACCATAGGAATAAACAGTTGAAGCATAAGAAGTGAAACATTAAACAATCATAGTTTTGCGCTGATCACAACTTAATTCTTTGTTGACAGAGAAGCGATGATTTATTAAAGAAAAGTCAGAATCATAGAGCATTGCGTCCTTCAGTGTTTAGCAGAAAGCACCTCCATTTTGTGGGCTCATATTTTACACAGGAGCATTGTAACAGAGAGAGAGAGAGAGAGAGAGAGAGAGAGAGAGAGAGAGAGAGAGAGAGAGAGAGAGAGAGAGAGAGAGAGAGAGAGAGAGAGACGCATGAGTTGTTAAAAAATCCAACACCAGGGATAAAACAATTAATCAGTATTAGTAACACCATAAACTACCCTCGTTCATACTCCCACTACCATTATTAAAGGGAAAACCAAAACTACGTGTCCAACCACCTTCATAACTCTGAGGCGTCGCAAACCGTGTCACGCCAATGTGGTTCTTGCCGTGACTGACGTGAGGAAGGAGAGTGTGTGTGTGTGTGTGTGTGTGTCCTGCAAGAGGCGGACAACTCAATCTGCTAAAAAGATTGGGAGCGTTTCCGAACCATGCGAGTGTGTGTGTGTGTGTGTGTATGCGTAATCTATTAATACTCACCGAGAAGAAAACACATCGCAAATAATCTTACATAAAAGTAACTTAACATGCTTTGCAATTATTTACAAAACACAAAATTTCCCTCGCATGTAATAGCCTTGACTTACTTTTTATTTACGAGTATCTACTGTATTTTTGCAAGTATCTTCCTAGGTTTTGTCTGTTCCCCTTTTTCTTTGTGGCAATGGTCTACTATTTCGGCAATAAAACAACACCAGCGAAAGGGAAGCGCGAACACGAGGCGAAACGCAGCGCGAACACAAAAAAGGAAACATTGCTCACTGTCTCGAAACACTACCTAATGGACTGCAGCTTGGGGGTGGAGGGGAAGGGAGGGGAAGGGATGGCTGGGGTCCCGCGGGAAGAGGTGGAACAAGGCACTGGGGGAGAGAAAGAGAGAGAGAGAGAGAGAAAAAAAAAAAAAGAGGAGAGTGAGAGAGCGAGAGTGAGAGAATAAGCAACAACCTGCTCAATGAGAGAAGTTGTTTTATAAGGAAATGTTTACTTCGCCGTTTAGTAATGAAGGTTCTGGTAATGCACAGTGGAGTAAATAGCTTGCACACACACACACACACACACACACACTCTCTCTCTCTGCCCCTCTCTCTCTCTCTCTCTCTCTCTCTCTCTCTCTCTCTCTCTCTCTCTCTCTCTCTCATGCAAACACAGCTCAGGAGGATTTTTCCATCATTTCTCTCTTTCTCTCGATGTTTTCTGTCTTTTTCTTTTCTATTACAGCCATTATTTTTCTTTTAACTTTTTCTTCCTTTCTTTCTTTCTTTCTTTTCTTTCTTTCTTTCTTTCTTTCTCTCTTTCGTTCTTTATCTCTTACTCCCCACACCGTTTTTCTTGTCTCCCTTCTTTGAGTGTTTGTTTCTTCCCCAAATTAATAAAGGCAAGTATTCATGGAAAGAAAGAAATTAGATGTTTTAAATTCAACATTCCCCTACTCCGTGTCCAGGGTGAGGGAGAGAGAGAGAGAGAGAGAGAGAGAGAGAGAGAGAGAGAGAGAGAGAGAGAGAGAGAGAGAGAGAGAGAGAGAGAGAGGTATGAAGAGAATGGAGAGAAAAGGAGGGAGACGAGAAGAACTGGAAGAGAGAGAAAAGAAGAGGGAAAAGAGAAAAAAGAAAGGCATGGAGAGAAGGAGAAAAGGAAGGAAAAGAAGATAAGGGGGAGGAAGGGGGGAAGAGAAGGGAGGAGAAAGATGAAGGAACCTCTTACAATAGCGAGTGGCGCGGGGTGGTGGGTCTCCGTGTGATGTATAAGACCCATTAAGATGCCCCGTACCCCACCTGACTACATCGCGCCTCAGCCCAGCAGCACCAACTTCGCAAGCTACAGCCACGACCTGTAACAAGTGACCATATCCTTCTCCTGGGTCATTACCTCCACTCTTTCTTACTGCACTACACCCGCCTTGCAAACACTCTGGTGCGTAAGAATGAGGCCCGTATTCTGAAACGCTCTGCTCCCTCATCACTACTATTTTTGAAGGCCACGGAAATCAATCAAGAGTGTTTCTCCTGTTGATAATGTAGGGATCTTGTTAATCTTTCGCTGGAGCCATTAAAACTCACTTGAAATGGCGTGTAACTTCAATGAGAGCCTTTTGAATGCAGTGGAGGTGCGGCGTCGAATATGGATCTCGTTTGCACCTTACCATGTTCGCATCATTATTCTGAAAAACCTTGGCCTTTACGCTGCCCCATCCCCTTCACCCCAACTGCTTTCACTATCATCTATTGGAAGTGATAGGGGTTTTTAAAGTTTTTTTTTTGGGTTTCTTTGTTTCTTTTACAGTTCTATTGACAGAATGATAAGATTCCCACATTATTAAGAGGAGAAACACTCTGGGAACTCGGATAGCAATCACTGAAAAATACGTAGCCGTGGTGAGACAGCAGAGCGTTTCTGAATACAGGCTCATGTCTCAACGAGTGTTTAAAGGCTCCTGTTAGTGACGTCAATGAGTCCCTAGTGTGTTTCTTGTAACGGTTCTTATATAATTGTACTAAAGATAGTCATAGGATGCCACACCTGCGACTTATAGATTTTTCTTTCCACTTGTTAAGTTAAAAAATAAATAAATAAATAAAGGAGGAAGGAGAAGGAGAGAAGAGGAGGTAAAGCAGGATATGAAGAAGAAAGGGATGGAGAGAGAGAGAGAGAGAGAGAGAGAGAGAGAGAGAGAGAGAGAGAGAGAGAGAGAGAGAGAGAGAGAGAGAGAGAGAGAGAGGAAGCGGGAAGAAAAATGAAAGGTGAAGGAGAAAGGCGTGGAGAGGAAAAAAAAAGATGAGTTGGAAGAAGAAGAGAAGAAGAAAAAGAAAGAGAAAGATATGGAGAAGAATGTGAAAGGCAAAGAGAGGAGGAAAATGAAGGAGAAAGATGAGAGAGATGGAGAGAGAGAGAGAGAGAGAGAGAGAGAGAGAGAGAGAGAGAGAGAGAGAGAGAGAGAGAGAGGTTGGAGAAGAAGCAGAAAAGAGGAGAAAGTGGAGAGATAAGAGGTATGGAAAAAAAGAAAAAAAGAGGGGAAATAGGAAGGAAGAAGAGGAAGAAAAGTGGAAAAAGAGAGGAAGGAAAGGAACGTAGAGAGAGAGAGAGAGAGAGAGAGAGAGAGAGAGAGAGAGAGAGAGAGAGAGAGAGAGAGAGAGAGGAAAGAAGTAGAAGAAAACCTGGACAAAGGGGAAGGAGAAAGGACACGACCCACGTAAAGAATACATGGAAAAGGGAAAGCAAAAGATAACAGAAGAAAATGTAAAAGGATAGAACGCCAGGAGAAAAATAAATAGAGAAGTAAAGAAATGTAGAAAAAGTCATATATATAGCAAGAGAGAGAGAGAGAGAGAGAGAGAGAGAGAGAGAGAGAGAGAGAGAGAGAGAGATGGAGGAAAAGACACAGATGAATAGACAGATAGACGAGCAGATAGACAGTCAGACTGACAGACAGACAGACAGGAACAAAGAAACACATTAATTAACTAAATGGCACACAATACACACAGATAAACAGTTAAGAGATAAGCAAATAAAGATAAAGCACACATACAGAGATAAATTCGCTTGCATACATACATACAAGCATACAGGCAGACAGACATACAAGTTCACATAAATAGATTGATAGATAGATAGGTAGGTAGATACATACATATATAGGTAGGTAGTTTTTTATCGACCACTAGAATAGAAACACTAAATAAATCATAACGGATACAGATTAGACTATGGTTTCTAAGTTCTGGTCCATATCAAGTCGTGGGAACAGCATTTACGATACAAGACAAGGATTCAGACAGACAAGGAGTCAGACACAAGGAGGCAGACACACAAGGGGGCCACGTGCTGTAATAAGCTGCGCTCCACAGACCTCCACACACCTCTCACCACCTGATTCGTTGCGAGTTCGTGTGACGCCTTACCTGACAGGCGGCCACACACGCCCCTCCTGGAAGGCTTAGCATTGACACCTCTCGCCCTGCTGATTAATTTGTAAACGGGGGAGAACGTGTGCGTCTGTGTGTGTGTGTGTGTGTGTGTGTGCTAGTGTGTGTGTGTTTCCTGGTCTAGGTCCACTTCGATAATGGACGTCAGTAAAGTAAACACACACACACACACATACACACACACACACACACACACACACACACACACACACACACACACACACACACACACACACACACACACACACACACACACACACACACACACACACACACACACACACACACACACACACAGGCATACTAAACCAAGCATATATTATTTGAGAGAGAGAGAGAGAGAGAGAGAGAGAGAGAGAGAGAGAGAGAGAGAGAGAGACGAACATAGAGACAGATGGACAGACAGACAGACACACAGACACACAGACAGACAGGCAGAGAGGCAGACATACAGACAGACAAACGAAAAGAGCCAAAGTGACAGGTAAAAAGAAACGAACACAGGAAGAGGAATAACCCACAATAAAGTAAGGAGAATACGAGAATGAAGCATGCTTGCAAAAGGCGAATAAATGAAGGGAAACCAGAAAGTAAGTGAAGGAGGAGGAGAAGGAGAAATAAGATAGGAAGCAATAGAAACAAGGAAGAGAGGGAAATGAAGTTAAAAGAAGAAATATCAGAAGAAGGAAGAGGAAGGGGAAGAAGTGCACTAGAGAACATGATGGAAAAAGGAAAGAACAAATAAGAAAAACGAAGTATACGTGGAGGAGAAGCAAAGAAGGAGGGAGGCGATGGAGATTTGCGCGCGGAAGAAGTGAGGCAAGGAGGACGAGGAGGAGGAGGTGAAAGGAGCGAAGGAGGTACGTAGAAGGAGAAGGAGAGAGGAAACGGTATAATTCTCTAAGAGGATTTTACAACCGGAATTTTTCAGTGTATAATTTCCAACCATTTTCGAACATTTGCAAGCGGAAAAAGGGTCTCTCTCTCTCTCTCTCTCTCTCTCTCTCTCTCTCTCTCTCTCTCTCTCTCTCTCTCTCTCTCTCTCTCTCTCTCTCTCTCTCTCTCTCTCTCTCTCTCTCTCTCTCTCTCTCTCTCTCTCTCTCTCTCTCTCTCTGTCTCTGTCTCTCTCTACCTGTGTGTATAAAAGATATAATGAAAATTTGTGGAAGGCGAAATACTGCTCGAGAGTTTCAGTGCGTCTCCACACACATACACACACACACACACACACACACACACACACACACACACACACACACATACATATTCTCTGCAAAACAGGAGGATAGCAGTCTGGTATACAATATAACGCCTCCCTTAAACATCTCTTTATTTGGGAAAACTGTACTCAGAGAAACAGCTGCATAAAATAAGACACGAACGCTTCTCTACCTCGATCAGTGCCACGTGCTGCCGAAAAATAAATAGAGATACAGAAAAAAAAATGTATGTATAATTATGTTAGTTAGCAATGCAAACTGGGTAATGTGAGAATTCATTTTGCTTATAATGGTCGAGATGTTTTAATTGTAATCAGCAATATGGACATGAACTGCACGTTACTGACTAAAGGAGGGAGAGAGAGAGAGAGAGAGAGAGAGAGAGAGAGAGAGAGAGAGAGAGAGAGAGAGAGAGAGAGAGAGAGAGAGAGAGAGAGAGAGAGAGCTGGCAACCCCTTCACAAAGAACACCTGAATCATACTAACTCTTTTGCAGACAGACAGATGGACAGGCAGGCAGATTGAAGGCGAAAAATAAATTATCCTTCCACTGCCTCTATTACCACCTTCACCACCAGCTCCATCCATCCATCCATCTGTCCTCCCTTCTCTCCCTCTGCGTCACTCCTTTTCCTCATTTTCCTCTTGTTTTCTTTCATTTTCCTCCCCTTCTTTGCTCCCACGAGACAAAAAGGAAACATTTGTCTCCACCAGACTGTGGCATCTTTTAATTTGCTTCTGAAGTTTATATATTTATTGCTTGTTTATTTGTTTACCTTGCTGCGCCGGTGTGTGTGTGTGTGTGTGTGTGTGTTGCCGCGTCAGTAACATATATATTGGATTTTCGCAGTACTGGAATCGGCCGCACGTTTCTCTCTCTATACATATTAATACACATTCATCAGTATACAGTCAGCAACGATTCTATTTATACAAGCTAGGTAGAGCACACACTCATACACACACACACACACACACACACACTCTCTCTCTCTCTCTCTCTCTCTCTCTCTCTCTCTCTCTCTCTCTCTCTCTCTCTCTCTCTTCTTGTGACAAAATTAAATATTCAGTTTTGTTGCTGAATTCACGTTATAAATTTACGTACGCATTTGTTTCAATAGTGCAGTTAATTTATCTGTGTGTGAGTGTGTGTGTGTGTGTGTGTGTGTGTGTGTGTGTGTGTGTGTGTGTGTGTGTGTGTGTGTGTGTGTGTGTGTGTGTGTGTGTGGGGGGTCCGCCCCTATGCACATGTGAGAGTTACCTGGAAATAGATCAGTACATTCAGTGGAAGATGTATCAAATATTTCTATATATTTTCACAAACTTGCTTTATCCATATTATCTACCGACTCTTATTCTTTATTTTCATCATCTCCTTTTATTTCAGGTGGCTGGGCGTGATGGAAGCCGCGTCACCTTGTCGGGCGTGGAAGTGGGCGCCTCGGACGTGTACCGCTGCGAGCTGGTGGCCGAGGGACCGCCCTTCCACACCACGCAGCGTTCCGCCAACATGACCGTAGTAGGTGAGTGCTGGGACAGGCTGCATCTATCTCTTCGTGGTTAGCTTTTGTTCTGTATTGCTTGGGGATTTACAGGGATGTTCTAATGATGGTCCAGTGGAAGTTATTTTGGAGGACGAAGGGGTGTTTTCTTGAAGCTAATGATAGTTTAACAGATTTTAGTGAAAGTTGTTATGGTTTACTTGGGCGTTTTTATGATAGCGGAAGTTTTTACTAGTTTAAACCAGCAGGCTTTACTGGATGTTAATAAGTTTACAGTGATATTTTCATGGTCCTATGAACAGTATAACAGGCTCTATATAAGTTACTGGGATGTTTAAGGTTGTTTTCATGATGATAATAATACAAATTCTGCAGTACAAATTCCGCAGCATCATTAGGAAAAACATTCATGAGAACAGAACCAATAATGTCTGTGTCCTTTGAAAATAGTCCTTATGGAAACCAAAAGCGTTTCAAAATACGGTGCTTATTCTGATGGTGGTGAGGGAGGCGCGAGGGGACAGGACAGTGGTGAACACGAAGAGAGGAGAATGTACGGGCATGGGAGAATGTTATACTGTACTGGATAACCTTAGGAAGTTGAGTAAGAACACGGGGCTGTGTGTGTGTAAAGCTGACAGAGGGCTGGACTAGACAGTGAGGGTGCGTGGGTGTCGAAGGGAGGGCTGCAAGTGACTGTTGAAGAGCAGGAGTGCGCGAGGGGGAGTGAAGTGGTGAAGAAAGGGAGGGAAGGTGACGTGTGCACAGCCAGGCGGGGGGAGTGGGGTGAAAGGTGAATAGTTTAAAGAGATTGGACAGTGTAAAGGAAGGCAGGCAGCGACACACAGGTGGAGCTGAGGCCTTGAATTAGGTCCCCGCCGTAGCCAAGTGATTTTAAATTTATCTCAGCCTTTCTCTCTCTCTCTCTCTCTCTCTCTCTCTCTCTCTCTCTCTCTCTCTCTCTCTCTCTCTCTCTCTCTCTCTCTCTCTCTCTCTCTCTCTCTCTCTCTCTCTCTCTCTCTCTCTCTCCAGCTCAGTAACAAGGTCCTTGCTTGTCAAGTGGCGGTCGTAGTTCGCGGCCACTCGGGTTGGCAAGGTTTCCATTGGTGACCAAACAGATGCTTGGGCAAGAGGATCAGGTGTGAGGCGTGAAAGTTCACAGCTCTATTCATTGATCACCTTATATGAGTTGCAGTAACATATAACCGAGGCTCACGAGTCCAGCACGTGATCAAGACCGTGATACAATCACACACACACACACACACACACACACACACACACACACATAACAATAGCTTGTAAACTCACTTTGAATGTATATAATAACCAGAAAATCTAGGAAAATATGGTAAAACCCAATATTTAATAAGAAAAGAATAAGAAGAAATATATATAACCTTCGATCTTGAACTTGAAAGCAATAAGATAGATAGCATAAGATAACTTTTTCTGTCACGTTCAACACAAGCTGGCATACTTTCAGGTTTGGGGAGGGCAGCTCGGGTAGCTCTGTGGTGGTGTTCGTGGTGCCGCCGGTAGATCGCAAGTTCTGTCCTGGTTCAAGGGAATTTCTTGGTAAAAAGGGACAGAGCTCTCTTGTAGCCGTAGCAGATTTCTATGGTCCTAGCCACCTACCTTGAGAGACTATTTTAATATTTGTTGATAATATCATATATGCATTTTCCACACGACGCACGATGCCTCTTGAACCCAAGCAACCTTGGCAGCCATGACCTTTAGATCAGAAGCGAGGCGTCCATTCAACACTAATAACTTTGCACTGTACAACTCCCGCGAGGAATGATATCACATATTTCGCTGCCTTTCATTCACTAAGCACCATAACGTTTCCCTACTTCTTTGATTCACCTTATCTCTGCCGCACTAATTATAAAAAAAATCATAGTATCACTTATGACCAGATGTGTCGCGTGTCCTGTTGATGGGCTCGTGAAGGGGAGAGGAACGCTGTATGTGAGGCTGAACAGAACAAGGCCAGGCTGTTAACTGACAGAAGAGTTTCCTTAAATCATCGGCCTAGACTCCTTCTGGTCCATTTCACCCATAATTCCACGAGAGGGCTGCGACAAGCATACAACCAACCCTGTATCCTAACGTCGCTACCCCAGATGCGTATAAAAGCTTTTCTCAGATTTACTCTTTGATTTCTATCCAGCGCCACAATCTTGTTGCGGCGTCATAATTCAATCAATTTCAACAGCGTAAATTTCTCATTTCCTCATTAGTGTCCATCTGGAATTGTTAGGTATGTGGCGGCGCAGCGAGTGAATCTGTGTTTCTGCGTAGACGATGTAAAGATGGTAACGCTTTTTTCGTATTTTTACGTGTGAATGACGGACATGGACAAACGATGAAGAAAAAGCCTGTTAAACTGCCGCTGCCAAAATAAAGTACAGTAGAAAAAAAAAAAGAGAGAAAGTTGATGAGTTCAGCTTTTGTTAGTAAGATTAATTAATTTGCTTGTATAATACACTGGTCAAAATAAAAACAGAAAATGATATCGCATATAAAACACTTGAAAATATATATCTGATCTTCATAACGTTGCAAAAGATATACCCATCATATTAAAGATTAAAAAAAAGTGCATCAAAGGTAATTTTTTTTTTTACTATCATATGCTCGTATAACTTCAAATGAAAAGAGAAACCTTTTTCTTTTTTCATTAAATAACACGTAACATATACTCAAAACCATCTGAACTCAAAAACGCAGTAACCAGAATGTTAGTGCAGTGAATAGGGAGTTTTAAATAGTTAGTTAAATTTATGAATAGGGATGATAGGTGGATATAGGCATGTATGTTTAAGTAAGGATTGCCACATGTAGGTGGACTGTCTTTCAGCAGGCTCCCTTATGTGTTTATGCCATTACATTATTAAATGTACACCAAAAAAGGACATATTATTCTTTTTCCCTTTATGTTCTGCTTGGCTGTTTATATCGCGCACACACACACACACACACACACACACACACACACACACACACACACACACATACATACATACACACACAAAAGCACACACACACACACACACACACACACACACACACACACACACACACACACACACACACACACACACACACACACACACACACACACACACACACACACACACACACACACACACACACACACACACACACACACACACACACACACACACACACACACACACACACACACACCAAGATTAATATTCCGCCATTCATTGCAGCCAAGTCACCTCCACAAGCTTAATATCCTGTACAGTAGCACGCGGAGGGACCAGCAAGACCACTACATTAAAAAGAATAGACCAGTAAATCTATCTGGGAGGGGCGGTGCGTGAGTGCGAGTTAATGGGTGTTGAGGGCGGAGTGGGTGGGCGAGTGTTCATTTGTCTTCATTTATCTGTCTGTGTATCACAATATATCTGTCTGGATTGGGGGAGTGTATTGCTGTACTGCTCTGAAGCGCTGTGCTGTGCTGGCTGGCTGGCCGGTTGTCTGGGGCGTCATAGGGTCAGGGGAGGAGGAGCAGGAGGAGGAGGAGGAGGAGGAAGAGGAGGAGGGGAGCTTGACTGCATTAATTTATTTATGTATTTATTTATGTATATACAAATAAACAGCATGAATTACACGAGCATCATGTTGGCAAAAGCTAGTGGGCGAGAGGCAATAGGGGAGAGAGGGATGGGTGGAAGGAGATGGGTAGGTGGGTAGGTGATGGGTAGAACAAGTGAGAATGGATGAATGAGGTGAAAAAGGGAGTTTTTTTTTTTTTTAGTGGTGGAGTTAATAAATGACTGTGTGTGTGTGTGTGTGTGTGTGTGTGTGTGTGTGTGTGTGTGTGTGTGTGTGTGTGTGTGTGTGTGTGTGTGTGTGTGTGTGTGTGTGTTTTCCTCTGCTGGAATTGCTTTTTGGTCCCATCTGATTGTCTTTTCTCTGTTTTTCTAATGCTTCTTCCATCCGTCTGTTTTGTCTGTATGTCTGACTGTCTGTCTGTCTTTCTTTCACCTAAGACCTTGACTGTCCCTCTCCTTCCTTCTTTTTCTCTTCTCGTTTTCTTTCCTTCTCTCCTTCACTTCTTTCTTACTGTCCTACCTTTCATCCTTCCTGAGCCTTCCTCTCTCTCCCACACTACGTCTCTCCATCCTCCCATGTCTTTCCTCTTCATCCCTTCTCCCCCCACCCCACCCCGCTTCCTCCTGCCATCCAATAGTGATACCCATAATCCTCTCGTAATCAGTTTCCAATAATTTCGCAAAACTCCACATTTCTGCTTTTCACCACCGTGTAATAATAATAATAATAATAATAATAATAATAATAATAATAAACGGTTTATTATTTAGGCAGTTGACAAACTGAAAATGTACATAGGGGATGGGGAAAAACTTAACATTAATCCTAACGGTAAGACTAATCTAGGAGGGAAATACTATTGATTGATGGCTCGCACCATGGTGGGAATCGCACTGAGTCTGTACCGGTCCGTGCGCGGCGCCTTCAGGGGCGTTATTTTGTTGTGGTGTCTGGTGGCACGGACAGGGCGAGGCGCGTCGGGCGGCAGCATGTCTCTGAGACGCGGATGATGCAGTAGTCCCTTCCCAAACTTCTCCAGAGCCTCTCGGTGCCTGGTGGATATTCTGGACAGACTCAGGGTGGTCAGGGCTTCTTCATAGGTGGTGTATGCAGGGCCAAGGATGACCCTGCACGCCCTTTTCTGCACACTCTCTAGCTGTAGCTGTTGAGTGTGTGTGAGGGAGGAGGACCACGCTGGGGAGGCGTACATGAGTTTGGGGAGGATGAAGGTGAGGTACACCCCCCTTAACTCATCTGTCGGCGTCCCCAGCGACCTGAGTCTGCGCAGCATGTACAGCCTGTAGGTAGCTGATCTCACGGTGCTGGCGACATGCTGCTTCCAGGTCAGCTGGTCGTCCACCGTGACTCCGAGAAGCTTGGCACATTGGACCACCTGGAGGGGGTGAGGGCCCACTGTGAGCCGGGGAGGGGGCACTGGTACAGAGGAGGTACAGAAATGCATCACCACAGTTTTGCTGTGGTTGATGGTCATCCTGCTCTCCTCTGTCCACGTGTGTGTGTGTGTGTGTGTGTGCCGAGGGGGACGGGTGGGTAGCTGTATGAGAGTGGTGTTAGAGAGAGAGAGAGAGAGAGAGAGAGAGAGAGAGAGAGAGAGAGAGAGAGAGAGAGAGAGAGAGAGAGAGAGAGAGAGAGAGAGAGAGAGAGAGAGAGTAATTTGTCCTGGTCGATTCATGAAAATGTTCTGACATCCATCAAATCATGGAGAAAAATCACACACACACACACACACACACACACACACACACACACACACACACACACACACACACAAACACATACACACTCGCACACACACACAAACACATACACACTCACACACACACACACACACACACACACACACACACACACACACACACACACACACACACACACGACCAAAATACTGGAGTTTAGGATCCACAAAACCTTTCTCAAGTCAGAAGATTTATTTTCTTCCCTTTCTCTCTAAGTCGTCATTTTGAACGCTCGGGAACGTGTATGTGTATGTGTGTGTATCTCTCTCTCTCTCTCTCTCTCTCTCTCTCTCTCTCTCTCTCTCTCTCTCTCTCTCTCTCTCTCTCTCTCTCTCTCTCTTATGACTTTAGAAGGAGGTATTACATATTATTTGCTTCTACCGCCTCGCCTTTCTCGTCGCGGCTCCCCTTTCTTCCAAATCGCCTTGTCAACACTTGGTTCAGTGTCAAGTAGCTTTGCGCTTTTTGGGTAAAGAAGGAATAGGAGGAGGAGAAGGAGGCGGAAGAAGAGAATGCAAAGTGAAAGAGGAAAAACATGTGAGAGACGAGAGCCACTAGAACTGAAAAGAATATAAAAAAGAAATAACTCAGGAAGGAGGAGGAGGAGGAGAAGGACGGAGAGATGAGATGAAAAACTCAAGCAAGTGTGTGTGTGTGTGTGTGTGTGTGTGTGTGTGTGTGTGTGTGTGTGTGTGTCCGTAATGAGGAGGAGGAGGAGGAGGAGGAAGTGGACTACGAAGAAGGTCAAAGCTCCAAATATCTTAAAGTTGAGAGGAAATAAGTCTCATTTCTAAGCCGGCCATTTCATCAGTCTGAAAGAGAACGCGAACTAGAAGCAAGCTTGACGGTCATTCATCTTCTCTTCTCGTCGTTCATTCAACCTCCACCATATTCACAACATCACTAGGGCAGAAGATTTGAAATATTACATTCATCGTGTGGCTATTCAGTCTCGAGCCTATTAACAGAAGGATCAATAAGAGAGCAAACGTGATGCAGTGTCTCATTCACTCGTCACTCTCAGACAGTCACCAAAGGATCACTTATCTGTGTATTCACTCCGTCTGTCAATCAGTCCGCCAGTCAGTCATTTAGTCAGTGTGTCGGTCTCAATTTCAATTAAGCTGTCAACCAGTGAGTCTGCCAGTCATCGATCAAATAGATTAGCCAGACAGTTTCTTTCTTAATGCGTTATTTTATCTGTCTGCCAGTCATCAAGCAAACTGGCCAGTCAACTGATCGTTTTTTTTTTCTGTCCATTCAGTAATTATAATCAGTGAGCAGTTCCTTAAGTCTACCAGCCTCTCAGTCAAATAATTTCCCAGTCAGATAATAGACCGATCATTCATACACTCAAACAATCAAATAGCGAAATACTTAACCAGACCTTCAATCACCATTCGCAGCTGATTCAAACAAGTCATTCAATCAGGTGGTAGATCTCTCATCCACCCTATCAGCCGCCCGACTCTCCATGCAACCTGAGAGGCGGGAGACAACGCAGTCAGCCAGTCAATCCTTTAGTGAAAGCGCCAGTGAGTCAAGGAGATAGTGTGTCAGGCCCCTCTTGATGCTTATTTGATATTTCCTCTTTGAAGTGTCGAAGGGAGGCGGTGCTCGACACGGCCTGATATTTCCGTCCTTTGTGGAAATTTGATCCAAGTTCTGACCAGGAATTATAGAGCAATGGAGGACGCAAGAACAGTTATCTTTTAATATTTTTACTATCAGTTGTTACTCATATGTACTAATGGCGGCAGTAGTGCTAGCGGTAATTTTATGAATATGGACTTGTATTGTATCTGACATCTGATTCTTTTTAATTTTTTTATCTTATGTCTAGTTTTCCCAGTACTGAGTGAATAGAAAGTGATCGCCAGAGAGAGAGAGAGAGAGAGAGAGAGAGAGAGAGAGAGAGAGAGAGAGAGAGAGAGAATATTAGTTACAAGCATATACATAATCTCTCTCTCTCTCTGTCTCTCTCTCTCTCTCTCTCTCTCTCTCTCTCTCTCTCTCTCTCTCTCTCTCT
>NC_087165.1:16968511-17028511 GCF_035594125.1 Scylla paramamosain | reverse complement strand
GTAGTAGTAGTAATAGTAGTAGTAGTAGTGGTAGTAGTAGTAGAAACAGCAGCAGCAGCAGAAGCAGCAACAACAGCAGCAGCAGCAGCAATAGCAGTGGTAATAGTCGTAGTCGTAGTAGTAGTAGTAGTAGTATCTAGTAGTAGTAGTAGTAGTAGTAGTAGTAGTAATAGTAGTAGTAGTAGTAGTAGTAGAAGTAGTAGTAGTAGTAGTAGTAGTAGTCGTAGAAACAGCAGCAGCAGCACCAGCAGTAGTAGTAACAGTAGTAGTAGTAGTAGTAGTAGTAGTAGTAGTAGTAGTAGTAGTAGTAGTAGTAGTAGTAGTAGTAGTAGTAAGAGAGGTAGCATTAGTATCAGTAGTATTCCCCACACACATCCGTCGTTGCATCATCAACAACAAAAGAATGTTCCGTTTTCCTTCTCGAGCCCGAGTAACCCTAACCCGAGGCTCAGGTTCACCGTACAGATGCTACTAATTGTACCTTCCGGACTTAGTGGCTGAAGTTTTATCTTCCTTCTACAACACTCTCTTTGTCTTGTTTCTTAGTCTGCTTTTTCATATGTGTTGCATGTAAATCTCCGTGTGTGTGTGTGTATGTGTGTAAGTGTTTGGAGAGAGAGAGAGAGAGAGAGAGAGAGAGAGAGAGAGAGAGAGAGAGAGAGAGAGAGAGAGAGAGAGAGAGAGAGAGTAAACCGAAGACACAAAGTTTGAGACAACATTAAATCTTCAAGCTTGCCTCTCTCTCTCTCTCTCTCTCTCTCTCTCTCTCTCTCTCTCTCTCTCTCTCTCTCTCTCTCTCTCTCTCTTGGTTTTCACACAATACTTTTCCAATTACCCAGCATTCTTTTCTCCTTTCCATTCCCAGCCACATCGCCTCGAGCCTCTCTCTCCTCCCTCGCTACACTATCCTTGAGTTCTCTTCCTCCTTTCCCTGTGTCCCTCCTTCCCTCCTCCCGCGCTCGCTCGCTCTTTCCTTCCTCTTTTCATCCTTCCAATTCTTATCTACTTCGCTTTACCTCGTTTCCATGTCCCATTCTTTTGCATTTCCCTTTTATCCTTTTGCTCCGCGACCACGGCTACCACCTCCTCTGCTTCCTACTTCTTGTCGTTCCCTCCTTTTATTCTTTCCCTGCCCCTCCGCCTCTTTCTCTTTTTTCCTCTTTTTTATGCTACTACTCCTCGTCCTACACTTCCACAGAGTCCTCCTCCTCTTCCTCTTCCCCATACTCTTCTTCCTCTTCTTCCTACGCCTTTTCCTCCTCCTCCTCCTCCAAACAATTCGACTCCTGTCTCGTCTCTTGTGTTGTGTTCCTCAGAGAAAATAAAACTCCGCAACACTGAATTAAATACATTAATCTTGAAACACTTCCCTTCCTTCCCTTCCTTTCCCACCTGCGTCACAATCCACCCCCTCTTCCTGCGTCGTCCCTTCCGCACCTCCCTTCCTTACCAACCCTTCAGGCACGGGAGAGTAATTGGAGTTAATAAGGAGTGAGTGGCTTGTTGAATGTTGTCTTAATTGTGGGTGCAGTGGGCAAGTCATTGTGGGGAAGAGTAAGAGCGAGAAGGAGTTTGCTATGCGGGTGGGTAATAGTGAGAGGGCTTGCATTGGTGGGTGGTGAGTGGCAAGGAAACTTCATCACAGGGGGGTTAGAAGGGGAGAGATTGGGAGGGGAGCGCTGATCATGAGTTAGTGATGAGACTTTGGAAGACAAAGGTGGTGTGGTGTCTGGTGATATGGTATCTGGTGATATGGTGTGTGTGTGTGTGTGTGTGTGTGTGTGTGTGTGTGTGTGTGTGTGTGTGTGTGTGTGTGTGTGTGTTTGTGAGTGGCCGTGTGGTTGTTTTGAGGACAAAAAATGACAAAGTCTGTGAACGCTAACTAGACAATGGCTGGAGGAAGGAAAGGAAGGAGGGAGCCAGGGAGGAAGAAGAACCGTGTGAGAGAGAGAGAGAGAGAGAGAGAGAGAGAGAGAGAGAGAGAGAGAGAGAGAGAGAGAGAGAGAGAGAGAGAGAGAGAGAGAGAGAGAGAGAGAGAGAGAGACCATGAAGATATATAATGAAAAATAATTCAGTTTTTCATCTGGAAAAAACACTAACAGTATGTTTTCTTGAAAATTGTATATATTATTTTTCATATAAAACAGACAATTGACTGTTTAAAAATGTAGAAAGCAAACAGTGGGAGGAGGAGTGAGGGAAAGACAAGGAGAGAAAAGCGTGGAGACGAGAAGCAGACGACGCTGTAACCTCTGCCTTAAATCACAACTTAGGCAGACAGTATCTGGGAAGTTTTCAATAATAAGTCCAAGGCGTAGAAGTTGTGGCAGTGAGGAGGACAGGCTCTCTCTCTCTCTCTCTCTCTCTCTCTCTCTCTCTCTCTCTCTCTCTCTCTCTCTCTCTCTCTCTCTCTCTCTCTCTCTCTCTCTCTCTCTCTCTCTCTCTCTCTCTCTCTCTCTCTCTCTCTCTCTATATATATATATATATATATATATATATATATATATATATATATATATATATATATATATATATATATATATATATATATATATATATATATATATATATATATGTGTGTGTAGGTATGTATGTGTATATATTCCATTTCCACACAGAAATATATTTAGAAACGTAAATGATAAAGAGTTCAGAAAAAAAGTGGCACAATGAAGCTAATTATTCTGATATAGAGAAGAGGCAGGATTTTCATGAAACTAATTATATATTGAAGATCACTCACGTGCGCTGATAAAAATGCCAAACGTTAATGCTAAATGAGAGACTTTCATTTTACGTAAATATACATTTGCAATTTATTATATATATATATATATATATATATATATATATATATATATATATATATATATATATATATATATATATATATATATATATATATATATATATATATATATATATATATATATATATATATATATATATATATATATATATATATATATATATATATATATATATATATATATATATATATATATATATATATATATATATATATATATATATATATATATATATGATAAATTCCGAGCTAAAGAAGAGGTGAGCAGGGATACATCTAGAGTTTCTTTCTTCATTTATTTTTTGCAACGTTTCACCTTCACAGAAGGCATCTTCAGGCTAAAAGACATGGTTAAACTTTAGTAAATCAGTTAAAAGATACATTTGAAATAAAAAAAAAACACTAACACACAGGGTTATAGCGAAAAATGAATGGACACACTGGTAAACACTGGTGTTAGGTAAAGATAAGTAGAATAAATAAGAGTGCAGTGTAGTGAACAGACCTGGTGTGCTGCCACTGGTGGAGGGATGAGTCAATACTCATCTTTCCACTAGCGAGAGCACACCAGGTCTGTTCACTACACTACACTCTTAATTATTTATTTGTTTTTATCTAACATAAGTGTTTACCAGTATGTCCATTCATTTATCATTACTGTCTGTACATTGTTTATTTATTTCTTATTTTTATTTTTTGGTTACTATACCACTGTTTCCCTTCATACCATATGTCTGGTTTTAGTTTACTTACGTTGCCGTGCTCCCTATGGATTAGTTTATATATATATATATATATATATATATATATATATATATATATATATATATATATATATATATATATATATATATATATATATATATATATATATATATATATATATATATATATATATATATATATATATATATATATATATATATATATATATATATATATATATATATATATATATATATATATATATATATATATATATATATATATATATATATATATATATATATATATATATATATATATATATATATATATATATATATATATATATATATATGTACACATACATAGGTATAATACATACTCCTAAGTGAGTGTGTTTTGAAACAGTACAAATTATTTTGGAATCTAAAAAGAATGAGAACAATGTAAGATCATATTTTGCTTTTGTATCATTAATTAAACATGGATGGGAGTGAGTGACGCGTCTTGCTGCTGTAACTGCACCCACGAGCGTGGGTTGGCCGGACTGGTGGTGCACCGCTGCCATCTCGTTCACAACAAAGAAATTTTTTTAGAGTAACGAAATGTTTTCTAGAAATGAAACTCTAAATAAACGTGCAATTATGGTTATGAAATCCAGTGGAGGTTAGTTGGGAATGAAAGAATTCTGTTTGGTGTTATCACTGAAGAATTTCAAAATATTTTGAGCAATAGCAAAGGTTTCACGAAGATTGAATTTAATTGGCCTTCCAGTTTTAGGAAGACTGGAAATCTCCTTTTCTTTCGCGTGCGTTTTCTTTAACCAGACACATGAAAACCACATCTTTATTTTATTTTTATTTATTTATTTATTTATTTTTATTTATTTATTTATTTATTTATTTATTTATTTATTTATTTATTTTTTGTATTTGTCTGTTAATTTTGAATTTTATTTTTCATCATACCGGAGGAAACGTTGTCTTGCTTTCCTCTAGTTCTCATTTCTTTATGCATTTATTCATGTACGTATATGTCTGTGTGTTTGGCGCGAATGCTTACCAGAGTTGTTCAGGTCGTGGGTCGTGTTGGAGGAGAACGGTTTACTTAAGGCGGCCGGAGTTATTTAATCGTTCCAGGCATCAAGTTAATGCGCTGACCGGTAACTGCCATGGGGTACATAATGGTAATTATTATTTCCTTACTGTGTACAAGATGACAATGGTAGTGATTTTGAGTGGAACGATAACAATAACAATGATTCTGATGATATCTCGAGCTCAAAAGTTGTCCACGTAAATTAAGATTCAGCCAGGCGTTCTTTATGAAAGCTTCTTTTAATCAGACCCTGTAATTCATCAGTTCAAAAACGAAAAATCGGTACCTTTAGCTTGGCATATGCAACACCAAAAGAATGTAAAACTGTATGGTCAGAAGGAAACATTATTCTGGGAAAAGGATCTCCATAAAACTGCTCAAGAAATTATCGCTATGTGTTATTTTCATATTCACTTTCAATAATACATTGTTCCTCAGTTGATAAAGTTACCTCAAAATTATTAATGCATTATGATATCCACGTCCTTGTTCAGCTCAGCATGGTGCTTACTCAGCTGGTTGGTTGTTGAGGAGCTCTCGTCAACTTTCTCAGCTAAACATACAAGGCCCATATAACTCGTGAAATATTGTTGTAAATTCATTATTAAATTTGAATGAACCAAGGCCAGCAGATTTTATAAACTTTATTAATTGAAAAGGTAATGCAGTTATTGTTGTACAGATATATAAAAAAAAAAAAAAGTAAAAATATTCGTATTTTCACACTTTATTTGTCAGAATGTTGAGTAATGACAAAAATGAAAAAAAACATATAGGATATTTAGAGTCGAGAGTCCAGTACCCTGCTACACTAACGACCATTGTTCTTTGTGTTTTACTTCAGTCCTAAGTTCTTCTGTCTAATGATAATCTCCATACACCACATAGAAATCGGCAGTCTTAGAACATCAGAGAAAATAAAAGTGGGAATGAGCGTGGCATGTTACTTAACTTGTGACTGACTACCTTGTCTGTTTCTATGACAAAAGTGATATTTCCTGATTTTATCGAAGGTGCTGTTCTTTCAAAATCTTTGATTCTTTGATCTGCTAAAAATCTGTCGATTGTCATGTGTTACAAGGATTCGGCAGATCCGATGACTTAATACCAGCCTTTTGTTCCCATTACCATGCTCTCTCTCTCTCTCTCTCTCTCTCTCTCTCTCTCTCTCTCTCTCTCTCTCTCTCTCTCTCGCTCTCAACCTTAAGTCCTCTGATCCGCCGGGAATCTATCAACTGTTGGGTTTTCTAAAGATAATGTCATCAGATCAGAGGGCTTAACGTCGAGTGGAAAGAGAAAGTAGTGGTAATGATAGTAGAAAACTACCGGCCTTTGACCACGACTGTACAGTATCGAAAACTGTGAACACTGTACATCTGTCTCTACCAAGCAACCTTCCTCAGATCAAACCATCATCCACAAATTGTTACTTTTGCAAGAAAATTCTTCATATGAAAATTATTAAACACATTCCCCAAAAAACTCTTGTCACTTGCTTTTGTGCTGAAGTTATGTAAAAATAAAATGTTTATATACATAACTCGGTGCATTCATTAGAATACGAATTAACAACAGGGAAAGGGGGACAGTAGTTATATCATCACAATTGTGGTTTTAAATTTTCAGTGTTTTAATTTTATACTCCATTTTTACTGAATATTTTCACTCGCGGCGCCATATGGTCAGTCATGAAAACTACGTTACTGAACGTTAGTGAACTATTTGCACAGGTGTTTGCCATTACTCACATCCTGTTGTTGTGTCTAGTATTTTCAAAATTGTATCCAACACTTCATACCATAGCATCGGTTTCATTAGATTCCATGTTACTAGATATCATGGTAAAGACGACACTTTTCGTTATCGTTTGGTCATCTGGTTACTCATGCAGCAAACATATAAATGATTGACCTTAGTATAACTTCTTATTAGGTAATCTAATACAGTCTGAAAGCTGCTCGAGAGTCGTTTCCACTGGGTTACTTTCGTATAAAACAATACAGAGCAAACTGTTTCCTCACTTATCTAGTCAGGGTCGTGGCTGCGTCACCTCCACTTGGGATAGCGAAAGCCGAGGGACGCAATGGCCAATGCACCTGAGCCACCGGGAGGACATTATTGCGTCTACCTGGAACGTTATGTTCTGCGGGTCACCACATCATGCCACGCTAATCACTTCACCTAGTTTTGTAGACTAACATTAAATGGACAACCAGACCCAACAGCAGCTTCCTCAGGGAACACTGGATGACACCGGTGTTGCGATGTAGTGCAACACACACACACACACACACACACACACACACACACACACACACACACACACACACACACAAACTGGTGTTAACTGCCTAAATAATAAACCGTTTATTATTATTATTATTATTATTATTATTATTATTATTATTATTATTATTATTATTATTATTATTATTATTATTACAAACAAACACACACACACTTCACTATTTGACGTCTAACCTTATTTTGTCATAATTACTAAGATATATTTCTCACCTCCCCCCCCCCACACACACAAATTGTTGCTTGTGGTGGTGCTCGTGTTGGCGTCTCCTGTGTTGGCTCCGCGTCCTGATTGTCTCGGCCTCCCCAGTGCTGCCTCGAGGCCCGCCCATCATCACTGGCAGCAGGAACTATTACCAACACAATGAGAGGGTGGCGCTCAACTGTACCAGCCCACCGTCCCGCCCCGCTGTGGTGCTCTCCTGGACTGTGAACGGCCACCAGGTGAGAGAGAGAGAGAGAGAGAGAGAGAGAGAGAGAGAGAGAGAGAGAGAGAGAGAGAGAGAGAGAAGTTTTAGTGAGCCTTTCCAGGTTGCATTTCAATATTACAAGTAATATTTGGAGGTAGAGGATAAACACCAGTCAGAATATGTTACAGCTGCAGCCAACACTTTTACTCTAATTAATTGCTTCTGTCTATTGTGATCTCGGTATTTCTTTGTTGTTTATTCTCTGTGTCTTGTCTTTCTATCTACATGTATCTGTCTATCTGCGTTTTTCATCCCTCTTTTATTCTCTCTCTCTCTCTCTCTCTCTCTCTCTCTCTCTCTCTCTCTCTCTCTCTCTCTCTCTCTCTCTCTCTCTCTCTCTCTCTCTCTCTCTCTCTCTCTCTCTCTCTCGACACACACCACCACACACAAAACACACACACACACACACACACACACACACACACACACACACACACACACACACACACACACACACACACACACACACACACACACACACACACACACATAAACATACAGGGGGTAGGTGAAGACAAAGCAAACAGGTAAACACGGAGACACGCGAGGTCGTAGAGGAAAGCGCGAGAGAAAAAAAAAGTGGAATCGGGGAGAGGTGCTAAAGGTGAGACCAGGGAGCGGCGAACACAGCACAAGGAATGAAAACAATTTAACTAGCAAAGTATTTCGAGACGTTAATGTCGGTGTAGAGAGAGAGAGAGAGAGAGAGAGAGAGAGAGAGAGAGAGAGAGAGAGAGAGAGAGAGAGAGAGAGAGAGAGAGAGAGAGAGAGAGTGCATTACCTTCTTTAATTGTATATTATTATTATTATTATTATCATTATTAATAGGCAGTAGTAGTAGTAGTAGTAGTAGTAGTAGTAGTAGTAGTAGTAGTAGTAGTAGTAGTAGTAGTAGTAGTAGTAGTAGCAGCAGCAGCAGCAGTATTATCATGCATTTTTCTTTCAAATTCTCGACACAGCTTTGACTTTCCTTCCACTTGTACTCTCTCTCTCTCTCTCTCTCTCTCTCTCTCTCTCTCTCTCTCTCTCTCTCTCTCTCTCTCTCTCTCTCTCTCTCTCTCTCTCTCTCTCTCTCTCTCTCTCTCTCTCTCTCTCTCTCTCTCTCTCTCTCTCTCTCTCTCTCTCTCTCTCTCTCTCTCTCTCTCTCTCTCTCTCTCTCTCTCTCTCTCTCTCTCTCTCTCTCTCTCTCTCTCTCTCTCTCTCTCTCTTCTCTCTCTCTCTCTCTCTCTCTCTCGATACCTAGGGAGTGTTAATTAAGCCTTACCTGTCGGGAACACCTGGTTCCCTCATTACCCTTCTGGAGGAGAGCGGCGGTTCTTCCCATAAGAAGATGAATTTAGCATTACTTCCAATTAAGCAAATTTCAATAGCAAGCACGAGACGGAGGAGAAAGGGAACGTTGAGGACCAGGATCAGCTGCACATGAGAGAGAGAGAGAGAGAGAGAGAGAGAGAGAGAGAGAGAGAGAGAGAGAGAGAGAGAGAGAGAGAGAGAGAGAGAGAGAGAGAGAGAGATTCGTATTTTTAGTAATTTTTTAACGTAAGTAATAAAATATCTTGCGCGCGTGTGTGTGTGTGTGTGTGTGTGTGTGTGTGTGTGTGTGTGTGTGTGTGTGTGTGCTTTCGTCTGTCATTTTCATCAGTGATTTGTGAATATCAGAACATCTTTGTTTTAGATACTGACAGAAATAAACGTTTCTTAAGCACTAAACGAAAATGTAATTATGATATCTTTAAACTCGTAAACATGCAATAAAATCAAGATATGTGTAGAGGGGGGTTAGATGGATTACAAGTGATGTATGTATTTATAACATGACAGAGGTGATGAATGGTGCAAACATGTCTGTGTGTGTGTGTGTGTGTGTGTGTGTGTGTGTGTGTGTGTGTGTGTGTGTGTGTGTGTGTGTAAGAGGGGGGAGGGTTGGTGTGTGTAGGTTTGTGTCGGTGTGTGTGATGCAGGTGCGGGTCAGCCAAGTGTGAATATAAGCGAGCCAAAAGGTGTTACTATTTGTGGTGAATAATGCGAGGGAAATGTGTGCACCTGTGGCCTTTATGGCAGATATTCATGATGCGTGTTGAGGGTCAAGTGATGGTCTGCACCGGGGAAAAAAAAAATGTTTATACGATGAGGAAAAGGTTAACACTCGAGCAGCAGAGAGAGAGAGAGAGAGAGAGAGAGAGAGAGAGAGAGTCAGATATGTGTGTGTGCGTGTGTGTTCTGCCGGGACGTGAAATGCTTTATGCACACATGCTTAGAAGTTAAGTGACCGAACTTCCCCGAACAAAGAGCAGACGTTGCCAGTGCTTGGGGTAATCCTTGTGATGATGAGTATTGTTTGCCGCACGAGTTCATGGCGGGTAAGTTCCGTCGATAATACACCACCACAACCACCACCACCACCATTACCATCATCATCATCATCATCATCACTGCCATCATCATCATCATCATCATCCAATGCCTGGCTAGCTGAGCAGTGCAATCCCCGGTTCGTGGCTTAAAAGTTGTGGGTTCTCTCTATCCGAACTCATAGAAGATTTTCAGCAGTAAAAATAACGCTCTTTTGTAATCTATTTCATTGGTAAATTCTGAAACTCCCTATATGTTTTATATTTCTTTTTTTTTTCTCTCACAACTGAAGCTGTTTTAAAATAGGATTACCAATAATCAATTTTCTTTTTAGGAGTAAGGGCGTACTGCGAAAAATTTGCCTTGTGTGTGTGTGTGTGTGTGTGTGTGTGTGTGTGTGTGTGTGTGTGTGTGTGTGTGTGTGTGTGTGTGTGTGTCCTTGGTTAAACTCCTTGACAAATAAAAATTCCTACTCGGCGCCATATGGCCTCGTTGCCGTGGCGCCATAACTAAAGGAGCTCTGTAATCCCACTATAGGACACAGACGTAGGTCTCCTCCACTCCTCTCCATTCGTGTTTGTTAGCCGGCCGTCATTTCCAGGCCCCTCTGCAAAAGTTCTCATGTCTCCATCTTTTCTCTGTTTGCGCTGTTTTCTTCTGCCACTCTCAGAGATGAGGATAAGAAATACTACTGGGCAAAAGATGCGGATGACGATGAGTTTGAGGACGAGGATGCTATGATGATGATGATGGTGATGATACTGATAATGATACTAGTACTAAGACTACTGCTACTACTACTACTACTACTACTACTAAACTATTACTACTACTACTACTACTACTACTACTACTAGTTATAATAATAATGAAATAATAATAATAATAATAATAATAATAATAATAATAATAATAATAATATTATTATTATTATTATTATTATTATTATTATTATTATTATTATTATTATTATTATTATTATTATTAAAATTATTATTGTTATTATTATAGTAGTAGTAATAGTAGTAATAATAATGATGATGATGATGATGATAATACAGTAAAATCCCTCTTATCCGGCATCAACGGGACCGCCGACATGCCGGATACTTGAATATTGCCGGATACTTGAATAGAAGTGAAATTATGTCCACAATCACCACCCTACACTCACGCATCTTACCATAACAAAGATCAGCTGATCTTAATCAGCAGCTGATCTGATCAGCTGCTTAAGTGTAAGCACAACACGCTTCCTTTTTTCTACAACTTTAGGCATGATGAAGGCGTCAGGCGATAAACAGTGCACACGCGGGACTGAGTCACTGAGTAAACACAGTGCAGTGGGCGAAGCAGTGCGCTCTGGTGGCAAGGGGACAAAGTATGCCTCGCGAGGGAATTTTAATCGATTTTATGAGTACACATTGATTTTTTATTGATTTTAAGGCTCGGGAAAAATGTGCCGGATACTTGAAGCTGCTGGATACTCGAATGCCGGATGAGAGGGATTTTACTGTAATAATAATAATAATATTAATAATAATAATAATAATAATAATAATAATAATAATAATAATAATAATAATAATAATAATAATGATAATAATTATAATTATTATTATTATTATTATTATTATTATTATTATTATTATTATTATTATTATTATTATTTCTTATATTTTTTAAAAAATTCATTGAAAGAATGAGAAGTTAATCTTGCAAGTACAACCATAAAACGACTAGCACCCAGCACACACTTCTCTACCTCCCGGAATATACGAGTATATCTATGGGAAAATTGTGCTCAGTTCTTATATATGTTAACCCGAAGCAGCTTTTATGAAGTACGCAGATAACCCTTTGTCGAGGAGGCATAACTTTTATACATTACATGCGGCATTCATACGTTTCTGCTACACCTTCCCTTTTGACAGTTGCTTAAGTTCTCAAACAAAGCCTTCTATGAACTGCTCTTCCAGGTATCCGACAGCCACATACGGACGGTGGAAAAGGTTACCAACCCTGCCGGCCTGGAGCGAGTCACCACGCGCCTGGGCCTCCGCGTCACACAGGACCACTTCCGCGGGGGCACCATGACCATCACCTGCGAGGGCCGCTTGGCAGACCTCTACGCCAGAACCGCCCGCATCCGCATCCGTGAGCCCTCGAGTCGCTGGTTCACCTCCACCAACCTCTACCACACGTCTGGTGAGAGAGAGAGAGAGAGAGAGAGAGAGAGAGAGAGAGAGAGAGAGAGAGAGAGAGAGAGAGAGAGAGACGTAGACATAGAGACAGACAGACAGAAGTAGACAGACAGACGTAAACAGATGGGCAGATGGAGACAAACACATTCTGACAGACACAGGGAAAGAAAAAAGAACTATTGTTAGAGGCAGAAATATCACAAGCGTTGCACAGGAGTGATGTAGACAATCAGAGAAGCGAAGATGGGAAGACGTCGAAAAAGAAGGATAAAACAAGGAAAAGAAAATAAAACATGGCGTTTAAAAAAAAAAAAAAAAAGGACATGGCGTGGCTGAGACAGGGACGGGGCCGCGGGAGCTGTAGGAGGAAAGACGCCGTGCACATGACAGGGTCCTATACTCCCCGAAGAGAAGGATGCGGTCAGGATGCTTTATATACTGGTCTCCTCTGAGTGTGCTGTATCTTGAAGGAAACGCGACTGTAATGTGGAAGGCTCAGGGACGTTTGATGATATTTAAAAGTTTCCCCCCTTAGCTTTTAGAATTTCTTTCTGAAACATCCCGTCTCTCTCTCTCTCTCTCTCTCTCTCTCTCTCTCTCTCTCTCTCTCTCTCTCTCTCTCTCTCTCTCTCTCACACACACACACACATATACACACAGGCACATTGTAATCATCTAGTCTCTTCTCTTTTCGGCTCTTCAGTTTCCTCTCATCTTACGCCCTTGACAGTGACCGCCATAAAAGTAACCAGGCGCTGCTCTCGACCCGCGGAGCACAAAGCGGTCGTTGTATAATCTGCCGACACTTCATGGAAAACGGTGTTGCGTGTAGCGGCGGCGAGTGTGTGGAGGGCGCCGCGCCACTGGGTTAGGAGATAATCCAGAGATTCACCTGGATGAGAAGTGTACGAGTACAGATACTCTTCCTCCACCTCCTCCTCCTTCTCCTCCTCCCCCTCTTCCTCTTTTCAGGCTTTTCGTACAGCCTTCTCCCTTTAAAGCACATATACATTCTTACCTTGCCTATCCTCGTATATAAGACACTAATACTAACACAGTCCTTCCCTCACAGCCTCAAGCCATCTGGAAGCGTCGTGGTGTAGTGTCGTGGCAGCAATGGGAATCATCAGCCACGTTCTGTGCCAGTTTCTGTCATAAGCCACATCGTCTCTACTACCCTTATCACCACCACCACCACCACCACCACCACCACCACCACCACCAAAGTCGTTGCCATCTGCCACTTTCCTGCCGCCTCCCCCGCGTCTCACTGGCCGATCTCGCACCATAGGTAAATACACAGCGGCTATACGGACCACTGCACACGGGCCTCCTCAAAGGGCGGACTGGCGGGTGCCGCCGTGGCTTGTGGGAGGGAGGAATCCACGCGCCCACTGCTTGAGACAGTGACCAGGACTTCATGATGAAGTTTCTCCCTGAACGTTTTTTTTTTTTAAAGTTTTGAAGGAGTTAAGGACAACTGTGTGATGGTACTTGCAGGTGAACGGTTAGGTGAATTAAGAGGAGACACCTCATCCTTCAGACTGTGAAATAGTGACACGGAAGATCGATTTTGATAGTTGGACGATTTCCAGACGGCGCTAAGAAATTGTTAATATGGAAAGAACTCAGACGCTACAGACATCTTCCTTGTGGCCTACTCCTTGTCCTTTGTGGAGAGAAAAGACATCTGGGATGAGTAGCTTACTCTAGCGGTGTGGGTCAATGACTCCGTGTCCATTTCTCACTGCTGAAAAAAAAGAAAGTAAAAAGAATTATGTTCTGATCTGTCGCCTTGTCCCAGAGGAGAACACGCGAGGGTCTGTGAAGGAGGCCAGTCGTGTCGTCGTCGCTATTGTCGTTGTTGTTCAGTCGATTCCTTTCTTGTCTTGCTCACTCGCGCCACGGAGAGGAGGGAAAGGAAGAAGAAAACTTCAGCTCCACTCATGGAGAGAGGAAAGAGAGAAAGGGAAAGGAATAGGGTAAGAAAAGGAGATTACTGTCTGGTTGCACGCCAAGCTGGAAAAAAAAATTAATTAAAGTCTCTCTCTCTCTCTCTCTCTCTCTCTCTCTCTCTCTCTCTCTCTCTCTCTCTCTCTCTCTCTCTCTCTCTCTCTCTCTCTCTCTCTCTCTCTCTCTCTTTTTCGGCTGTCTATACCTACCAATCTACCTTCCTCTCTCCCTCCCTCCATCCCTCCCTCGTACCCGCCTGCCTACCTTGGAAAACCCTGCCCCCGTGGCCGCCTTGCCCCTGCGTGGGACCAGTGGGAGCTGTGTGTAATTCACCATCTAAATTCATGGGAGGGAGATTGGAAGCCAGAAATGATGAGACTATCTCTTGTGATGTGTCACTGCTGCGTTACCTGCGTTAAGATAAGGGGAGGGGAGGCAGAAGCAGGGAAGTAAATGAAGGAGGAGGGGGATTGTATATGAGAAGGGAGAGATTAGGCAGAAGGGTAGAGAGGTAGTTAGGGTGCCAAGGAGATGGAGGAAGCGAAAGGAGAGAGCGGGAGGAAGAAGGTGCTTAAGCCTGAATCCTCCTTAACAATATTGTAATTATATTTCACTTTAGTGTTGACGTAAAAAAAAAGTGTTTTAAAGCTTAAGTAAGAAAACATTTAAAGTATATATGTATAAACATATTTGCTTCACATTTGCTGTTAAAGCCAGTGGTGGACTTGTCCAGCTTACGGCATTGTGTGTGTGTGTGTGTGTGTGTGTGTGTGTGTGTGTGTGTGTGTGTGTGTGTGTGTGTGTGTGTGTGTGTGTGTAATGATAATAATAATAATAATAATGATAATAATAATAATAATAATAATAATAATGATAATAATAACGTGTGTGTGTGTGTGTGTGTGTATGTGTGTGTGTGTGTGTGTTTATTTACATGTGTGTATTCGCCACCATGGAGCTCTGTATTAAACTTAGCATGGAGGTCACTGTGTCATAGAGATGTCCTCACACACGCGCGCCGTCTCGGGAACACTTGTACAGCCCTCTTCATCCCTACAGCCTGCTGCTGCTCCTCGGCGCCTCGACATTGCGTGCGATTGATAAAGATGGAAATATGGGCATTCAGTGTTTATATATCAGCAAACGCGTACTCTGGATGTATTCTTGTAAGTGTTCACGCCGCACGCTCTGTTCTGTGGGTCTGTTGCCGTCCCGTGAGGAAGGTCTGCCGTTCGTAGCTCGGCGTGTCGCAGGGAGAGCCTGAGCCTGAGGTGTGGTGGTGTGTGGAGCACGATGTTGTGAGCCATCTGCTCTCTCTCTCTCTCTCTCTCTCTCTCTCTCTCTCTCTCTCTCTCTCTCTCTCTCTCTCTCTCTCTCTCTCTCTCTCCACAACATTACTACACTCCACGTTCCAACACAACACATCACCACCACAAACACCACACAATGACACTCCACGCCTCAACATACCATCACCACCACCACCACCTCCACCACCACCACCAACAGACTGCCCCTCGTCCCTGCATCGCCGCCCCTCGTCAGGTCCGCCCTGTAATCAGAGCGACGTGTCCCCGCATCGAATCTTCACTCAGCGCCTGGAGATGAAGAACCGTGGCGCTGCTCCTTGGGGTGGCGGCCGCCTGTATATGGAGACTGAGGACCATATTCAGAAACACTTCTGCGCCGCACCTCCACTACTTTCAAAAGGCTCTAGTTGAAGTGACAGTTTTTTGAAGAGTGTTTTTTTTATGGTTCCAGTGACGGATTAATAAGATTTCTACATTATTAGTACGAGAAACAGTCTTGAGAACTCGGCTAATTATGTCTGTGGCCTTTGAAAATAGTTGTGGTGAGAGAGAGAGAGAGAGAGAGAGAGAGAGAGAGAGAGAGAGAGAGAGAGAGAGAGAGAGAGCAAAAGCGTTTCTAAATATGCCCTAAGTAAGTGTTGGTCTCTGATATGTGGTGTGGTACGGTATGAGAAGGAATGACTTCCCAAATACCGATACAATAAAGTCACCATGACACACACACACACACACACACACACACACACACACACAAACACAGACACGCACACACACACGCCGCCTCTACGTACACGGGTGTAAATAAACTATCCATGATCGCTTGTAATGCCGTGTTTCACTTCCCTCCGGAGCCTCGTGTTGGTGCTCCGCCGCAACGATTATATTTATTAATCCCGATTTTTGTTGCTTTGTTGCAGTATTTCTTTCCGTGACATTATGTTTGGTGATTATTTCTTTTTTTTATTATTTTTATATCATATTGCCAAAGATTTGGCTTACTTTTTATGCATGTGCTCTTTTCTATTGTTGTCTTGGTTATATTATATTGTGTTAATTTGTACAGTGTTTAATATGTTTTCTTCTGTCGTTCTTTCTTTGTTTCTTCTTTCTTATTCTTTTTTTCTTTCCTTCCTTCTTTCCTTTTTTCCTTTCTTTCTTTCGTTTCTTTTCTTTGTTTTTTTTTTCACTTACCTTTACTTTTGCTGCCTAACATTGTAGTTCCTTCACGTTTGGCGTTTGTATTATTTATTTCTTTAAAAATTCCCTTCCAGATGTATAGACGAAATAAACAAAGACGGAGAGAAAAAGAAGCCAGATGCACCAGCACAAAAGGTTAAATGAATACTACATAGAAGTCAAGTTTCAGTGAAGGCAAGTACAGAAATGCAACATTGGAGTGAGAGAATGACATTAGCTGCTGCGGGGAGCCTGAGACACTCACCTCCCTGGGGATGCAAAGGTGAGTGTGACGCAGTGTTATTAAGTAGACAAGGTGACCCAATCATACACCACAACACCACGAGGACATGCATTCAGAAAGAGAGAGAGAGAGAGAGAGAGAGAGAGAGAGAGAGAGAGAGAGAGAGAGAGAGAGAGAGAGAGAGAGAGAGAGAGAGAGAGAGAGAGAGAGAGAGAGAGAGATTGTGTGTATGTATATTTCCAGCACCTGTGGGTCACGTTAATTTTTTACATCGAAAGCAGAAAAAAAAAGTAAAGAAAGATACGGTGTCATCTGGTACAGGTTAACACTTGTGACTGATAATGGCAGCATGACCCTTGTTATATCAGTCACCCTAGACGACTTAACCGAGAAAAAAGAAATAATTAAAATACAAGAAAAAAGAAAATCTATAATCAAGGGTACTAAGATATTTGAACGACTCGATAATTTCTTGTTAGTGATGTCTTTTGAAATTATACTCTAAGCGTGCTTCTAGACTATTCCATTGAATTATAAAAGAAGTCATAGCAGTAAAAGATAAGAGTAAATTTGAGGATGGTACTTTTTTTTATGTGTGTGTGCGTGTATACTCGTATGTGTGCCAGAGAGAAAGAGAGAGAGAGAGAGAGAGAGAGAGAGAGAGAGAGAGAGAGAGAGAGAGAGAGAGAGAGACGGGTCAAAGGCAAGAAAATGGATAAAAATGTAAAATGAAAAAAGGTTTGCTCACAACATCGCTACAAAAAAAAAAAATTAATACAGGAAAAGAATCGAGAGATGGCCAGTTTAGTACTTCTCTTTTGAAATAACTCAAGTTGTGAACAGAAAGTAAAACAGAAACAGGAAGAAGGTTCCAGAGTATAGCAGTAAAAGGGATAGAATAGTGAAGATTCCAGTTAACTCTTGCATTGAAGATATGGACAGAACAGGAATGAGTGTAAGTAGACAGTCTTGAGCAAAGATACTTGGGAAGAGGGAGGCACGCTGTTAGTAAGTTCAAAGGAGCGATAGTGATCATGATGTAAAAAATTAAGGGGCCTCAATATCGCGGTGACATGGCGGTTTGGAAGAACAGCAACCATGGAAGTAAAGGGAGAAGAGAGTAAGGGATGCAACACTGCCGTGGTGAGTGAGAGAATCAAGACATGTGTGCTTGTTTGCTGTCTGTGACCCGCAGCCTGGAATTCCCTGCGTGCCAGAGTCAGACGGCAAAACCAAATTAGTCACCACAAGCGTGCTCGTTCCACCCGTGTTTTCGTTTGTTATTATCTTCCTGTTACTCCCTTTTCTTTCTCCCTCACTCCCAGTAATACGTAGTACGAGCCTGCATCGGTGACAAACAGTGGAATGTTATGTGTAGTGCAAGACTCGTGTGACCCTTGGCTCGAGTTTTTCTTCAGTTCATTTGTGATTATGCAGCAGCGAGAATTGAGAAATGCAAGAAGAAAAAAAAATGAGAGACGGAGTGTTATCATGAGAGAGAGAGAGAGAGAGAGAGAGAGAGAGAGAGAGAGAGAGAGAGAGAGAGAATATGAACAAGAACCAGCATGCGAGTCTCTCCCAAGTTTCGAAATGGAACTAAGAAGCTTCTGAAGTTCGGAAAATTTATTGAAACACTTCTTCAACTTGAACTCAGGAGACTCATGTTGTGGTGTTTTGCTGTTCTCTCTTTTTCCTTGACTTCGTTTTTAGATACAAGGACGGCAGTAGTCTCTTCGTATTGCTCTCGCGCGGGGTTAAAAGGAAAAAATAAATAAATAACGTACAAATACTGGATGAGACCTTTTTCCCGGAGCGTTCGAAATGAAATTGAAAGCCAGACCAGTGTACTCGTGTGTGTGTGTGTGTGTGTGTGTGTGTGTGTGTGTTTGTTTGTGTGTGTGCTCTGCAATTCATTTACTGTTGTTATATTTTTCTTAACTCTATTGGTGACGTAACAGAGAGAGAGAGAGAGAGAGAGAGAGAGAGAGAGAGAGAGAGAGAGAGAGAGAGAGAGAGAGAGAACAGTAATAATAATGAAAAACGTTGTTAATCTGTGAAACGCTCAGGTTGAAGATCTAAAGTACATTCTCGATGCTTCGGGGCAATGTGGAAATGAGTAACAGATATCAGTGTGGGGCTTAGACTGACTGAAGGGTGAGGTGGGAAACTGTTAGGTTGATAGGGGGATAAAGTATTATATTGGTAGTGTCTTCGTGGTAACCAAGGTACTCTAGACGCCTTTAGTGGTAACCCTGTAAAAGGGAATAGGAAGGCAAAGGAAGAATGAACAGTAATAGACTTGCTGGCACGAGCGAAGCTTTTGTGATGAACTACTCTAAGCCGAAGGAGGGGGATGGAAGATATTTGAGGTTAAGGTTTAAAATAGGACAGTCTCTCTCTCTCTCTCTCTCTCTCTCTCTCTCTCTCTCTCTCTCTCTCTCTCTCTCATTCAGTATTCAACCTCCCGTGTCTGTGCTGTGTCTCTCCTCAGTTATTGATCTTTTTTACCCTCATTCTTCCATCAGTGATATGAATTTCCTCATATTCCATAAAAGTTTAGAATATTCCGTTTGTCATTTAATATTAAACTCTCTTCCCTTTTTCTCCATCCCTTAAAAAAAAAATTCTCATTTTCTTATTATTCTTGTTTATCTCCTTTATTACACTGTCTTCTTATTAATCCATTTGTAACGTTAATTTCTTCATATTCCATAAAGCTATCCCAGTGTCCTTTATTTTTCTGTCGGGTTTTACTAACAATCTCTTTGCTCTACTCCGCCAGTTATTTAATTTAATTTCTATTCCTGTTTTCGTAATGTTATTTCCTTTCTCCATATTTCATAAGGGCTAACATTTTCGCTCTATATTTCCCGGCATTCCACTTGTTTGTTTTCATATTTCGGGCTTGTGCAAAGACTTTTCTGCGTTCTTTTGTCACCTTACTGTAGTTATTGCGTTTCCCCCATATTCCTTCATTCGTAAAAAATTAATCTTTCCATATTACAGAATTTTTATGTTTTTTTTTTTTTTTTTGGCGTTTGGCATTTCACTTTCTTCTTCATCTACTCAGTTATCCTTTTTTTTTATTATTTATCACATATTTAGTAGAAAATAAAGAAAACGATACCATGTTCTTTGTTACTTCCTTCCTTTCGTCTGTTATTTAATTCTCTTCCTTTTCCCTCCATCCGTAGTTTTTTTTTTTTTGTTGTTGTTTTTCCGGTCCTTACGTCCGGCAAATTATTTTCCTTCTTCGTCATTCCTCTATTCGTAAAAGTAATTTCGTCATATTCGAGGTGACATTACGTTTCTTTCATATCCATTATTGTCTTCTTTCTTACCTCTCTTTCACAAGCACGTCGCCTCCTTCTTCCACTAGCCTTGTTGCATTTCCTCTTTATTCTTACTCTCATATCCAGAATTTTATCATTCCATAACGCACAAAATTTTCCTTCCATTCCACCTGGTATTGCACTTTCCTCCGTTTCCCCCTTTCGTAAGCAGTTTATCACATTCTTTTTTCTTTCACATTTTCATTTAATTTTCTCTCTATATTGCTCCTTCCATAGCGTGGCCCTTTAACTCCCATGATGCACTGCGTTATGAGTCACTAAACCCTGGCTTGTGAAGGTCTGGTGGGTAGATTCACACAATTACCTCCTAATGAGAAGGAATGGGTTTAATTTTGAACTCCTAACCATTACCCACACTCTTAACTAGTGATGTTCATAATGGTTTCTCTCTCTCAATTCCTACTCATTTTCACTTTTCTAAAATCTACGCGTTCAAAATGTTTTGACACTGACATTCATATCAATCCTTCATTTGTTAAACTATTGTCTTCTAAATGTTTTTCTTTCTTTTTTTTTTTTTATGAACTTTCACTCATCGCCATCCTCTAATCTAGCGGTGTTCAGTATCGTATAGTATTTTTTAACTCCTACTCATCATCCATTTTCTAATCTGATGGTATTCATAATTGTTTATTTCTGAACTCATATGCCACACCTATTTTGTAAACTTGTGGTGTTCAGAATGGTGTGACTCTGAACTCTCTGTCATCATACATTCCCTAATGATGTTATGAATGCTTTATTTCTGAATATCATTGTGAGTTTAAGCTACTGGTGTTCAGAATGGTTAAAATCATCATCTTTACCGTAATTGGTGGTGTTCAATTTGAATATACAAAAGCTGCTTGCGGGAATCTTATTTTTAGGAGGAATGGAATAACGAGAGCCACATTTTTTCAGACGTTTTCTGTATATATCAGCAACCTAAAATGAAGAAAAAAAGGTAACAAGGAATATTACTGAAATAACTAAACATTTGTGTAATGTTCATGATGGTCTGTTCCTGAACCCCTACCCAAACACATTCCCAAAATGAGTGGTGCTAAAAATACATTGTTCTCTTCACCAGCCACGCGATATTTCAAGTATATCTTCTGTACACTATTGAGCACAGACTATACATCCTACTAAGAATGCCAAGATGAAGTGTTCAGACAGTTTAATTGCTCCAACTGCTACGGCTTCTCCTCCTCACTGTTGTCTGATGCGAGTCTCACTTTCGAAGACACCACTCAAAAAAATATAAAAAATTATCGACTATTGCAAACTTACTAGAGTGTTGTAATTGTCTTTAGGATTACTCAAATAAACCAGATTGTGTAATATTGTATTAGCTCTCTCTCTCTCTCTCTCTCTCTCTCTCTCTCTCTCTCTCTCTCTCTCTCTCTCTCTCTCTCTCTCTCTCTCTCTCTCTCTCTCTCTCTCTTCTGTTTGCGCTCGTATATGTTAGTGTATGACAGAGAGAGAGAGAGAGAGAGAGAGAGAGAGAGAGAGAGAGAGAGAGAGAGAGAGAGAGAGAGAGAGAGAGAGAGAGAGAGAGAGAATATGCGTGGTGATCGGTGACGTTATCAAGAAAAATCATCGTATTCTGCTTCTGCGAAGGGAATAAAGCACGTGTGCCTCTGTAGACTCAAAGATGTGAAGGTGAAGAGGGTGAGGATGGATGTGCTCTCTCTCTCTCTCTCTCTCTCTCTCTCTCTCTCTCTCTCTCTCTCTCTCTCTCTCTCTCTCTCTCTCTCTCTCTCACGCCCACACACACACACACACACACACACACACACACACACACACACACACACACACACACAGTTGCTCCCCTCCCCTTCCCTCCTCTCCTCTCCCTTCCTCTCCTCTCCTCTCCTCTCCTCTCCTCTCCTCTCCTCTCCTCTCCTCTCTCTTCCTGCCGTGATCTTCCTCCCCTCTTCCAGGGAAGCAACACAATTTAGATGCATTTTTTCCCTTACTCCCTCTTATGGAATACGATGTTTTAGAAGGGCGAGGGAGGCCAAGTAGAAGGGAGGGAGGACTTCAAGAGAGGTTCTATTGCTTCTTTCCTTCCTTCCTTCCTTCCTTCCTTCCTTCCTTCCCCTCTCCCTCCCTTCTTCCCCCTCTCATCACCGACTACCTCTCCCTCCCTCACCCTTCTCACTGCCTCGATTATTATTTTCATTTTTTTTCTCTCTCTCTTTCTGGGATGTTTCTGATAACGTCGGTTGGACATATTGTTATAGGCGGGAGAAAGGGAGTATGCGGAGAAGGAGAAGGAAGAGGAGGAGGAGGAGGAGGAGGAGGAGGAGGAGGAGGAGGAGAAGGTGGTAGAGACGCGGAGGGGAAAGAAGGAAAAGGAGAAGACGAGAAAGGGAACGGAAGTCTGATGTTGTTAGGTCTGAGTTGTGTTTGTGTGTGTGTGTGTGTGTGTGTGTGTGTGTGTGTGTGTGTGTGTGTGTGTGTGATGTGTGTGTGTGTGAAAGGAAGTGGCAGCGTTCATGCGCTTTTCTTTGTATGTGTGTGTGTGTGTGTGTGTGTGTGTGTGTGTATGTGTGTGTGTGTGTGTCTGTGTCTGTCTGCCTGTCTGTCTGTCTGTCTGTGTCTGCCTGCCTGCCTGCCTGCCTGCCTGCCTGCCTGTGTCTGTGTGTGGGCGAGTGTGCGAGGGCGTGATCTTGTGTATCAGTGAACAAACCTAAGTAAAAGGAAGGCGGAGGTGGCGGCGGGAAAGTTAGTGGAAGCCTCACAATTTTATGGCAAGGGACAAGGAAGATATAGAGGTTTCATATTGCCAAGGGAAAAGGGGGAACAGAAGGAGGAGGGGAAGGAGGAGGAGGAGGCTGGGATGGAAGCTTTACCTGTTATTCTCGGGGAGAGGGAAGCAAGCAGAACCAGAGAGAGAGAGAGAGAGAGAGAGAGAGAGAGAGAGAGAGAGAGAGAGAAAGAGAGAGAGAGAGAAAGAGAGAGAGTTGTCCGGACTTCGAGAAAGTAAAGACTGGAAACTCATTCACTTGGCGAACTGAGGACTGAAGGAATACATAAGAGTGCAAGACAGGAGGGAAGGAAGAAATGATGTACTGGTGTAACATGGTGGGAGATGCAGCGTGAATGGGCACGTTATGATATGAGAATGTAGGAGGGGAGAGAAAATTGGTAGAAATGAGATTTGGAGATGGAAAATTGTAAATGCGATAATGGAAAAGTGAAAAGATAAGAGAGAGAGAGAGAGAGAGAGAGAGAGAGAGAGAGAGAGAGAGAGAGAGAGAGAGAGAGAGAGAGAGAGAGAGAATTCTAACCTTCTAACCTTATAAATGACTGATTCAGTAAAGAACGATGGAATGGAGCATAGAACATATAAAAACATTAACAATGAAGCATAACTGAAAGAAAATGGATTGTCTAAACTCGGAGACAAAAACAGTCTACGTTTTTTATTTTATCTCTGTTTGCTATTCCCATTCAAGTTTTGGAAATAAGTTCATTCTTACCGAATTCCTTGCCGTGGGAACGTCTCGTGCACTCACCGCCTCGTATTTTGCTATTGTACGATTTCTTGTTGTTACTGCCATTATAATTTGCTATATTATACCTTACAGCATTCACCGAAGAGACCTTATAGAGTCTGCTATTAATATAACAATTTTCCCATTTTCCATGTGTGTGTGTGTGTGTGTGTGTGTGTGTGTGTGTGTGTGTGTGTGTGTGTGTGTGTGTGTGTGTGTGTGTGTGTGTGTGTGTCTGAGTGTGTTGTTTTCTCCTAAATGTAACACAAATTATTAAATACACAACGACACACACACACACACACACACACACACACACACACACACACACACACACACACACACACACATTCATTCTCAGAGCACGTGTCCTCCGCCCATAAAGATGCTAGGTAATTAAAGCCTCAGGAGACGTAGTATATTGCCGCATACTTTCAGTAACACAGGAATGGGAATGACTTACCTCACTATTGCTGTACATCTTCCTCGCGCAATATATAAACCTTTATCTACAACTATAAGTCATGGGAATATCTTTGACTTATTAGAGCAGGAATTAATTTTGAATTCATGACGGGAACAAAATTAACGAACCTGTTTTGTTTCTATGCAAAAGACTCTTCAATAATCAGCTTACATGAGACAAACACAAGCAAGTACAATGTCAGGAAAGTGATTGACAACATAAGCTCTCAATTGTTTTCTGAACCACGAATTCGAAAACTTGAGGAATTTATATCAGTAAAGAATACTTAACAGCGGGTCCACCTATTCACTGTTTTTTGACGCATCATTCCTGAATCACAATTCTTTCTGAAACATTAATTTTTGTTCCATAACCACCATTAATCATTAGACTGGTTGAAGATAGGACAATCTGTTCTTTTAATCTTTCAGTCCCTTTTTTATTTGTTTTTATTTATTTTTTTGTGAGTTGTTATTGAGATTTTATGCAGTGTTTTTAGTGTTCTGATCTTTAGCATATCAAAGCGAAAGTGTTAGACCGAAATTTGTAAGAGAGTTCATCTTAATCTCAGAAGTCACGGATGAATCACAGCAAACGGTTACTGTTCCTTAAAAGTGGAAAGTATTACTGAGAAGATCTGAGAAATTGTAAGAGCGAAATTGATATCTAGTTTAGAATATAAAGAGAGGGAGAGAGAACTATTATATGCAATGGAAAGAATCTTAATAATCTTAAACTGCAGCGGTAACTGAACATGGATAAAACTTCAATGAAAGGTCTTAATGATTAATTAAAAGTAAAGAAAAGGGTAACAAATTTAACAATATAAAACTATAAAACTTCACTATAAAATTGTACTATAGTAGATCAAGACTCAGAGCAGTTACCCTTAACAATCCAGAAGCTGAAAGAATGATGGAGTACAGAGTAGCGATTCAGGTTGAAATTGACATCATTAAAGGTTTTGCCCCTCCTAAGGGAAATATTTATAAAAGAATGTGTTCTGCCAGTCTTAACTTATCAGAAACTTTGAGTGTTATGAAAGGTACACGAAAGTAGACCTGGGAGCATTCAAAGCTACCAAAGTGGATGGCATGAGGCTTAGCATGAGATGACATTGAAAGTATCGTAGACTGGGAAACAAACTGAGAGAAAACCCTGGTATGGGAAAAATACAAAAATTAGAAGTAGAAAATGTCATTATGTTACGAACCATCATGTGTAAACCCAACAGTATTCACTTCAAGCAGCGGCCCTTATGTTTTTTTATGTGATAAGTGAAACAGAAAGAAATAGGTATAAGCAAACACATCGAGGTTTACTTCACCCCCTAAAATACAAGGAGATATTTTTCTTGATTAGTTCGGTTCTGAAGTAATGTAGTGAGAGACCTTCAGTATCTGTTAATCTTTGAATAATAAAGAGAGAAAGCTTCAAGACTTATCCTCCTCTAAAATATAAAGAGTGTACTGAGATCACATAGTTCACATACGAAAAAAAAAAAAAATATGTATATATAAGGAGAGCCATTCAAAAGACGTTCGCCTTTATACTCGTAGCAACGTTGAAGTGGAGCATGAAAGGAGACGCTGTATATGTGGACTCTTCGAAATTGTTATTCCTCATCATGTCGCTGAAGCCGGTCTGTGCTACTTTGCCGCCTCTCGTACCAAGATGGGGAAAAATGTAATAATTTCAAGAGATTAACACTTCAGGAAAATGAAAGATATATGAGGTAGTGTGGTACAGCGCTATCAGGGTACCGAATGACTCGCATATTTGATGAGCCCCATTTTATTAGCAAAGAAAAAAAGTGTATTTTTCAATAAGATCTATTAGTTTGAGTGTACACGAGATCAAAGAGTATTAAATGAAAGGAACATCGAGTGAGTGAGAGTTCATCATTGCCTTCCTTCTACACTTTTACCAGTACGTGTGTGTGTGTGTGTGTGTGTGTGTGTGTGTGTGTGTGTGTGTGTTGCAATTATACTGTTTCTTTCTTATAGTAAGTACTTTTTATTTACTTGTGATGCTGTAAGTTATAAAAACATCAGAATGATGACGTTATTAGTTTCAAAGCATTGAATTCCACACAGTTGCTTTGTCATATGCGTATTGTCATATTAATATTACATGCATAGGAATTAATCAGAATTGAAGGAGTATTTAAAATATATAAACTTACTATTGACTTTATTCCTTTTGATCTGTGTGTGTAGAGAGAGAGAGAGAGAGAGAGAGAGAGAGAGAGAGAGAGAGAGAGAGAGAGAGAGAGAGAGAGAGAGAGAGAGAGAGAGAGAGTTGGTGGGGGGGGGGTTGGGGGTCTGCAGCAGGGTTTGGCTCAGACACTTGAACACGTGGGCACAATTTGATATAGTACGTGCATATACTCGAGATAAAAGCCCCAATGCCTGGTGCGTCGGGCCATCTGTACGGGAGGGTGGACGAAATACTTGTGCGAGTACAAGGAAAGACACTGAACATATTTGTGTGTGTGTGTGTGTGTGTGTGTGTGTGTGTGTGTGTGTGTGTGTGTGTGTTTTATTGACATCTTTCCTTATAGTAGTAGTGCACAGGGCCTCAACTTTGCTTCTGTGTGTATATTCATTAAGACTTGTCCACGGTGTGTGTGTGTGTGTGTGTGTGTGTGTGTGTGTGTGTGTGTGTGTGTGTGTGTGTGTGTGTGTGTGTATGTGTGTGAGTGTGTGTGTGCTTGTGACTTCTTCGTATTTATCTATTTATTGTGCTCTCTATATACATTTATCTAGTTATTATTTCAGATTTTAAATGTTTTCCGCTATGATTCCTTCTTTTAATCACTTCGGAATGTCAATGATTCTGTGCGGGCTACTGTATTTTTGACATCACTCAGGTATTTATTCACTCATTTTGTTCGTTTAATTTGTCTTTGTCCCTTTTATTTACTTTTACAATACTTTATACTGAATGTCATCTGTTACGTAATCAGTAACGGTCGAATGTTTTAATTAACCATTATACTGAACTTTTTTTCCACCAACCTAGGAAGAGTGAATTACATCATCATCATCGTCATCATCATCACCATCATCATCATCATCACGACCACCACCACCACGGCTATAAGTCCCTCCACCATCAAAGTTTCTCCACCGCCATCACTGTAAAAGATATAATTATACATGAAAGGGAGCATCACTTTGTTGGGAGGTATGATTATCCTTATGTGTCTCCCTTCCTGTGTGCTGTCAAGCGTGAGGGAGTGGCGGCCACGGGCACTGCGGTACACATGAGCGCTGGTGAATGAAGAGGTGTTAGGAAGTGTTCATGCCGAGTTTCACATGTAACAGAGAGCCCGAGGTAGAGATGCATTCTTCATCCCTTTATCTTGACGTGGAGAATCTGGCCCACGAGTGAGTAGTGTTTTTATGTTTGCAACTCAACAGAATTCATCATCTTGTAGTGGGTTGCAGACAGAGTGGTCTTGCATCCTATTATACTGACGAGCACCTAGTGTAAGTGTGTGCGTGCGTGTGTGTGTGTGTGTGTGTGTAGAGCTCCTCGTTTTATGAATCGGGCGTCCACCATCACAGTCACTTCACCATAAGTAGTGTGATGTTTACTGCGCATACCTGGAATAACCGAAGAGATGCGGTGGTCAACTGGTTCATGTGTTTGGCACGGTGGTCCTTTGTAGGTTTCGATAAGTGGTGGGTCTATAGTGGAAAGAGTTTTAACCGAGAGCATTTATACTCCTTGGGAATGATGAGGATCCAGATATCGGGACTTACCATCATGATTACTGTGAACAGGCTCTAGTGGAAGTTATTGGGGTCTTGAAGTGTGGGTTTAGCTGGTGATAGCTGAAGGACTCTGGACCATCAGTGGAAAAAACGCCACTGACAATCGAACCACTCATCTCTGTAGTCTTCAACAGTAGTCCTTATAAGAGCCTGAAAGAGCTTTAAAATACGGACAGTAGATAAGAGGAAAGAAAAAAAAAAGTAGAGTGAACACTGTCTCCATGTGCTATGTAATTTTGCTGGAGTCATATAATTCTTCTGAATTAAATTTGTGTCCCAGGAATATTTTGTATGAGGTTCTCTTGCACATTGTTGTTATAAACTTCTATTTCAAAAGTTCTAGGCTGACTTCAGTCACTGGTGCTACGAACTGTATTTCAGGTACATGTGATTTCATTGTGGCGAAGGGAGTCTCACGAGTTATTTGACCAACGAGAATAAATAAGTTAATGATAAAATAAGCATTACCTCCTAAAAATGGTTTGAATATTCGCGGGAAACTCGACTCGTATACTTGACGTACGAACATATGAAGGACATTTAAAAGCCATTTAAATGCCTGTCGCGCCACACTCCGTTACGCATGGATAAATGTATCTTGTCATAATACTGCCATTCCTGTCGTGCTTATTTACTATTTAATGTTCAAGATCACTATTCAGTGTATATTTACACAAGAAGTTTTACACAGCACTCGGTGCAGGCAGCGCAGTTGTAATGATGCCAACTTGGTGGTTATCCTGCCGAATCTCGATATTTTGTAGGTAGAATCTAACGTGAAGTAAGACTGTCTACCAGTTATTATATTATATGCTTAAGTAATTTGCACGTATGAATGTAATTCAGTTAGTCGCAAAAAATGTTGGTTATTGATATGAAATGATAGAGGTTAAGGAGTCGTGTCAAGCAACTACCACTACATATGGTAACACTGGATGAGGTACAGTGCCTTGCGTCTGCACCAAAACAATGTTGTGTGTGATCGTGCGTTGTGGGTATTTGTGCAGGTTTCCGTATATTGGTTAAGTGTGTGTCCATGGCGATGTCTCGAAGGGTGAGGAAGAGGTTACGGAAGTCGCGAAAACTTAGCATATGTGTCAGCTCTTGGCGGAACGAAGGAAAAAATGACAATGTTGTGGAGGTGACCTGTGGCCACAGCGTCTTTCTCCACCTCCACAGATTTCCACTTTTCCCTTCCGTTATTTTTGCCTCTTCCTCTCTAGCACCTCAACCTCCACGCAATTAAATACTTGATAGTCAAACTGAGACGTGATAAGCACCGCAGAGAAGTGTAAGAAAATGATCAGGTGGTTCGCATAACGACCTGTTACGATCACGTGACTGACCCCTCTCTTTAGTGTGTTTAAATGTACTGAGAACAAACCACAAAAAAGCATGACGAAGTGTGCGGATGGTTTTGTCGCTAGGAATTATTCCTGAAGAAAAAGAAAACGACAGAGGGTTAAAAACCACCGCACATTAAACCCAGACAAGCAGTATTATAATAGTACATAACCACCACTCGCCTGACTCCTGCCTGACATCCCATGCGCAGGAGCGGCACGCTGCCATCACACACGGACACTAAGGTAATGTAATGGTAATATCATGTAAGTTTAATGATTATTTCAAGTGCCTCCATGGTGCAATGGCTTGAGCACCTGGCTACGAATCCGCGAACGTGGCCTTGTGCTCCGGGTTAAGGGTTTTTTCAGGTTTCATCCATCACATTTAGAAAGATGAGCGCCGAAGCCACGCGCAGCTATGGCATAGGTCGCCATCTTTACCCAATTTCAGATTACTTTTGATATGTTCATGTTGAAACATACTAAGTTATTTCCATTGCTAGTGTCTCGACAGCCGGGAGTCAGCCCTGTACTTTGACGGGAACAGCCCGATGATGACAGCTGGAGGGGCTCGAGCACTAATGAATCACGTAAACCATACCATGGCACTAATGTTGCTTGACTCATCATAACTTTTAATTACAACCTAGTTGGCTCAGTGCAAAAATAGATACACTGCCATAATTCATACCGGCGCCACAAATGTTCCTGGAAACTCTCGACAAGACTAGGTGAAAGTTGCTGAGCGATGAGCTTGTCAGGGTTGCTGTGCAGGACAAACACCATCTTTTTGTTGCTGTTATTTTATTATCGATAGTATTTGTGTATGTATTTTTAAACAGACGTAGTGCTGATATTAGTTTAATTTAAGGATTATGTCTAATACTATGACGGTTATTGCATGCATGGCCTGCTTGACCTGGGCTGGCGGGTGACGGTAACGATTGAGAACGTTCCTCTCCTTAATCTTCATCCAAAAACACTATTCTGAGTATTCTCTCTCTCTCTCTCTCTCTCTCTCTCTCTCTCTCTCTCTCTCTCTCTCTCTCTCTCTCTCTCTCTCTCTCTCTCTCTCTGAAGAAGCTTATAAGTATTAATTGATAAAAGTAAAATATTTCCTCCAGTCACTGCTCGCCGCCACTCAAGTCAGCAGAAAATGGCTCGTGAGCGGAAGGCTGTATAATGACCTATTTGACGCACAGTAAGAGGATAAAAGGCGTGGAAATATTTAAGCTATCAGTAGAGTAATTCGTTTCCAGCTACTTCCATATACTGGCATCATTATTGGAACAAATTTTATTGATCTTTTTTTGCATCAATTTATTTATCAAGGCCACTGAACCATCTACTAGGATACTGTTTTTTAGTATGTGGGGCATCAATCTACTATTCAGGTTAATGTACTGCGAGTTTATTCAGTATGAAAGAAAATATTTAGCCTGCACGTTTATTCGGCATCAGAAAAATGCATTCAATCTGCAAGTATATTCAGTGTCAAAGAAAGTATTTGTTTATTATGAAGGAAAGTTTATTCACTGCAAATTTATTCAGCATCACATTAAAGCTCTTCTTTTTTTCTTCCCTTCTTCCCTCTTTACTTTCATTCTTCCCACAGTACTTCACCTCTTTCCTTCATTCAGTCCATATTTCCATACTCTTCTCGATTCTCCTCTTTCTCTTTCCCTCCTTCTTTACATACATTCTTCCTACAGTTCCCCTTCACTTCTCACTTCTTTCATTCATTCCGTACTTTCCTCATTTATTCTTCATCTTCTATCACACATAAGCACACGCATATAACTGGTTGCCTTGGTTTCTGCTCAAAAGTAAAGAAAAACCTATTGTGAGTTTAAAAATATAATTATGAAACCGATCTGACAATAAAAAAGGAGCGAGTGGGTAGTTCAGATGGTTTTTAGTATCTATAGTTCTGTTATTGATCAGCAAAATCGTTCAGGTTTTCTCAGATATAGGAGCAAATGTATTACTATATCATCTCTAGTCGATGGATTCAGAATTACAGCCATCCTGAGTGATCTTTTAACACCTCATCCTCATAGCGGTGTATCTTTTCTACCCCCACTAGTGAAGGATACAGGATAACAAGACTGAGCATTAGGCAATTCCGAGAACATGTGCTCGAGCAATTTCCAGGAGAGAAAAGATTAAGAGCCGTGCGTATGCTCTCAAAGGATTGACATCACCCATGCTGTGAGATTTTTTTTTTTTTTAGGTATTTTATTGCAACAAGGAAGGGAAAAAGCCATTGTTAGATGTAACTTAAGTTTTCTTCACTCTCAAGAGCTGTTTCTGTTCATGATAGATTTGTGTTCTATCAATTATTTCACAAGCTTTTTTTAATTTCATTTATTGTTTCTTCACTTGGAAAAAAAAAAAATAGAATGGCAGCAGAAATGTGGGTTACGTCTGTCTAGATTCTCCTCACTGGTAAGATTTTTTTATTATGAAATTGTGGTGTATATGAGAGTTCACTAATTATTTTATTATGTTCATAATTTTTACTTAAAGTATGAATATGGGAAAATGTGTGATAAGTTTGCCTAGATTCTCTTCACTTTTTCAATGATGAAATTATGGTACAATGCGAGTATGTATACATTTCACATACAACTTAACCTTATAATTTTAATTTCAAATAATTTTTAAAAATATGCTAGATCTGGCAAGGGGGAGAGAGAGAGAGAGAGAGAGAGAGAGAGAGAGAGAGAGAGAGAGAGAGAGAGAGAGAGAGAGAGAGAGAGAGAGAGAATGATTTAAGGAAAGTGAGGGCAAGCATCAGGAATTTATGAGTGGGTGGTGTGAAGCGATTTACGAGTGAGTGGAGATGGATTTCTGTCTATAGGAGAGAGAGAGAGACAGAGAGAGAGAGTGTAGACACATTGTTTATTGTACATACAGTTAGTGGTATTATGGAAGATTATCCGGAACATGACCTAAAAATGTTTGTGTGTTCGTCTCTCTCCTTCTCTCTCTCTCTCTCTCTCTCTCTCTCTCTCTCTCTCCTCTCTCTCTCTCTCTCTCCTCTCTCTCTCTCTCTCTCTCTCTCTCTCTCTCTCTCTTTTTTTAAACATAGGTACATTATCACCCGAAGGCGCACTGCCGTGTGCAACCTATTTTAGGGGTGGGACACAACACACACATATAAATATAAAGATATATACATATATATACATTCTTTATGGACTAATATTAACATAAGTCCATAAAGAATGTATACATATGTATATATCTTTATATTTATATTTGTGTGTTGTGTCCCAACCCTAAAATAGGTTGCACACGGCAGTGCCCCTTCGGGTGAAAATGTACCTATGTTTAAATAAAAAAGAGAGAGAGAGAGAGAGAGAGAGAGAGAGAGAGAGAGAGAGAGAGAGAGAGAGAGAGAGAGAGAGAGAGAGAGAGAGAGAGACGAACACACAAACATTTTTAGGTCATCTTCCGGATAATCTTCCATAATACCACTAACTGTATATACAGTAAACAATGTGTCTACACTCATACCAGACATGACAGAAGAGAAGAGTCAAGTATTCAGGCAGAAACAATGGTGTCGCGGAAAAAAAGAAGCATCATATTACGAGAAATGTTTCCTGTCACGTTCCAATAATTATCTCAGTCTGTGTACAAAACGCATGTGATTATTGCAAAACGTTGGCACAAGTTTAAGTGTTTGCAGACATGAGGCAAGTAACTACTACGCACTCAAAGCTGTGGAGTGTAGCAGCCTGGTGTTATTCATTTTAGAAAGACTATAAAGCAATGATGATAAAATTCAAACCCTCGGGTATAAGTGTAGGTATCTTTTCTTGCTAGTGTGGAATTCATTGGTCTGTGGCAATTACTTTCTTGTTACCTGAACCTAAAAATCCTTCAGGTGCAAAGCATGAAAGACTAAAATTGCAGTGAGCTCAGACAGGTGGACAGTGGTGCAATAGTAAAATGCATATAGTCCGAAAGAAGAATAAAAGAATAGTTGTTTATGGAATATGACAAGAGAAAGTAAAAGATGTACAGTGGATCAAACTTCCTGACGTAAATGTCACGGGCTTGTCTTTTTACCATCAGTGCAATGACGAGCGAGTAAAACTGTTGAAATACATATGTAAGTAATAGGAACGCTTCTTTTCGAATAACAAAGTAATAGCAGGTGTGACAGGTGAAAGAGTCGTCATTTCGAATAAGCATAATGAGGAACGGATAGCATAATAGTCACACAAAATGAGTATAATATAAAATAAAAGACAAATGGTAGTAGTTCTGTTCAGCTCATCTTCAAAAGAAAAACAAGTGAGGATCCTGTTTTCTTGGAAGTTACAACGTACACGAAAGCTGCAAAACTTGAATGACTACGTACTTTTCTGTCCAAAAGGTTCCCATGTTTTTGAAAGACCCCACTGTCAGCAAAACTAATGCTTGAATAGTTGAAACCCTCCTGTGCCTCTTGTGTTACTTATTGCTTCCTTTCTAGCCTCATTAACAGAACGCAAGTTTTTATGTAAGAGGTGCTCTGGCTAGAGGCTACAAAAAGGCAGAAGAAAAGGCCTACTGAAGGCGCCAGTCCTCAAAGAGTAGAGTCAAAAGGATTAACCAGAATCAGAGAAGTGTCTTTTTCCTTCTGAAAGAATTCGTCACATGGGGGGAACACAAACAGGCAAGGAGTCCCGGAGTTTAACAGTAAAAGGGATGAAAGATTGAGAATACTAATTAACTCTTTCATCAGGGAGCTCGCACATCTTGGTCCTATTCAGCTTACTCTCGTGTTGTCGAGAATAAAGAGTCGGCCCACGCATGGTACATCAGCCTTCAATCTGCTGAAACTCATGCTCTTTATGTTTATGCTCGAAATCGTGCTAAACCGGTTTTTCAACTTACCAAAACTCTTTTATCAATAAGAAATGTCAAAATCTAGCCAGTTTACTTTCTCTTAATTTTTTGGCATCTAATCAAAATTATCACCATTAATTCTTCTTTTTATCTCTCTTTCTTTTATTTCACCCTGATGGCTTCATTACCACTTCATTTATCTCCAAAGCTAAAATCTTTTCTCAGATGCTTCTTGACGACTCTACAGTGGATAGTTCAGGGCTTGTTCCTCCTTTACCTTCTCCCGCTGACTGTATTATGCCTGCTATAGAGATTCTTCTTAGTGCTGTTATCCAAATCATCTCTGTCCTCGATCCTCGGAAGGCTTTTGGCCATGATTGACTCCCTCCTATCGTTCTCTGTAACTGTGCTTTCGAGCTCAGTCTTGGCCGGTCACACCCTTACCGTCCTGCTTGTCAACATCAACCTTTCCTTCCTGGTGGAAATTTGCCTGCATTTAACTTGTCTCCAGGAAAGTTGAGCGCTGCAAATCTTCAAATGCTGACTTACACAAGTTTGATTTGCCGTGTTTCTAAAACTTGAATCCTCAGCAGGAAGATCTTAAGTATCTACCATTCTCCTCACAATCATCATATTTTTTTAACGTCAGTATGGATTCCGTGAAGGAGAAGCCACTGGCGATCTTCCAGGTTTCGTTCCTGGTCATCCTCTCTGTGGGGATCTCGTTGAAACGTTTGCCATTGCCTTATACATATCAAAAGCATTTAGTAGTCTGGCACATATTTTAACATCTAAGTTTTTCTCCCTAATACATAAAAACCTAGTTTTATTTTTGTTCTGTAAAGTATTTGAAGAAAGGACAATAAGTCTTATCGTTCCCACATTAGAAGAAAGATAAGAGAGCGGAGCATGATAATGAGGCATAGATTCGTGACAGGAAGAGGAGACACGTACATAGTAACTGAAGATGTAAATCGAAATGTCATAGTTGAAGACTATTAAGATAAGAGGTGAAATACTTAGGTACGGACGTGTATATGTATCTTTTCACTTATTGACACCCACCTATCCACCCACTCATTCAGCATCCCCCCCATACACACACACACACACACACACACACACACACATACACACATAATGTAAAGCGTTCCTTCTTGTTGCGCAAAGGAAACACGTAACGAGTCTCTCACTTAGGTCTGTGTCTCGTTGTCTCTGCGTTTCCCATCAGTGGCACCTGAGGGCAAGTAAGCAAGTGAGGTAAGGGGAGGAAAGGTAGCGCTAGACGGAAGAATGGTGAGGCGGGCAGATGATACCAGCACCACTCTATTCTTTGCATTACCAACAATAACCAGGGTTAATGCGTCGTGCTGAGGACAATATACTTAGGATACTGGGGAAAACATTGGGTAGTAAGAAAAGAGAGAGAGAGAGAGAGAGAGAGAGAGAGAGAGAGAGAGAGAGAGAGAGAGAGAGAGAGAGAGAGAGAGAGAGAGAAGTGGGGAGGGAGGGGAGTTTGTGTGTATGTTTTTCAGTAGCTACAAGATAAAATCCCTCCCAGCTCTGTCTATGCACCCAAACAACAGGTGTGCTTGTTGTGTAAAGGCGAGCGAGATCCCCCCACCCCCCCAATAACTGAGCGCTGTGTCAATGCACCAGGTGATGCCCACTGTCAGCAGGAAAAGATGCAGCATATTTTTTTGAGTGAGTTCATCGTGTTACAATGCAGATCCGATGCTAAAAGTCCATTTCACTCGCTAACGAGATCGCTGGCAAATAAATGCTTGGTGAAATTTAATTCTATCTATACGTGTGAAAGTTTGGCGCCGTTTCATTGTTTCGGTTGTGACGGAGAATCAAGGAAAAAGCTTCATATTCTAATTTATTTTTTTTACTTGTCAGTGTCCTCAATTTTCTAAGGCGAGTATTTTGCAGGGGACCAAAATGCTGATGCAGCAGCAGCAGCAACAACAACAACAACAACAACAACAACAACAACAACAACAACAACAACAACAACAACAACAAGTACTACTACTACTACTACTACTACTACTACTACTTTTACTATTATCATCTGCATTCATCCTATTACATGAAGCATTTGAAAGTATTTTATCCGTCTATATTTTGATATTTTTTTCATCTTTTCTTTATTTTATTCTTTGATTTGTTTTCCTTTTCTTCATTTGATATTTTTTCACTCTTTTAGATGACGAAATTGTTTTGTATTCACTCATTTACTAACTTCTCTTTTTTATTCTTCTTTTACTATTATATTTGATTTCCTCAGTATTAATATACATGTCGCTGTATATTTTTTTCCCGTGTATAAAAAGTTGAACAGCGTAATTCTTAGAGATTGTTAATGCTTCGATGTACTTGTAAACAAAGTTTCGATATTCTGACCTGTTAATTTGGCACCCGTTATCGGCTCTTGATCCAGCCTGTCTTCTCCAATAATGGCTTTTGTTGCCTACTAAGCGAACTCATTTTGTCTAGTGGATCGGTTTGTTCTCGAGTTTTAGTAGTGGCGGTGGTGGAGATGGTAGAGGAAGGATAGAAATACTAATACAAATAATACTACGAGTAGTAGTAGTAGTAGTGGTAGTAGTAGTAGTAGAAGTAGTACTAATAGTTGTTGTTGTTGTGTTGTTGTAGTAGCTGCTGCTGTTGTTTGTTGTTGTTGTTATTGTTGTTGTTGTTGTTGGTGGTGGTGGTGGTGCTGCTGCTTCTGTTGTTGCTGCTGCTGCTGCTGCTGTTTCTGCTGCTGCTTCTGCTGCTGCTGCTGTTGCTGCTTTCTTCCACTAGTTCTCTTTTTCACCATTAGTGTTTTCCATCAAATATATTCAATGAAAGAAAAATATTAAACACCAAAATTAATAGATGAGAATATAACATCAAAATCATCATCGTCATTATCACCAACTACACCACACCACACCACACCACACGATCACCACAACACCAAACACAGCAGAGTATAGAACTAGGTGGAGTTCAATGCTCTTGATGTAATTAAAAGTACCATTAGAAGTGAAACGTATGGCTAGTGTAATGGACCAACACTCTCATACCCTTACAGTACACTCACACAGCCGCCTCGCGTCACCATTCTACATACGTACTTAACCTCACATCTGCAGCCTATTATTACCCGACTGGACATGGGCAGGACACATTAAGCGTTGTAACAAATGATAAATTGTCAAATGGAGGAACATAACGGCAACCTTGGATAGAATGTAGAACTAACAAATATAATTGGTGAACTACTAGACTAACAGAATAGTGAAAGAAGGCAGAAGTAAGAAACAGTAAATGGGCAATTAGCGGAAGAAAACGACAGAAACCTGGGGATGGTAAAAAGAAGGAAGAACTAAGAGAACCAGATGATGATAGATGGCTTTTTTTCTTTTTATGTAAGAGTAGCACTAGCCAAGGGCAACAAAAACACGAAAAACAAAAGAAAAGCCAACTAAGCGTGCCGGTTCCAAAAGAAAGGTCTAAAAGATCATAAAATAAAATTGATTGGAGATAAGTGAATGACAGACAGATCAAGACAGGGTACAATATGCTAATAACTAATGTATGTCTCCCACCCATATAATTACTGATGCTTAGTCAAGGAGGGCATCAGTGATAAAGTTGTCTTCATCTGAGGGGTTCGTGGTCGTGGTGGGCCGTGGCAAGGGTCGCTGTTGTGTGAGCGTGAGTGTGACGAGCATTGTGACATTGTTGGTGTTAATATGCAGGATTAGTTAGGCAACATGTATGTTGATTGCGAACTTTCAGCTTTTTTGTTGTGTTTTGTTGTGTTCATGATTATTGACGTATTTGTCGTTGTTCTTATTGGAAATGCTTGTCGTTATTGTTTTTTTTTGTTCTTACTATAATAATAATGATAATAATAATAATTATCATTATTATTATTACTACTACGACTACTACTACTACTACTACTGTTATTAGCTATCATTGTTACTAATATGGAGAAATGTAATTTGTATGATAAGAGCATTCATCCTTACTTATTGTTGTAATATTTATTTATTTATTTATTCCATATTTTCATTTGTATTCGTATCTGTCATCCTTACTTATCCATGTAACATTTGTTTATTTATTTATTTTATACTTTCATTTGTATCCGTATCTATCTGTTATGCTTACTTATTCATGTAACATTTGTTTGTTTTATTTATTCATGCTTTTATTTATATTTGTACTTATCAATCTATTCTTTATCTGTCATGTAACATTTTTTTTTCACTCACTCACCCATTATTTTTCATTTACTCGTACATTAATCCTTATCTATCTGCCTGTCATTTTTACTTATTATTGTAACATTTATTTATTTTACTTATTCACGCTTTCACTCCTATCTATACTTATCTATTTATGTATGATCTGTGGCCATTTACCCCGGGCTGCCTTCCGCCATAAAGCGGCACCGGTGTGAGCGGTGCATCGTGGGTGGTGGCTATGAGTATTCACGGGAACCAGTTGCTATTGTTATTTGTCATGATTCTCGTTAATTGTTTTTATTTTATTGCACTTTGGTTCAAACGCTCCGACTCATGAATCTAATGGACGAACCAGTCATGGGTGAAACTGTTTCTATTATTTCGCAGATTTGCTCGCTTTTTGCTTCCATTTTTACCGTGCATTCTCGGTCTTTACGAACTGTGACTTTACTCCTATTCCTCCCATTTATCGTGTTCTTTTTTTTCTCCCAAACCTCCTTCATTTCCTCCCTCCTTCCCTCCCTCTCTCCTCCTGCTCTTCCTTGCAATAAAAAATCGCTTCACTGGTGTCGTTGCTGGTTGTCTAGCACCGAATGTAGGTAAAAGTAATTCGCAGTTTCTTCACATCGTATGTTATTTCTTATTTTCCTTCCAAACCTGGGTGAAGGCAGCGGTGAGTAGGGAGGACCCATTGTTTGTGTTTCTCTCTTTGTAGGTTATATAGTGCAGCCCCCACAGGCAGTCGCATATGGACTAACAGATTTGCAGTTTTTTGTTCCCCCTTTGTGTACCTTTGTGTTCTTTTACCACCACTACCCAGCATCACTATTAACGACACTATTTTACTAACACTTGGCAACGCTTGCCGTTGGCATTGTTATTCACTCACGTAACAGTAAGTCTTCGTTAATTTCTCTGTTGAACAAAGAAAAGATACGCCACAATACTGTGATGATCGCCTTGTGTGCTTTGTTCTCACTGACAAGAAAAAAAAAAAAGAAAAAGGAAAAAATATATATTCTAGAATGGTTTTCTTGTCCATGTGACACGTAGTCTATTATTCACACACACACACACACACACACACACACACACACACACACACACACACACACACACACACACACACACACACACACACACATCAAAACACACACACACACACACACACACACACATCAAAACACAAGTTTCATCCTCGTTTCCAGCACAGTTTTTTTTATTACCTTTCTTTTCACACGCACAGTACACCTTTTCTAACACTTGCTCCACAAACACATTGTGTGTGTGTGTGTGTGTGTGTGTGTGTGTGTATATATATATATATATATATATATATATATATATATATATATATATATATATATATATATATATATATATATATATATATATATATATATATATGTTCTTTTCCGCAGAGAACATTGACTTCCTTCTTAACGATACCCATAGCAGCATAATCTCGGCATACCCAATCTGCTGCCCCAAGCATTCCCCCAGACATTACGGGAATATATGGCTCCCATACTTGCCATGGCGGCGCCCTCCATATGACCTCCCTCTCCAGCCCTCCTCCCCCGGCCTCGCTCCCCACTTGACCTCGCCGTCCGGGTAATTGGAGGCCGTTAGGCTGGTACGGGCGGGCCACTCCCGAAAATTGGTCTCTTAACAAATAGTAGAGGCCATGGGAACGCCGGGTTTGGTCCAGGTGTCCCGCGGCGAGGTCCCGTATTAGCACCACGCCCTATGCAGTGGTGGTCGGAAGTCGAGTAACGGAGTAACACACCGCATTCACTTCCACCGTGTTTAATTTCGCTGTTCACCTGCCAGGACAAGACACGTGTTTCAAGGCACGAAAAAACACCGAGTGCGTAACCAAACCTCAAGCATCCCAATTTTGATGTTACGTGCTAAAATACAGTGGTGGTCGTACGGAAATTAATCTTGAAGCGTAACATCTTTGCTGTGCAGTTTCCTTACAAGAACATGTCCACACTGGATTTTTTGTTGCCCGGTGGAATTTTATACGTAACAAACATTTTTTTTTTATACGTGTCTGATCCACCCTAAAAATAGAGCAGAAAAAAATAAATAAATAAGCCTAGCAGGAAGGTGCTTAGCAGGTTACTTGACCAAACTACGGCTTCCTCCACCGTCGTCAATGCAGGATTAAAAAAAAAAAAAAAAAGAAAAGGCTTTATTTATAAATGTCGTTTGTTTTGGAGAATATATGTTTGTATTGTAGTGACAGGACAGTGAAGGCCGATGAGAAATCTACTCGGGTCTTGGTAATCATCTTGCCTGGTCGGTAAGGTGTCAGAATTCGCGTGTCTGTGAGTGTTGTGCCAGAAAGTCGATTCTCGTCAAGTCCCTCTTCACTGCCAATTTCTCCCGCATTCAGTTAAATTTCTCAGTGCTTGTATGATTTGCTCGAAGGTGACAGGACAGTATGTTCCTCTTGACACGTGAAAGTGTGGAGGTTGTGTGCGTTGCTGTTCATGTTTTTGTTTTTTTTGACAGTTTTTTTTTTTTTTTAAGCAGAGATGTAAAGTATTTTTGTGGTTGATATTTTTATACAAGTTATGAGAGAGAGAGAGAGAGAGAGAGAGAGAGAGAGAGAGAGAGAGAGAGAGAGAGAGAGAGAGAGAGAGAGAGAGAGAGAGAGAGAGAGAGAGAATCGAAGGGGCGGCAGGAAATACAAGGGTTCATGTCCATATTTGCCTCTCAGAATGCACATCTAAACCCCATGAATGCGTACACTGTAATTGAATTGTCCCTACCCAACAGTTTGGTGCTGCACACGCTCTCTCTCTCTCTCTCTCTCTCTCTCTCTCTCTCTCTCTCTCTCTCTCTCTCTCTCTCTCTCTCTCTCTCTCTCTCTCTCTCTTACACACACACGTTTGTAAGTTTGCTTATTCATTTTGATGAAAAATTATATTAATGGAGAATATCCGAAATTTATGCAAAAGAATGTAGCCACACACACACACACACACACACACACACACACACACACACACACACACACACACCACCACCACCACCACCACCACCACCATCACCAATCATGCATCACGTATTCAGAAAGTCTCATTTTAATTGTATATCTCTGCATGCTGGGCCATCTCTCATTTCTACACACACACACACACACACACACACACACACACACACACACACACACACACACACACACACACACACACACACACACACACAGTTATTTATTAGTGTAGTAAACAGAGCAGGCATCAGGATGAAAAATTGAGTATAACAACAACAGTGCGACTAAACAGAAGTACCAGCAGTGTGTATGTGCGTGAATGCCGCTCCTGTTTGGGAATCCTCTCTCACGTACCGGCAAGAGTGTGCGTGTTTAGGACATGTTGGGAGAAAAAAATAAGGGAAATGATAAATAAGCACAATAGAGATAATGTTTAAATATGAAGAAGACTGGAAAGTGTACTGCGTGTTAAGTTTAAGACTGAAAGGGATTTCAGTCTCTTTTTTTTTTATATATGTTTAACGGAAACGTGCTTAGGATGCAGAATTAAGTGGAAAGCCTGCTAAATTCCAGCTCTGCCCCAGAAGGTTAAATGGAAGAAAATTTTTGAAATGGGAAGCTAATTTGATACTGGAGATGGTTTAATAATCCTCTCTTGAAATCGTGTAAGTCACGGGAAGGAGGAAACATAATGACAGTAAGGAACAAAAAAGGGAGTTTTAAAATAGAATGAGATGAATAACGTGGAAAGATGAGGGTAAGCAAGAAGAGAAAAGACAAAAAGAAATACGTCAGCTGTGAAAGAGAGAGAGAGAGAGAGAAAAAAAAATGTTGGAGTCAAACGGATGTAGTTTTGTCAAAAGTACTGACTTTTTACTTTTACTTTTTTGTTTGAATGGAGATACTGGTTCGACACGGGTTGCAGCCTCTCTCTGTTTGTTTGCTTACTTGTTTGTTTGTTGTTTGTTTGCAAACTGACCTGCATGAGGCCAAATGGTCATGGTTTATGAAGCGACATTTTTCCGTGGAAATTTTCCTTATCACGTGGAATTATGAGAGTGTCCTGTCAGGGGACGATGCGTCACGCGACTCAATTGTTTTATTTCGTGAAGTTCTCGCTTTTATGTTAACATAAACTATTTTGCTGCGAATGGAATTATGATGACATTATTATAACGAGCAGTGGACATGTTGATTCGCCGAGGGGTGCGCCAAATGACGCCTAACACTGTTTTGGCGCTAAAATTTTTGTCACCCGTGAATATTTTTAATTTGTGAGAGAAAACGAATGACGGCACGTTTGTATCTTTTGTGTAGGGTGAGCTTGTGTTAGGTGCGTGTTAGGCGTCAGTGGGCAGGAGGTCTGTTGGATTCCTGCGGGAAACAACTCCTAGACAGAAGACTGGTGGTATTGCAGTGGAGCTGTGTGGGTGGTACGGCATCATTGGGTGTTGGTTGCGCATAATTTTTACTGAAATTTTAGTGTAATTGATGTTTAAGTTAGCTCTCCCAGTGTTTAGCTTGGATCTGCATTCTCACACGTTACAACATCTTATTTGGATAACTTTTGACAAGTTCATTTGAAAGCTATAATGGGTTTTAGGTATATTTTCATAATTCAAGTGATAGGTTAGGAAGCATCAATTAAAAAAAAAAAAAAACATAAGCCGACAATATGCCCTATGAAAATAGCCCTCATGAGAGAACAATGTTTAAGAATACGGGCCTTATGGTCTTATTTTATTTTAGTCTGTACTAACTAAAAACCTGCCGTCTCATGCTGCATCATCTCTCTCTTCTTTACCAGTCTGCCGATTTGTATGGATTGGTCTTTGTCTTAGGGATCGTGTTGTTAACAAAGCCTTCCTCGATATGATCTGCTGCAGTATTTGATCTATGTCGAGACATGACACTCATCAGCAGAGAATTCATAAGTGGCTGTAGGATATAAATGTTTGTTATTGGCTAAGTCTCTCTGTTCGCTTTACCGAGAACGGTGGAGGGATTACTTTTGTTGGTATTGTCATGTTTGTTACTGTTTATTTTTTTCGCTTTTACTTCTACGTCCTTTTGCTACTTTTGCCACTACTACTACTACTACTACTGCTGCTACTACTACTACTACTACTACTACTACTACTACTACTACTACTACTACTGCTATTGCTACTACTACTGCTACTACTACTACTACTCTACTACAGTCACTAACCCAACCAATACTAATTCTACTACTATTTAACTATTATTGCTACTGTTGCTACTGTTGCTACTACTACTACTACTACTACTACTACTACTACTACTACTACTACTACTACTACTACTCTACTATTACCAAAAATAATAACTAATAATGATAACAACAAACAACAACCACTACAACAACAACTACTACTACTACTACTACTACTACTACTACTACTACTACTACTACTACTTCCACCACCACCACCACCAGGTATGCTTCTCTGTTCTACGAAAATCAGTTCAACTTTTGCAGCGGTGTTTTTTTCTCCCTTTCCCCCTTCCGCCTCACTTTATAAGTTCATTGGTGATATGCATTTAAAGCTTCGCCCAGCCTCAGCATATTTTGTTCTCCTCCTCTTGCTACTTGCATGAGGGGAACAAAAATGGGCACACCACACAGCTATTTTTTTTTTTCTACTCTCTCTCTCTCTCTCTCTCTCTCTCTCTCTCTCTCTCCTCTCTCTCTCTCTCTCTCTCTCTCTCTCTCTCTCTCTCTCTCCCCCCCTGGGTCAGAGAGTGTTTGCACAGTCTAAAGCATTGCTCCGTTAATTAATTGCGCGTTGTTGGAACGTGGATTACAAAGAGGCGATTTTCTATCTAAAAGTCAGTAAGTTACGTTCTCTCTCTCTCTCTCTCTCTCTCTCTCTCTCTCTCTCTCTCTCTCTCTCTCTCTCTCTCTCTCTCTCTCTCTCTCTCTCTCTCTCTCTCTCTCTCTCTCTCTCTCTCTCTCTCTCTCTCTCCGTCCATTTCATCTTTCCTTCCATTGTTTCATTTGTTATCCCTTTTCCTTCTTTCTTTTTGTTCTTAGCTTACTTTCTTTGCTCTTACTCCCTCAGTTCACTTTTTTCCTGCCTCCGACGGTTCCCTTCAATTCTTTCCTTTTCTCGTATTCACCTCGCTTCTCCCTTCCTGTTTTGCCTAGGTTGTTATTCCTTATTCATCTTTCCTTTCTTCTCTTTTCCTTTTCCTTTACCTTTCTTTTTTTCTTCCGATCAAAAAATATCTGTTTTTCCTTCTTTCTTTTTCTTTCTCATTCACCCTTCATCTCCTTCCTGCTTCTCTTGATTGTTATTCCCTATTCTTTATTTGCTTCGTTTCTGCTGCTTTTTTTTTTTTTCTTTCCTCTTTATTTTCCTCTTTTATGACATATGTATTTTTTTTTTTTCGTTTTCTTATTTTCGTCATCCTTTCTTCCGTTATTTCCTGCTCATTCATTTTATTTCCTATTATTTTCCTATGTATGTTTTTTTTCTTTTCTCCCATTCCTTTTGCCTTTACTTTTTTCCTTTCTCCGCAGTTATTGCCCTTTCTACCTTCCTTATCTTCTTCCCTCCACCTCTTTCCCCTACATCTTACATTTCCTTCTTCCCTTTCTTTCTTTTTTTCTTTATTCATTCATCTTTTTTCCTATTGTTTTTTTTTTTTTTTGTTATTCCGTCTCTCTTTCCTGTAATTTCAACCACATACTGACTGTTTTCCTATTTCTCTGCTTCTGTTATTTTCTCTTGTACTCACCTCGTTTCTTTCCTCCTTTTTCTTTATCTCATGTTATTTGTATGACCTGTTCTTCTTTCTCTTTCTCTCACCACGTTTTTCTTTTAACAAGTATACTTCCTGTGCACTATGCTTTTTTTCTCTCTTTCCTTCTTAACATTATTTCTTGTTATCGCTCCGTTTCTCTCCTCCCTCTTTCACTCAATCAATATTTCTTGCCTTCTTTCCTCTCCTTTATCTTGTTTTTCTTCTTTTATCCCGCTTTCCTCCGCGTTTTTCCTTTCTTTTTAATACTGACCTTACCTTCTTTCTTTTTTTCCTTGACTTCTTGTCGTCTTCTTTTCACTTCCTCCTTCAATCTTTTCCTCCCTTATTTATTATTCCCTGTTCCTCCTCGTCGTTTTTTCCCCCACCCCAAACATTTTTTTTCCATCCCCTATTTTGTGTAATTTTTTTTCTCTTATAGTTACTCTAATACTATCCTCGCCACCCCCCCGCCTTTTTTTTTTTTTTTTTTTCCGTCTCTTAGCATGTCATTTTTCCCTTACCGTCAATCGTATTCTATCCTCCTTTCTACCCTGTGTTACTCAAATATCCTGTTCATGTTTTCCTTAATTCTCTCCTCCTCCGCGTCGCCTCCCCTTTGTGTTACTCCAACCCAGCCCAGCTTTACTAAATATGTTCTTTGTTTTCGGTCTCCTAATTCACTTTTCGGGCTGGCCGGTCCACGTGTCACTCACATCAGCCTAATTAAGTCAGCCGGCGTGGGGGCGATGGGCCGCTTTTAACTTCAAACAACATTCATTTTATACGTAATGGCTGCCGATTTAACGGTAATGTCTGTTATTTTAAAGTCCGGATCCCTTGGACTGGATGTGTGAATACTCGCTCCGGATGAATAGCCTCCCATTGTGCTGTCCCTCTGCGTGTGTGTGTGTGTGTGTGTGTGTGGTGTGTGTGTGTGTGTGTGTGTGTGTGTCTGTGTGTGTGTGTGTGTGTGTGTGTGTGTGTGTGTGTGTGTGTGTGTGGGAGGGAGGAGCTGGTGGGTGAGTAGGCGTGTGTGTGTGTGTGTGTGTGTGTGTGTGGGTGGGTGGGTTGTGGGGTTTTGGTGGTGGGTATACGTGTGCATGTGTTTGTTGGAGACTGGGGGTGCAAATGTGTAGGGGAGGGGAGGAGCAATGGGTGGGTAAGTGTTTTGGAGGGTGTGTATGTTTGATAGAGAAGGGTAGAGGTGTGTGTGTGTGTGTGGGTGGATGGGTGGATGGGTGGATGGGTGAATAGAGTGCAAGGAACAACAAGGAATAACAGAAGAGGAAAGAGAAGATGAAAAAAAAAAAACGATTTGAATAGAAAGGGAAAGGAAAAGAAGATGAAAGAAAAGGGAAATGTTAGAAGAAAAGGAAAAGAATAAGAGAACGAAATAAAGAGAAACAGGAAAACCAGCCAGAGGTGAAAAGAGAGAAAAGGTGAAACAGGGTGGAGAGAAGAACAGGAATGAAGAAAAAGAAGAGGAAATGACAGAACGTAAAGGGAAAAGATATAGGAAGTAATAGAAGAGAAAATGCAAAATGAAATGGGAATAACTGCGTGTGCATGCACGTGTGTGTGTGTGTGTGTGTGTGTGTGTGTGTGTGTGTGTGTGTGTGTGTGTGTGTGCGCGCGCGTGTGCGTGTGCGCGCGCGTGCGTGCGCGCACGTGCCTGCCTGCCGGTTGAATCAACATGCACGCTTCCGTTATGCATTGAAGGTGAAGTGACAGGCGTCGGTGGAACATGACGTGCGTGGGTTCTTGCAGCGGCGCGCCCAATATCTGTTCCTACATTAGTGAGGGTGTCTGCGTGAGCGTTGTAATTGGCGGATGCACGGCACACTTTGTACTGATTAGGGGCAGCCATGACGTCTTCCTACTGATTGGCCGTCAGCTACTACTGCTGGAAATGAGATGTTCCATGTATAATAGCGATTGGCTGATACACGGCAAAATGTTGGAATCAGATCGTCTCCTCTTTTATCCTTCTGGTAATTAGCTTGAACAGATTTCGAGTGGTTGGTGGAAAATACTGAGGCTTTTTTAGAGTCGGGGCCTTAAGGTTAGTTATTGTGTAGTGCTGGATTGAAGCTATACTTCCATTGCAGCTGCCCTGGCAGAGTAGGTCCGTGTCGGGAATGTATTATTATTATTATTATTATTATTATTATTATTATTATTATTATTATTGGTAGTAGTAGTAGTAGTAATAGTAGCAGCAGTATTTTTATTATTATTATTATCATTATTATTATTATTATTAGTAGTAGTAGTAGTAGTAGTAGTAGTAGTAGTAGTAATTGAAATCAAGTAATTATAAAAAAAAAAAAGAACAGTACTATATAGGAACCGAAATCTGGACAAAAAGTCAGACGGGAGAAACAAAATACAGCGCATTTTGTTTACTTAATCTGTCGTTCTATCCGTTACACTTAACAGACTGTAGTGGAGAATTCTATATTGTCAACGCGAATAACTTCCGTAAGAAGAAGACTTGTGGTCTTTGTGGGCCTTGAAAACAATCCTGATGAGAGAACAAAGTACTAAATAGGGATGCTGGCTTCAGTGCCTCCACGCTTCACCTGCACAACAACAGACTGCAGACAAAGACATGCCAGATTACACCTATCTTTTTTATGACGCATCAGAGTACGAGGCCCCTTCCTCTCTCTCTCTCTCTCTCTCTCTCTCTCTCTCTCTCTCTCTCTCTCTCTCTCTCTCTCTCTCTCTCTCTCTCTCTCTCTCTCTCTCTCTCTCTCTCTCTCTCTCTCTCTCTCTCTCATTGTTTCTCTAGTCACCCTTCATCAGTATTATCTGGAAATGCATGTGTTATGTTAAATGATAATGTTAATAACGACAGTAATGATAATAATGATGATAATCTGCATCTAGATATATACCAGGCTGACGTTGCATTCAAGGGGATTAGCTGAGACAAATCGCCCACACACACACACACACACACACACACACACACACACACACACACACACACACACACACACACACACACACACACATATAACACTTGATGATGTTAATGATAGTATTAATGATAATGATAATAACAGCAATATTAATAATAATGATCATAATAATAATAATAATAATAATAATAATAATAATAATTTCGCAGCAACAATACATACAAATCATAATAATGAATAATAATAAAAGACGCATAATGCACCACAACAGAACTCCTAATGAGCCATGAAGTCTGTCGTACATTTTTTACACACACACACACACACACACACACACACACACACACACACACACACACACACACACACACACACACACACACACACACACACACACACACACACACACACACACACACACACACACACACACACACCACCACCTCCAACAACAACAACAACAACAATGACGAAGATGATAATGTTAATACAACCAGACAGGGACGCAAAACAACATAAGTAGTAGTAGTAGTAGTAGTAGTAGTAGTAGTAGTAGTAATAGTAGTAGTAGTAGTAGTAGTAGTAGTATTTAAGAAGAAGAAGAAGAAGAGAAGATTAGAAAAGGGAAGCTACAAAAAACCATGAAGCCTATCTATGTACACGTGCAGTCACTGTATAAAACATACCTTCCTCTTTCCATTGACCATCCCCGTCCATAAATCTGATGATAGATGCACTGGCAGCGAGAAGAGGTAACACGTGTGCTACCGATAAGTGAATGAGTCTGTCAAGAGCAAGTCATAAACAGCAAAACAAGTGAACTCAGAAAAAAGTAACATTAGTAAAGTTTGGACCAAGATTCAATTAAGTCGCCGCAAGGGAAGGCATGAGGAATACAGGAATAAAGGAGGAAGAGGAGATGGAGGACGAAGAGAAGAAGGAAAAGGAAGGAAAAGGAAGAGGTACTGAGAGAGAGAGAGAGAGAGAGAGAGAGAGAGAGAGAGAGAGAGAGAGAGAGAGAGAGAGAGAGAGAGAGAGAGAGAGAGAGAGAGAGAGAGAGAGAGAGAGAGAGGTTTGCAAGAAACAATTAGTCACTGAGGAACTGTGTTGTAGGAATGACAAGAAAGGAAGAAAACTAATAAACGAAGGCAAAAATAGCAAGGAAAGAGTGAAGAGGGGATAGTGAGGAGGAGGGTTGGTAATGAAAGAGAAAGAAGACACTACTTTATTGCAGCAAAGAGGAACGAAAACTACGGAATTGTAGACAGTATGATAAAGCGAGAGAGAGAGAGAGAGAGAGAGAGAGAGAGAGAGAGAGAGAGAGAGAGAGAGAGAGAGAGAGAGAGAGAGAGAGAGAGAGAGAGAGAGAAGAGTGTCAGGTAAAAGTTGAGAGGGAGAGGAAGAAAAACTGATAGCGAAGATAATTGGAGATAAAACGAATGAGAAAGAGGCAAGAAATGTGGTGGAGTGGGGAAGAAACTTCAAGAGAGAGAGAGAGAGAGAGAGAGAGAGAGAGAGAGAGAGAGAGAGAGAGAGAGAGAGAGAGAGAGAGAGAGAGAGAGAGAGAGAGAGAGAGAGAGAGAGAGAGAGAGAGAGAGAGAGAGGCACTGGAGAGGCACGTCACGCTCAGGTCGCTCCACTGCTTTATGACCTCTTATGTAGAATGTATTGACCCCTGCACACGTGACCTTTCTTCTTCTTACTCTCCTCCTCCTCCTCCTCCTCCTCCTCCTCCTCCTCCTCCTCCTCCTCCTCCTCCTCCTCCTCCTCAGCCTTTTCCTAGGTTTACTTCTCTTATCGTTTTCTTTTTGCTCCTCCTGATTCTCTTTCTCGTCTTTTACCTCGTTTTCTTCGTCCTCTTCTTCCTACTCCTTCCTCTCCTCTTGCTCCGTTTTCTCCTCCTCCTCCTCCTCCTCCTCCTCCTCCTCCTCCTCCTCTTTTCATTTGTTCTCTTTTCCTCATCTTCGTTGTTCTTTTCCTCTCTTCCTCTTCAATGTTCTCCTCCTCCTCCTCCTCCTCCTCCTCCTCCTCCTCCTCCTCCTCCTCCTCCTCCTCCTCCTTCTCCTTCTCCTCCTCCTTCTCCTCCTCCAGCAGTCACACCAAAAGAAGTCTTTTCTCCCCCTCGCACATCTCCTTTGCCACACTTAATGGTATATATTTGTTTTCTCCTCCTGATCGTGTATTTACGTTGTGTTGTGTTGTGTTGTGTTTTGTTGTGTTGTGTTGTGTTTTTTTTTTGTTCATTTATATATATTCGCATTGCTGTGTTATCTTGTGTGTTTTTTTCTTTCGTTACTTGTTCTTAATCTTCATTGTTCTGTGTCGATCTGTATTTCTTTTTATGATGTAAATAACTCTCTCTCTCTCTCTCTCTCTCTCTCTCTCTCTCTCTCTCTCTCTCTCTCTCTCTCTCTCTCTCTCTCTCTCTCTCTCTCTCTCTCTCTCTCTCTCTCTCTCTCTCTCTCTCTCTCTCCCCCTTCCTTCCTTTGCCCACTTCTTCCTGTCCTGCCTGGCAATATAAACCAAACTGGTACTCGGACACCCACCAGACCCCCAGCTGCCTCACTACCCTAGGAGAGGCTACGTAATTGTGGAAAGAATCAGCCCCGTAAGACACTCGGCTACACCACGCTCATCACAACGAGGGAGGGAAGCAAGGGCGGAACGGGAAGGGAAGGTGAGGGTCAAGCTGTAGGCAGGATACGAGGAAAGGCAAGGTACAATGGGATCTGGAAGGACAAGGCAGGTACGTGTGAGCTTCTTGGTGGTGGTGGTGCTGGTGGTGGTGACGGTGGAGGTCAGTGTTTTCTTTTTTTTTCTTTTTTTCATGATGAGCACGCGACGATATTATAGGGGGAATAATAATACTTAACTCCTACTGTAGGTTTATTAGTTATACCTCTGTTGTAATATTAGTGTGTGTGTTTGTGGGGGGGTATACGTATAGCGTGGGTTATAAGCGTGTGCGTGCCAGTTGTACGTATAATGAGTGGGGGCCAACATTGTGTGATTTATTTTTTCAGCAGTCCATATAATCAACATGTACTTATATTGTGCCCCCATTTCCTAGATATCGTCTGAGTTTAGGTTGTTCGCAAAAGTCTTCTGTCAGTTAGCTGTAGGTGGTACTTCGCGTGGCAGCAATTTGTAGGTTTTGACCGTAAGAAAAAGATAAAACGACATTCTCAAACGTTCAGACGCCTTATCTCGCATACTTTTAACAGCCTTGTGGAAATTAACGGGATTTCCAGACATTCTACATATTTCTTGTGGTAGCTTAACATTTATTCTGCACCACCTATAGGAAAAAAAATATTAATGCGAACTCAATTAATCATATATTGTGTGACCATTGAAAAGAGCTCAAAAAAAAGAAAGAAAAAAAACTCAGGCTCTAGTGAAAATTTTGAAACTTTTAAGTGTGTTTTCATGATTCTTGCGATAAGCACGAATTCTGTACAATCAATAGGGGGAAAACTCCATAAAAACCTTACTGATCATCGCTGTGTGCTTTGAGGATAGTATTAATGAAAACCCAAACTTTAGTGGTACTTACTGGAATTTTCAATGGTCCTTCCGTGATTCGAGTGATGCTTTAACCCATTATTCACCATCAACGAGAGAGAGAGAGAGAGAGAGAGAGAGAGAGAGAGAGAGAGAGAGAGAGAGAGAGAGAGAGAGAGAGAGGGAGCACCTTGATAACTAAACTAATCATCTTTGTATTCATTGAAAACAGTCCTTATGAAAATTCACAGCTTCCCGAAACACAGTCCATAATGTGATGCTTTTAGCCAATACCAAGCGCGCTGCGGGAGGACGTGGAGGACGTGTAAGATGCGTAAGATGTAGTACAGTACGTGCCGGGCGTAATAAACCCGTTGTGTGAGTGAAGGCGGGAGAGTGTGTTGCATAGTGCGTGCGTGGCGTGAGCCGTGGGACTGGTGGGAGAGCTTTAGGAGTGGCGTGGGGTGCGGCAGACCTCCGGAGGGCAGGTAGGCAGCTTGTACAATGAAGGTCAGAAAGCTCGTAAGCTTCTGAACATAAGAATATAAGAAAGAGGGAAGCTGCAAGAACCCAATGTACCTACCATTGAAAAGACTCTTACTTGATGTAAGAGTGAGCTATAAAATCGCAAAATTAATACTTTTCTGTGCTGTCAAAATAGTTCACCAGTTTTCTTATTTATTTTTTTTCATGCTTTTCTTATACATGGTTAGATTTTTCCCCAACAGTACATGCGGCGGTCTCTTTTTGAAACGTACCTATTCTTATCCACTTCTTGTACTTCTCCATATCTCCATTTATCTCCATTTATCTAATTTTTTTCAAATTCACCATTGATTCACTACTACCAACCCGATAACTGAGTCTGTTCCAGTCATCCACCACTCTATCTGAGAAACAATGCAATCTTTCCCACCTTTTTTGCGCTTTTTCCTCATTCCTAAGTTTTACAATATTCTCCTTACAAAACCTTACAATTGATAGATGTTTAGCATATCAGAAGACTTAAAATTGAAGGAAGATATGAAACAGACAATAAGTGAGTGCTGTGTGTTTCTCAAGTTGTGACCGTGAGTGTACCATCGGGGTCTGGAGTTGCACCTCTCTGCCTCGCGGCTCAGCACTGCTCTCGAGGCACTCACGTATTCCCTGCGCCCTCCGTTTACCGTACACCCGCTGACACTTCCCCGTGCCTCTGTTTGCTCAGGCCGGTTCCTTGACTGTTTGGCTAGTGGGGTCCTTTCTTCTATTCGTTTCTCTGTGTCTCTGTCTTTGTCTCTGTCTGTCTGTTTGCATGTCTGTCTTTCTCTCTCAGATCTATATACTCTTTTTTTATCTATCTGTGTGTGTTTGTCTGTCTGTTTATCTATCTGTCTGTCTGTGTGTCTGTATTAATTTGCCTGCCTGCCTGCCTACCTGCCAGCCCCCCTTCCCCCTTTCCTCTCTCTCTCTCTCTCTCTCTCTCTCTCTCTCTCTCTCTCTCTCTCTCTCTCTCTCTCTCTCTCTCTCTCTCTCTCTCTCTCTCTCTCTCTCTCTCTCTCTCTCTCTCTCTCTCTCTCTCTCTCGTTATGTCATCATTACTCTATTATTATTGAATGAGGGGGAGGAGGAGGAGGAGGAAGTAGAATTAAAGAGAACCAAGAGACAGACTAAACAAACTTACCTACAAACAATGGGAATCTCTGCGCCGAAGAGATCCTTACCAAAATATACAAAAAGGGGAGAGAAAAATACAGTGTAAAGAATGATATAAAGGAAATATGTAAAAAAAAAGAAAAGGAAAATATACATGTAAAAAGTTATCCTTCCGTGGAAAAATACTGAGATCTAATAGTTTTTAAGGCAATAAAATCATAATGAAGTTTCGCTGGGAAAGAATATGAAAATTTGAAAAAAATAAAAAATAAAAGATCAGTATATGGAAGATGGTTTCCCTTTTCTTTCTACTTCTTTTTTTTTTACCTTTTTTCTTTTGTCAACAACGGTTCATATTTTTTTAAGTCGCACCTTTTCTTTACCGGAAATAAATAAAAAAATATATATATAAAGAAAAAGGAGGAGGAGCAAGAACAGAATCAGGGACACAAAGAATAGAAACAAGGAGTGGATGTGTGTAGGTAGTAGAAGAAGGAACACGGAAAGGGGAACGAGGAGGGAGAGTAAGAAGTGTACGAACATTAAGAAGAGGAGGAAATTGAAAAAAAAGAAGAAAAAGAAAATGTAGAACAAGAAGAGATGATGATGATAATGATGAAGAACAAGAAGAAGGATAAAAAGACGATAAAAAAGAAAGAAAGGAAGAATAGCATGAACTTTGCAAGAAAAGGTATATATATATATATATATATATATATATATATATATATATATATATATATATATATATATATATATATATATATATATATATATATGATGATGATGATGAAGAACAAGAAGAAGGATGAAAAGACGATAAAAAAGAAAGAAAGGAAGAATAGCATGAACTTTGCAAGAAAAGATATATATATATATATATATATATATATATATATATATATATATATATATATATATATATATATATATATATATATATATATATATATATATATATATATATATATATATATATATATATATATATATATATGTGTGTGTGTGTGAAACTGAATAAAATTATTTAGCGCAAAGTAAACGAGAAAATAGAAAAAAAACTATTTTTATCTAACTATTTATAAACGAGTATACGAAGTTGTCACGATAAAAGGAAGACTGGACAGTGAAGTCAAACAAAATTAAAGAGAACGACAAACAGACAGGCAGACAGACAGACAGATGGACAGTGTGCAAATAATCAGAAAATAAAAGAGTGAAGCTAAAAAAGAAAAGAAAAATGAAAAGGATGGAAATGTGAACTAGTAAAGTGAGATGAAAATAGTTGAAAAGAATGACTGCATTGCTAATTTTGAAATGAGAGAGAGAGAGAGAGAGAGAGAGAGAGAGAGAGAGAGAGAGAGAGAGAGAGAGAGAGAGAGAGAGAGAGAGAGAGAGAGAGAGAGCTGACGATCCCCTTCACCTTTACCTGCCTGAAATATTTACTGCCGGAATAATAGGCCCACTCCGTGCAGGCCCGCTGGACAAATAGCCACTTTTCTCCCTCATCCTGTACCGCTGTGGGTCTGCTGGGGAAAGAATGGCAACCCTCGAAAAATACTCGTACTCTACCGCATTAGCCCCACCAGACCAATAGGCACTTTAAGGACGCATTCTCAAGCGTTTCGGCGCCTTATCCTGACTACTTATAACAGGCTGTACTGAAAGTTATTTGTAGTTTTCGGGTGATCGTTTAGGAAGGACTGTGCACCTTCAACACGCTTTGCCAGAAGTTACTTTGGATTTTCATGACTTTAGGGAGATGGTTTAAGAAAAATTTTCCACCTTTAACAGGCTGTACTGAGAATTATTTTGGTTTTTAGTATTCTAGTGATTTTTTACCAAGGGTTCTGCACGTTCCCCAGGGTTTTCATAGTTGTTTTCATGATTTTGAAGGAGTTTTCGTCAATGATTCTGCAGCTTTAAAGAACTCACCTGAAAGTAACATTGATTTTTATAATTCTAGTGATTCTATGATTCTGCGACTTCAGCAGGCTCTTGTCGGCGTTATTTGTTTTCGAAGGTACTTTCATGATGCTAAATCTTGCATCTTCAACAAGTCCTACTGGAGGTTATTAGATAATTTCAAGAATGTTTCTTAATTCTAGCGATAGTTTAACAAGAAATCTACAACGTGAATGAAAAAAAATTCTTGGGCACACAACTAATCGTTTGTGGACGTCGAAAAAAAAAAAAGTTCTACACCATTAATAGAAAAAGAAAACACTCATGAAAACGCGACTAATCATCTCTTTGGCGTCTGGAAACATTCCCGATGAGGATCTAAACCGTGTAAAAATAAGAGCATAAATACCAAAGCGTCGGCAGTCCTCACGAAGCGCACGACGGCTCACCATCCAGTTTACGAGTACCCAACTACGTACGTTGCGCTCCACAGAAGTCGCGCTGCCTGCGTTCTTTCTAGTACCAATAGCCAGTGGACGGATAACAGGCTGTATTACCTTCCCCGCGCGTTCAGACCCGGCACACTGGCGCAAGCTAACCGGACCAGGGTAAATTGATGGTTAATCTCAACTTTATTGCGCTCTCTATTATCGGCTCTGAAAATTCTGTACGCATGAAAAAGAGAGGAAATGAAAGGTGTACACGTGGAGAGAGAGAGAGAGAGAGAGAGAGAGAGAGAGAGAGAGAGAGAGAGAGAGAGAGAGAGAGAGAGAGAGAGAGAGAGAGAGAGAGAGAGAGAGAGAGAGAGAGAGAGAGAGAGAGAGAGAGAGAGAGAGAGAGAGCCATAAAGTGAGGGAGCGGTGAGTAGGACATATATGTATATAAAGAAAAGGAAGGATTGCGAGGGAAAGAGGAAGAAATACGGAAGATAGGATGAGGGGAGAAGACGGAGAGGAAGAGAGGAAGCAAGAATACTGTCAGAGGAAGGAAAGGCGAAGATCTACAACGTGGAGAGTTAACATCAGGTCGCTGTTGCATTAATCTTCTTTCGTAATTGGGTGACGTTACTTTAAATGAGTATTAGTTCACCGGTGATTTAGAATTAGTTTGAGGGAAAAATTAAAGCATTGATTGAAACGAGAAAGAAAGGGGAAATTGTTAAGGTCTGTCACTGTTGTATTACCGGCATGTAGTGTTTCGATTAGGTTACATTAGATAAAATTAGGATAGGTTAAGTTAGGTTTAGTTACGTTATGTTAGACTAGGTTACGCTAAATTACGCTAGTTTAGGTTAGGTTACATTTTGTTGGCTTTTGGTTACATTAGGTTCGTATTTTCAAACACTATAGACTCAGAAAAGGACTACTTTCAAAGGCCACAAAGATAATTACTCGGAATCCCATGATGTTTTCTCTCCATTAATGGTGAAGCGTCTTTGTTAAACTATTATTAGAATCCTGAACATAACCTTGAAAAACCCTATGGACTGTACTAGATCCTGCAAAACACAGTGGAAGTAAGACACATCGAAATGCTCGAGAATAGGAACCCAGATTTCGAATAGTTCAGTAATATGAGACGGAAAGTACAGATAATGATTAATGCGAGAGAGAGAGAGAGAGAGAGAGAGAGAGAGAGAGAGAGAGAGAGAGAGAGAGAGAGAGAGAGAGAGAGAGAGAGAGACTTGAAAATAAAGAACTTATACTCGAGAAATGTAAACTGGAGAAATATGTTACGATGTCCCCGTGTAAATATTTGAATTATTAAATGTTCAAGGAAACTTCAGTATACAAAAAAATATTAATAAATAAACTTAGTGTAAATAGAGTGGGGAGTGTACGTGTATAAATAGACGTGGGAAAGTTTATACTTGAAAATTTTATACTTTCACTATGTAGATCTGAAGGATATGTATGTGTGTGTGTGTGTGTGTGTGTGTGTGTTTAAATCTGTCAACAAGTAATGTTTATTGCCATTTCATTTCATATACACAAATTTATCATATACATTGTTATTCATGGTACAGTACGCCCATGTATGTATGTAGTATGTATGTATATATGCATATATGTATGTATATATGTATGTTTGTATATATGTATATATGTATGTACGTATGTATATACGCACAAACACTCACTAATTCATACTTAATATACACAATAACTATCTGTACAAGTCATGCATACGTACATACGCACCCTCGTTAGTCTCCGGATCGAAACACTTAGCGTCTGAGAGCCAATATCGCCGCGCAGTGAAATACTCCCGATCACATGGCGGCAGAATCATCCACCGTTCATCGGCCGCTTATCAGGGAATAACAGCATCAAGTATTAATGGACCGTGAGAGTCCTGGCCGCTCGTGCCTGAATGGGGAGCACGCGACAAAACCTTGGACTGGAAAAAAAAATGAAAGGGAATGTTCGATGAACTCCATTGCCAATAAAAAAACTTAACCGTAGCTATGAGAGAGAGAGAGAGAGAGAGAGAGAGAGAGAGAGAGAGAGAGAGAGAGAGAGAGAGAGAGAGAGAGAGAGAGAGAGAGAGAGAGAGCCCTACAGAATTAGTTTTTTCATACTATTATTACATTTTCACATAGTTTGCGAAGAGAGAGAGAGAGAGAGAGAGAGAGAGAGAGAGAGAGAGAGAGAGAGAGAGAGAGAGAGAGAGAGAGAGAGCGCGCGCGCATGTCTTCCTTACATCCTTTATCCGTCCCTCGCCTTACTTTCTCACCTCCTCCTTCTCTTCCCTAAAGCTTCTTATGCACGGATGACTGACGAGGGAGAGGGTGAAGGGCGGAGAGCACGTAGAAATATGACCATGTGCTGGTGATGGAAATAATAGTAGTAGTAGTGGTCGTGGTGGTGCTGGTGGTGGTATTAGTAACATCGTCTATAGTTACTTCCATCGTTACTGCTCTTCTGATGTTGCTAACTGCCTGCCTCTCATCCTCCCGCTGACACACTACACAAGACATCCTCCTACTTACCCTTATCCCTATTCTGTTATACTCACTAATGCAATAGTCAAGCCGTATCTTCACTGCTTCATCTCTTCTGGTAAAAAAAAATATCGAGATTTGTTATAAATACATCGGCCTACTCTCCCACTTTCCCTGTTTCTTCGCTGGGGAGAGTTACTCTGAGCATGGCTTTTGAAGAATATTTTTATGCCCTTCACCGGCATCACTGATATGTAGAAATAAGTAGTAATAGTAGTGACAGTAGTAGTAGTAGTAGAATAGTATATTAGTAATGGTAGTAGTAGTAATGGTAGTGGTGGTACTAGTAGTAGTATCAGTAGAAGTAGTAGTAGTAGTAAGTGGTGGTGGTGTTAGTAGTAGTTGTAGTAGTAACCGTATCTATAGATTAAGAAATCTTGATAATTGTATATTGCTAATTATGCTTTTAATTTATAAAGTTTAAGAGAAAAATAACTTAGAAGATTTTCATTTTATTTTAATTTGTTGCCGCGCGGTGTGTGTGTGTGTGTGTGTGTGTGTGTGTGTGTATTGCACCAAAGGCTATCTACAACACTACCATTTCTCTTTGTCTTCTTTTCACGTTTTCTCTTTTTTTCTGTCCCATGATGGAGTGTACTGAAACAGAAAAAAACAAGGAAGTGTCAGCTGTGTTTTATCGGCGATTCTTTTTCTTTATCACATTCTTTCCCTTATTCTATTTTCGGGTTTTTTTTTTTTTTTTTTTTTATGGAAAACTTTAGTTGAATTATACTAGAGTAGTCTTGACCTTCTTTATCTCGCAGCAGGAGTTAGATGTCTTTAAACAGCACGACGCACTAACCTGATATAATGTTGTAATATGTCATCACTATTTTCAACCTTGAAAAAATTATACAAGGGAAAGGTTTTACTCTTTCTCCCTCTCTTTTTTTCAGTTCAATTGTTCGTCTATCTGGCTGTATATCTGTGTGTCTGTGTGTCTTTTTTTTTTTTTTTGTGTGTGGGTGTCTCTCTCTCTCTCTCTCTCTCTCTCTCTCTCTCTCTCTCTCTCTCTCTCTCTCTCTCTCTCTCTCTCTCTCTCTCTCTCTCTCTCTCTCACACACACACACACACACACACACACACACACACACACACACACACACACAAGTTGCTAGGAGATGGTCATATTTGAGTGCCTGTTGTGTAATCATAATAATAATAATGATAATAATAATAATAATAATAATAATAATAACAATAATAATAATAATAATAATAATAATAATAATAATAATGACGACAGCAGTTAAAATAATGGCTCTTAAAACAGCAATAATAAACATCAGGTCTGACGCCGCCGTGTTAGTGTTGTAGGCCATGACGTGCAGCAAATATTCATAATTACATGAAAATACAATTCTGATGTGATGTGTGCTGTCAGTCACGGGGAGTGAAAGGTGAAGGTCGCATGGAGACGGGGTAGATTATGAGGCAGAGTAAGGAGGAGGAGGAGGAGAAGGAGGAGGAGGAGTTAAGCATAGGAGAAAAATGAAAGAATAAAGATGAAGGAGGATTATTATTACTTAGATAAAGACAAAATGAAGAGGAAGCCAACATGAAGAGGACGAGGAGGAGGAGGATGAGGAGGAGGAGGAGTAGAAGGAGGAGGATGAGAAGGAGGAGGAGGAGGATGAGAAGGAGGATGAGAAGGAGGAGGAGGAGGAGGAGGAGGAGGAGGAGGAGGAGGAGGAGGAGGAGGAGGAGGAGGAGGAGGAGGAGGAGGATTAAGGAAGAGGAAGAAGAGGAGGAGGAAGCATAGAAGAAAGATGAAAGACTAAAGATGAAGGAGAAATATTTTTACTTAGATGAACACAAAAGAAAGAGGAAGCCAACATGAGGAAGAGGAGGAGGAGGAGAGGAAGAAAGAAATTAAAGAAGGGGAATAATAATAATATTGGTAATGATAATAATAATAATGATAATAAAAATGATAATAATAATAATAATAATAATAATAATAATAATAATGATAATGATAATGATAATGATAATAATAATAAGGAGAAGGAGAAGAACGGGTTTAAGAGAGGGATGAAGGAGTAGAAAATAGGAATTATACAGTTTAAATAGATAGATCATGACATATTAC
>NC_087165.1:16958511-16961011 GCF_035594125.1 Scylla paramamosain | reverse complement strand
ATTCATCCTTTCTCATAACTTATTTCACTACTTCGTACTTCAGTCAATGGCGAGATGCCGAGCCAAGAGAAACCTTTAATGAAAATTTCCTTTATAACTCATTATTTTCTCACTCCCCCTCGCTCGTCGCGAAATAATATCAGCAGTGTGGACAGGTGGCTGCTATCTCCTGTGCTCTTCTCTCGGGCCATAACATTGACTGCAGAGGCGAGAAATGCTTGAAGGAATTGCCTGGTGTAGGGTGTAATATTAACTCTTGTTTTATACAATTTTTTTATATTTCTAATACTAAAATTGATAGCGAAACGCGACAACTAAAGCAACTAAAATGAATACATCATCATCACTAGCAGCATTATTTGCTGCTGCTCCTGTTGTCGCGTGTTGGCCCTGAGTTTTTTCTTTGCTTTTCTTCTCTTCTTGCTGCTGCTGTTGTTGATCCTGTTTGGAAGTATTATTTATACTATGCTGTTGCAGTGTGGTGCTTTCACTACTATTGGTCTGCTGTTGTTGTTTCTACTGTGCGTCAGTGGTGGCATTACGTGCATGCAAAGAAACCTGGTGTAGCGCTGCCCCCGTGGCGTGTGTGTGCGCCGCATTCACGGATTCCTGCTGGTAATGCCACTTCCCGTGCCACGATGGTGCCTCCAGGAAGCATCTCCGGGGGGAGCGAGACTGTCTTACTCGTGAGTGATTGGCGGGGCGGCGACCAATTGGGACCCCTGAGACCTCAGCACAACATTTGTACAATTGAACTGCGTGTTGATGATGGGGTGATGGAAGATGGTGGAGATGGTTACCGCCTGGCGGAGGGGATAGGATGGGAAGCCGACGAGGAAGATGAGTCGTCAGGAGAAAGGGAGTGGAAGAGGATGGGAAGGAAACAGATGGATTGATAGCGAGGAGAGAACGGGCGAGGACGCAGCATTGCTCGGGGGGCGAAAGAATGAGGTGGAAGTTAGTGTTGTGGTAGAGAGAGTCACGTGGCCTTGCACATCTGCTGTGTCACAGGATGTATTGTGGCACTACCCCCGCTGGCTGTGTGGTGCTCCTTGGCGGGGACGGCAGGAAGCCTAAGGCTGACCGGAACAAGCCTCCCCCAATGCTGAGGAGAAGAGTTCTGTTGAGGATGGAAGGAAGAAGGTCGCTTTGAGAAGGAGGGCATTGATGTGAGTCGCCTTCCCTTGTGTTGAGTCACCCCGGCATCAAGGTTCATGGAGTACCTGACGAACCTTGCCCGGTACATAGCCACAGTTACATTACTGGTGGTCTTTGTGTTTGCGTTGGTGTATCTTCACTAGACTGCAGGTTGTGTGTTGCAGCGTCCATTGTTTTTGTCTCGTGGCCCTAATGAGCTTATTACGGTCTGGCACCTTAATGTTGAAACTCACTGGAAGCTCAGAAAGGCTTAATGCCGCTGTTTTTATTTCACCATCATTTAGTCTTATCTGAGTTTTCTGTGCTATTGCTCACTAACGGCGCGGGAAAAATGATAACACATTGATGGTCTTCACGGCGAGCGTCCCCTGACTCAGAGGCAGAGGAGAGTGATTTAGTGGCGTCGCGCACTGCTCCTGGTGACCTTCCTCACTCACATCGCCCGCTCCGCTGCAGTTACTCGGGCCAGTTACAGCGCTTAACCTGCTGCGCGTGATCGTAATCAGCTTATGGGGATGTGATAATGCACGGTCCGAATAATGTCGCTGCCGCCCACTGGCCTGTGTGTGCCTTGTCACTGACTAGGGTGGTGTGTTCTGATTCTAAGCTATCTGACCCATACCTTTCCCTTCCACTGGCGTGCCCTAATGAGTCCACGCAACATAAAGGTACAGCCATCTATTTCCACCAGCACCACCACGGAAACACACTAATTGCTTGCCACTACAGCCGCCACCACCACCAGCACCACCACCAGCACCACCACCACCACCACAGCAACAACAACAACAGCAACAACAACAACAACAACAACAACAACAACAACAACAACAACAACAACAACAACAACATCAACAACAAAAAACCATCATTACTACCCCTACCACCACCAGTAACATTACCAGCACCAATACCACCATTACCAGCCACAACAATAACAGCACAAATTTATGTCATGGTGTTAATGTGACAACTCACCGCCAAACACCTCCTCCACTTTATAGGCACCCACACACCCACCCACCCATCCACCCACACACACACACACACACACACACACACACACACACACACACACACACACAATCCTTCATCTTCCTCCTCCCACCATTGAATTGCCGTAAAATGGAGTGTCAACGCGAGAATTCAGACGAAATTTTAAATAGCCAAGATTTGCATTCGAGGTTTCAGCGAGAAAAATATTGCTTCTGAGGCACAAAATTATCGGGATTTAGACAGACAGGTCTCTCTATTCCTCCTATTTTGCTTTAACTCTACTTCTTCTCTTTTCTTCAGATTCGTCTTCCCTTCTCCTTTCCCCGTTATTTATTCCGTCTTCACC
>NC_087165.1:16918511-16953511 GCF_035594125.1 Scylla paramamosain | reverse complement strand
CCAATAGTGCTTGAGTCGTGCGGTTTTGGCGCTGACGTGTTGCCTTTACACATACGTTTCGTGTATTCGAGAGCTGGAGGTTCTGTGAGGAGAGTGTGTCTTCTAACAAATTCATTTTAGCAATAACGGCTTTAGGAAATTTTTGTTATGATGATTATGCTTTCATTAAATCTTATCTGACCACAAGATGCTTTCAGTTGATGTTATATGAGGACATTTTACTACTAAACTTGATAAAATTATGGTTAAGAAATATACAGAAATAAAATGGCTCACTAACAGAATGGTAAGTGACTATACAAAAGTCAGTAATTACGTTGTTGGTGTCGATTCAATGATAAGTTTAATAGATTACATAAATTTATGGATGGGAATAATAGGTATGTACAAGCATTTATGTTTTCTTTAGGGATTGGCCTGCTGGCTTCTGTGTACAACTTCCCTTGTGTTATTCTGTTCCTAATAATGTTTATGAGAGCTCGGCATTCGTGGCCTTGTGACTCTTGCTTCATTACGTTTGTACGAGAGTTTTAACGTAATGGTGATTGTTTAAGCCTTGTATTAATATAGTCGCCTCTTGGTAAAGTTGAGGGTACAAAGATTACTTAAAGACGCTGTAGAACATGAATATGTCTGGAAAGTTAAAGGTGATTATGGGAAAGTACAATTATATGTCCAGAAAGTTAAGGGGGATTATGGGAAACTTCAGTCAGGTAGTGGAAAGGTTCACCAAGATATGGATGATCATGTGTGTGCTGCTCCCATTCCGCAAACGTCACGGCTGAATTCATTGTTCTTTTTTGTTTGCTTACATGTGAGAGCATTTGATTGATTTGACTTCTGTTTACGCTCAATGACGCGTACTGTTCCCTGACAATTGATGCAACTTTGAAGCGGAAAATCCCTCGCTTCCTCTAACAAAAATAGTGACAAAGCAGATCTACATAATTTTCACCTTATGAATTTGATTTATTACGTGTGAAGAAGACCGATACATGAGCAAGAAAAAAATAAATAAATAAAAAAGGAAGGAAGAAAGAAAGAAAAAAAAAGCGTGTCATATCAGCATAATAAAAAAAGGAAATGTTAGAAAGAGGAAACGTTAACCAATTTAATTCTACATGTGTTTTGATATTCCACCCTTCAAACAGCTCAAATTGTAGCAAAGGGAAGAACCAGAAACAAGTCAGGAGATCCAGAATTTACCAGTGAAGGGATCAATGAGTAAGGATTGGATGCAAGCTATTACAGATGATGGCAAACTATTACTAATTTTAATTATCAGTTAGGTAGTTGTTATCAATTAGATTTCACGACGATAGAAGAGAACTTTGGCTTTTCAGGTTATTCATGTTGTGTATATTGGACAGAGAGAGAGAGAGAGAGAGAGAGAGAGAGAGAGAGAGAGAGAGAGAGAGAGAGAGAGAGAGAGAGAGAGAGAGAGAGAGAGAGAGAGAGAATGGTAGGCAATTTTCCCTTTATTAAGCCTTACTAACTCTTCCTCACTAATTCTTTGACTTTCTGTGTCTGTTTGTCTGTCTGTTTCTGTCTCTGTCTCTGTCACACTGTCTTTTATTTTACCCTTTTTAGGTGCACAGAACACTTCCCTTCTATTGCAATAAGACTTGAAGAGAGAGACACGATGAAGATAGCGATAAATATTGTGTGTGTGTGTGTGTGTGTGTGTATGTGTGTGTGTGTGTGTGTGTGGAAGGAGTCAGAGAGAGAGAGAGAGAGAGAGAGAGAGAGAGAGAGAGAGAGAGAGAGAGAGAGAGAGAGAGAGAGAGAGAGAGAGAGAGAGAGTGGGTGGGGGGAGGGGGAGAGGGGACAGACAGACAGACAGAAGGATAAACAAAGTGGGACAAACAAAGCAGGACAAGAGAAATCATACAGGTAGACAGAAACACAGGAAATTGCTAAGGGAGAATTAATATGGCTTAATAAAGTGTAAATTGCCCGCCATTCTCTCTCTCTCTCTCTCTCTCTCTCTCTCTCTCTCTCTCTCTCTCTCTCTCTCTCTCTCTCTCTCTCTCTCTCTCTCTCTCTCTCTCTCTCTCTCTCTCTCGTGTAACTATAACACCATAAGCTGATCGTCTTAGACTTAAACAGACACGTCGTGCATACAATTGTGTGTGTGTGTGTGTGTGTGTGTGTGTGTGTGTGTGTGTGTGTGTGTGTGTGTGTGTGTGTGTGTGTGTCTATATATATATATATATATATATATATAATATATATATATATATATATATATATATATATATATATATATATATATATATATATATATATATATATATATATATATATATATATATATATATATATATATATATATATATATATATATATATATATATATATATATATATATATATAAAGGACAGACCGAGGATGTTCAGTGTAGAAGAGAGGTACAGTTGAGTGTCATTGAAAAAGAGGGGATAGTTGTCTGGAATGTTGTGTCGAGTTGATAGATGGAGGAATTGAGTTTTTGAGGCATTGAAGAATACCAAGTTAGCTCTGCCCCAATAAGAAATTTTAGAAAGATCAGAAGTCAGGCGTTCTGTTGCTTCCCTGCGTGAAATGTTTACTTCCTGAAGGGTTGAACGTCTATGAAAAGACGTGGAAAAGTGCAGGGTGGTATCATCAACGTAGGAGTGGATAGGACAAGAAGTTTGGTGTAGTTCGTTAATGAATAATAAGAAGAGAGTGGGTGACAGGACAGAATCCTGAGGAACACCACTGTTAATATATTTAGGAGAAGAACAGTGACCGTCTACCACAGCAGCATTAGACCGGTCAGAAGGGAAACTTGAGATGAAGTTACAGAGAGAAGGATTAAAGCCGTTGGAAGGTAGTTTGGAAGTCAAAGCTTTGTGGTAGACGTTATCAAAAGCTTTTGATATGTCTAAGGAAACAGCAAAAGTTTCACCAAAAATCTCTAAAAGAGGATGATCAAGACTCAGTAAAGAAGTACAGAAGATCACCAGTAGAGCGGCCTTGACGGAACCCATACTGGCGATCAGATAGAAGGCTGTAAAGTGATAGATGTTTAAGAATCTTCCTATTGAGGATAGATTCAAAAACTTTAGATAGGCAGGAAATTAAAGCAATAGGAAGGTAATCAGAGGAATTAGAACGGTCACCCTTTTTAGGAACAGGCTGAATGTAGGCAAACTTCCAGCAAGAAGGAAAGGTAGATGTTGACAGACAGAGTTGAAAGAGTTTGACTAAGCAAGGTGCAAACACGGAGGCACAGTTTTGGAGAACGATAGGAGGGACCCCATCTGGTCCATAAGCCTTCCGAGGGTTTAGACCAGCGAGGGCATGGAAAACATCATTGTGAAGAATTTTAATAGGTAGCATGAAGTAGTCAGAGGGTGGAGGAGAGGGAGGAACAAGCCCTGAATCAACCAAGGTAGAGTTTTTAGCAAAGATTTGAGCGAAGAGTTCAGCTTTAGAGATGGATGTCATAGCAGTGGTGCCATCTGTTGAAATAAAGGAGGGAAAGAAGAAGCAAAGTTATTGGAGATATTTTTGGCTAGATGCCAGAAGTCACGAGGGGAGTTAGATCTTGAAAGATTTTGACACTTTCTATTAATGAAGGAGTTTTTTGGTTAGTTGGATAACAGATTTGGCATTGTTCCGGGCAGAAATATGAAGCGGATGAGATTCCGGTAGTGGAAGGCTTAAGTACCTTTTGTGGGCCCTCTCCCTATCATGTATAGCATGAAAACAGGCTGTGTTAAACGAGGGTTTGGAAAGAGTGAGGAATGTACGCCTCCATACGTACAGAAACATGAAGAGAGCTTCAAGGTTTAGTATAAAAGGGAAAGGGGGAAGCATGCAGTTAACTAGCAGTTAGCATGGAAATAACGGTTAGAGATGTCACATGGCAGCAATGAGTTTGAGAATCAAGACAGTCTGCTAGTGGAGAGAAATCAATGAGACATAATTTTCATGTTTTTTAAAGTTTTATTTATGTTCGTTCCGTAAAACCATGTGAAATCAACTAACAAATATTTTTGTCGTTAGCGTTCATGAAGTTAAGACAAGGGAGAAAAAAATGGTGTCTGAGAGTGCAGTGGCAGTCTATGTAGAGAACTGGACAGGATTAAAAATATTAAACTCCTCTTAAAAAAAAAAAAAACATATCTCATGTGAAGATGTAAGGAGAAAAATTGCGACATCAGATGAAGTTCGAGTAAGAACGATCAATCAAGATACTTAAAGGCTGAAGTGAAGGATGCCAAGACTATACGAGGACATTAGAAGGTGACTTAGGCGATGAGAAACTATGACCAAGGACAGAAGGACGATAGAACAAAGCGCGCAGATCTCAAGAAAGTGTATCCGGTAGTAAGATTAAAATAGAAATCCGAGAGCAAGTTAGTCGGGAGTAATGGGCTGGCCACACCTGGAGCCAGCAGTAAGACAGCAGCTTTACTGACAAGAAAAAGAGAGGAATTTAATGAGAACGTGGAGAAAACAAAAGGCAGTAATGCTATTGAAGAAGTCGTAAAGAAGTAATTAGAGAAGAAGAACTTTCCAGAGATGCGAGAGACAGGAACGTTAGTCATTATCTCGGGTAGAAAGAAAAAGAACATTAAGCCAAGGACGAAAAGATGTAGTGGAGAAAGTCTGGTAGGAGATTGTCAAGGGACTACAAAATATAAATGCAGATGATTTCCACAAGGTAAGAAGACATGGTATGAAAACTGCAGACCATTAACCTTTTCAGTAATGTGGAATTAATTTAACCTTTTCAGTGCCAGAACAATTTTTCCTTAATCACTTGCACACTTATTTTTATCATACAGTATTTTGAATAGTCCTGTAATAAAAAAATAAATAAATAAATAAAATAAATGAAATAAATAAATTAATTAATTAATTAAATTAAAACCTATTCGCTCTTTTATCTTTTTTTTTTTTCTTTTTTAGCACTTTAAATGATAACGAAAGCCGTTCATCTCTGTGTAGGAGTGAATTTTATCTAGAGTATCATCAGGTAATTATGTTAAGGTTATCATATAAATATAAATATATAGGATAAAGTGGTCTGGAATATTATCTTGTATTCATTCACTACAAACTCATCTTTATTTGCTCTATTCGGGATAACAAGTGTTTTCATGAACCTTGGATATTTGATGGAAAAAAAAAATAAAAAATCGAGGTAAAGCAAGGCGAATATGTAGGTGTAGCAAATATTTAGAGAGGAGGAAGGTCGGACAAGCGTATAGATGAATATTTAAAAGGTGTGCAGTGAAATATTAAAAAAAAGCTCGTCCATAGTATTGGAAATTAAAATGCTGCACATAAGAAATACATTTAGTGTCTGGGAGGAAAAAAAAAAAAAAAGTGAAGCTTTTACATATTTAATCCTGCGACATGTTGGGAAAGGAAAAAGTAAACGAAAAAGTCTTTCATTTGATTTGTCCAGGTGGAAATATTGGTAACAGAAATTAGTATTGCTGAGGGAGAAATTATTTGTCAACATTATTATTATATATTGTCAACATAAAAGAAATTATGTTGAAAAAAAAAATAATATCGATAAGGAACAATTCGTATCAAACTTGATAGCGAGCACATTATTTCTTAAATAAAAGACAAACTTTCAGAGATAGGACAATAACGATAAACAACAGAAAATGCCCCAAATCTGCATGTTTGCAGAATATGTATCAGAAGAATTAGAAAAAAAATAATGCCTCTTTGCTTCCTTTGAAGTTCAAGAAAGGAAAACTACATTAGCCATATATGTCTCGATAAAATATCATCGTTGTCACTTCACTTGTTTCTGTTTCACATAAGTAATGTTAACCCATCATTGCCTGGTGTATATTCCTGGAGAAGGAGGCGTGTAAATCAAACCTAACAGCGTCTGCTTACACCACTGCCTCCTATATACTCGTAAGTTTGACAATATCTGGAGGAAGGGCAGATAAACACCACCAGTGACTGAGGCGTTGCGTGATTAAACATCTCACATTCAACTCGCAACCTCGGCCGCACACTCTCCACGCCCATTCCTGCTATTCAACACACTCCACCGCACGCTTCCAAATTTACATGCAAGAGCAACATTGGCTTGTATAGTCACACAATAAAACTTCCAAGTGTGAGTTGTCTTTAATAAACTTACAATGTTGGCAGCAGTAGGATAGGTGGCAAATATCGTTCTAGACTTTTTTTTGTAAGAGGGGATACTGGCCAAGGACAACAAAAGTTAGAAATAAAAGGCCTGATGGAGTGTCAGTTCCCAAAGAAAAGTAAAAAGGATGATCCAGAATTGGAGGATAAGTGTCTTGAAACCTCCCTCTTGAAAGAGTTCATGTCATAAGGAGGAAGAAATACAGAAGCAGGCTGGGAGTTCCAGAGTTTACCAGAAAAGGGATGAATGATTAAAAATACTGGTTAACTCTTGCATTAAGATACACTAAAATAGGATTAAAGTTAGGACAATGCCACATTTTGTTCTTTCATGAGGATCACTATAGAAGGACCACAAGTGATTACTCAAATTCTCTTGGATGGTTTCATCAGTGATATGCAAAATTCTGGTTTAAACTATCACTACAATCGCGGTACCATCCCTGGAACTTCATCTAGAGCATGTTAAAAATAAATCAAACTAGACGACGTGACATTTAAGCATATGTTCCACGGAACAATATATAGAAAAGTGCACACAAGGAAATTAAACGTATTTTGTAGAAATACACTGGAGACAACAAACAGGAGACGATTCAAAAAGACGATTCAGTTATTGCTGCATATGTATAATGATTTAGTGCAAAGAATATTTACAGCTTTCCCATCTAACAAAGAAAAAATAAACTGGTAGTGTAGGAAGGCAAAAAGAAGAGATACGTTATGGAAAGGGTACAAAAGATACTCTTTAAATGCATAAACAATATGATTTTGAATGAAAAAAATAATACGAAGCTTAGTCATATAGGGAAGCGCCATATACATTGAGGAGACGAAGTATGTGAAATGTACAAGACTTTTGTGTATATTTACAAAAAAGATAAGCTTCTATTAATACTTGGAAGAAGACAACATACTGCGCCACATCAAGAGACCTAAATATTAATTCTAACCACACACCAACACAACAAAAAGATAAGGCGGAGAAAAAAGAGAAGAGGAGAAAAAGCAAGTAAGGCAGAGAGAAGGAAAGGAGAAGAAAGATAGAGATTGGAAAGGTTGGAAAAGAGGGAGAAGAGGGCAACAGGAAGATAACATATAGGAGGGAGAGAAAGATGAAAAAAGGAGAAAGAGTAAATAAGATAAAGAGGGGAAAAACAGGAAAGAAGAAAGAAAAAGGTTGAAAAGGCTGGAAAAGAGGGAGAAGAGGGGGCAGTGCAAAGAAGCGTGAGTGTCGTCAGGGAGCGAGGCGTCATTAGCATGTGTGATATTGTGCAGCTCAGGATGGAGGCACAAAGGGCGCGGCGGGGCACTGAGGCCACCACCAGCTGCTGCCTCGGTCCCCCTCCCCCGCCTTTTCCTCCTCCTCCACCTCCTCCTCCTCCTCCTCCTCCTCCTCCTCCTCCTCCTCCTCCTCCTCCACCTCCTCCTCCTCCTCCTCCTCCTCCTCCTCCTCCTCCTCCTCCTCCTCCTCCTTTTATTTTTTGTTCTTCTTATTATTATCTTTTCTCTTTTCTTCTTTTTCATTTTTTATTCGTCGTCGTCCTCCTCCAACTCCTTCCCCCATCTCATCTTGTTTCTCCTTCTTTTTGCCTTACTCCTCCTTCTCCTCCTCCTCCTCCTCCTCCTCCTCCTCTCCTCCTCCTTTTATGTTCCTATTTCTCTAATATCTTAGATATTTCCCATCCGTTTCACTTTTTTACATCACGACTAATATCACTACTACTACTACTACCACCACCAGACTAATTAACTACCATAACTGTCATTTCTGTGCTAGACTACCGCCGTTGATGTAAGGATAGTATGTATTAAATATGAATGGCAACAAGGAGAGCGAGTGAGGGAGACGTGTATGCATGCATGAGGAGAATGTGTCAGCTTGTTGTCAGTATTCAGGGTAGAGGTCATCCTTGTCTGTTTGGCTGTCTGTATGTCTGTTTCGTCACTGCATCCTTTCTTAATCTGCCTATTTTTTTATTATATATATATATATATATATATATATATATATATATATATATATATATATATATATATATATATATATATATATATATATATATATATATATATTATAATTCAGGTTAGGTTAAATTAGGTTAAATTAGGTTAGTTAGGTTTGATTAGGTTAAGTTAGGTTAAATCTCTTTCATGAGGGAGGTTTCAAGGCACTTATCTTCATGATTTGGATATTTCTTTACTTCTCTTTAAGGACTGACACTTCAGTGAGCCTTTTTTGTTTTTATATTTTTTGTTGTACCCCGCTTATATATATATATATATATATATATATATATATATATATATATATATATATATATATATATATATATATATATATATATATATATATATATGAGGGAGGAAACATACGTGTGCGTGCGTGTGTGCGCACGTGCGTGCTTGCGTGTGTGTAAATATGTCTGTGTTCGTCTCGACATCCCTTCTCTCTTTATGTCTTTCCCTCCCTCGTATGTCCTTCCATTCCCTTACTATTCCCTTTAATAATCATCCATCTATCCATCCTTCCTTCCATCCTTCCTTCTTTCCTTCCTCTTCCCTTCTTCCACCATTCATGGGCCACGGTATAAATAACTAATATGCCCTCGCTGGTCATCCGTCGAGAGGCTGTGACCCCCTCACCTGGGCCGGCCATAACCTGCAGACGAGCCGATAGCTAGCGTCCCCAGAGTAACGCCTTGTAGAGGGGCGTGGTGCTTGGAGGGGAGGAGGTACTATGGGTTCTGGTCTACGTATACCCTCTTGATGTTGCCTCCGCGCCGAGTTGTTATATATACACACACACACACACACACACACACACACACGAGAGAAGAGATGAAAAGAGGAAAGGAGAGCAGGGAAGAAGAGACGATAGGAGAGGACAAAAGGGAAGGGAGAAGAGGAGAGAAGAGAAAAAAAGGAAAGGAGAGGAGAAGAGAGGAGAGCAGACCTATATGACATCCTCCCGCAGAGGCAACACAGAATATCTATCTCACTCTGATCCTATCAGAGTGAAGACATCAACTTCAGAAACAGATGGCAGCAGCGTCATCTTGTTTGAAAATGGGTCTGGGAAGAGGGAAAGGAAAACTTGTTATTTTTTGCTAAACGCCAGAAGTCACGAGAGGATTTGGAATATATACTAGTCGTACAATAGATTTGGCATGTTTGCAGGCTCAGAGATATACAGTGTACTGAGTCACTGAAGATGGATCGCTATAGTACCTATTGCGAACCGCTTCCGCGTCTTTGGCAGTACCACAGCAAGGAGAGGTGAACTAGAGAAAGCGGTCTGAGGCTGTAGGAAAGTGTGGAATGTATGTTGCTGTGCCAGAATCCCTCACAGTGTGCTTCAGGCAGGCAATGGAGAATCAGGTGACAGTAACAGTTCCTCTCACTTAAAAGAGAGAGTTGTTGACATGCTGATGCGTACTTGACGGGAGTAGCGAGCTGGCGACACCATCACATGGAGTTTTATTACTTTAACTACTACGGAATTCAATTATCATCAATAGATATATTTATAGAATTTATATAGTTTAAAAATTCTAGATAACAAAATGAACCTTAAAACAATATAAACAACGAAATGTGGTAAAGTGATGGATGGGAGCGGTAGGAGAAAGTGTGAAAATTATTTACGCAAACATATACTTTCCTAAATGTGCATTTCTTTTTAAAGTTCCATTCTAATTGTAAGCATCCCATTGTTTTGTAATGTGTATTTGTGTGTGTGTGTGTGTGTGTGTACGTACGAGAATAGATAAGTCCCCAACACACACACACACACACACAAGCCCTCCTCCCTTCTATCCCCCCAACACACAGCCCTGCCTGACTTTCTTCACCGTGATTCAATTGGTAGCAAGCCTTTGAGGGCGAGGGAGGAGCGCCAGCAAGGGACGAGCAACACGAGTGGACAATGGTAATGAAATGTCTCCAGCTGGATCTAGTTGTTTGATGATTCCACCAAGTCCTCTCTCTCTCTCTCTCTCTCTCTCTCTCTCTCTCTCTCTCTCTCTCTCTCTCTCTCTCTCTCTCTGAAAGTGAAATCATGTATGTATATATCTAAACATCCACCATATTGGTTGAAAACTGCCATGAATATCTTCATTTAAGCGGATTGTGCATGTCTGGCCGTGCACGAGAGAGAGAGAGAGAGAGAGAGAGAGAGAGAGAGAGGAGAGAGAGAGAGAGAGAGAGAGAGAGAGAGAGAGAGAAACAGACAAAGACAGAAACAAGGATCGGGAGACGTAGCAGCAGTAGTAAGTCAAGCATTCATTGCAACATTAACCTTCCCGAAGCAACAGTTACTACCATTCCTACCCTTCCCCCCTACACACACACACACACACACACACACACACACACACACACACACACACACACACACACACACACACACACACACACACATCCTCACATGTACCCCCTACCACTCATCTTCCGGAGGGCTCGGGAGGGGAAAGGAAAAGAGAAGAGAGAAAGAAATAAGAGAAGGGACAGAAGAAAGGAGAGAAAGACGGGAAAGGAGAGGAGGAGAAGGAGAGAGAGAGAAAGAGAGAGAGAGAGAGAGAGAAGGGCCACCTAATCTGGAATTGCCGCAGTCTCCCTGTGAATGGCTTGGTATCTCTGGTGAAGTGAGCCGCAGAGGAGAGCGTTCCTGCATGCTTGCGTTCCGTGTCTTTACTGCACCGTGTGTTTCTAGCGATCTCTCTTAGCCCTCAGCCTTTCCCCCCGAAGTCTGGCTAGAAGCAGGGAGGCAGGGAGGGACAGGGACAGGCTAGAGTGCAGAGTTAGAATATGGAGGACGAAAGGGTGGAGGAGGAGGAAGAAAATGGGGAGGAGGAGGACGGGAGATGTTTGACAGATCTATTATGTATTTTTATTTTTTTTTTTCTTCTAGGTCATCTATTTCGTCCTCTGATATTTGCTCCTTTTGGATGGAGAGGGAAGGAGAGGAGTTTTTCTACCATCTACCTTAACCCTACCACCTTTGTTGTTGTTGTTGTCTTACTTATTATTATTATTATTATTATTATTATTATTATTATTGTTGTTGTTATATTTCTTCTTCCCTATCTCCTTCTTCGTCCTTCTCTTGCTATTGTTCCTCTTCTCTTCGCTTTTCTCTTCTCCCGTCCTCTTCCTTTATCTTCTCTTCTCTTCTCTTCTCTTCTCTCTCCCTTCGTTTCTTATCTGCCTTTTTCTCCTCTCCTCTCCTCTCATCTCCTCTCATCTCCTTTCCTTTAATTTCCTTCTCCTCCTTCCTCAGCTCCACTCCCCTCGTCTCTTCTCCTCCCTTACCTCCTCCTCCTCCTCCTCCTCCTCCTCCTCCTCCTCCTACACATAATTCTAGACCCAGTAAGTAAAGTAGATATTTGGTGGAAGAAAACAGAGTTGGATTTTGAAAACGTCCAGTATTTTCTGAACTCCTTTCTTTACTACTTTTCATCCAGTCCTTCGCTTGCCCTGTCCTTCCTTCTGTCCTGCCTTACCATCCTCCGTCCCTCCTACTCTGCTTGCTTCCGTCACTTCCCTTTCTCTGCTTGGTTCTTTTACTCAAGCGGGACTCTAAAGATGGCACGGTGTCCTCATCGACATCACCTTACCATGAGCTCACCACTTCCATCAAAGCAAACGGATCAGCTGACGCGTCTCACTCTCCTCTTCGCCTCTGATACACACACACACACACACACACACACACACACACACAGAGAGAGAGAGAGAGAGAGAGAGAGAGAGAGAGAGAGAGAGAGAGAGAGAGAGAGAGAGAGAGAGAGAGGCAACGTTGACCAAACTTTTCCGAAGTACGCGGAATTACAGAGCCTTTCGTACACTAAAATATTTATGTCGTGGTCTCGACATCAAATTACAGAGTGGCAGAAGAAAAAAAAAAGGTCTTTTTTCTTTTCCTTTTTTTTTTTTTTACCTTTTTATACCAAGAATTGTTAAGTATATCATCAAGCTAACAGGTAGTTAGGTGCTGGAAAAAAAAAAATTATTGAAAAAGCTTTGATAAAAAAATATTGTGTGCGCACGTGTGTGTGTGTGTGTGTGTGTGTGTGTGTGTGTGTGTGCGTGTGTGCGTGTGTGTGTGTGTTTGTGCGTTGCAGAAAGAAGAAAATGTTTTAAATATCGATAAACAGAAAGAATTATGGAAAGATCTCCCAGGACTGAGCGTGCGTGTGTGTTGTGTGTGTGTGTGTGTGTGTATACTCGTACATGTATATGTATCTATCTATCTATCTATCTATCTATCTATCTATCTATCTATATATCTATCTATCTATCTATCTATCTATCTATCTATCTATCTATCTATCTATCTATCTATCTATCTATCTATCTATCTATCTATCTATCTATCTATCTATCTATCTATCTATCTATCTATCTATCTATCTATCTATCTATCTATCTATCTATCTATCTATCTATCTATCTATCTATCTATCTATCTATCTATCTATCTATCTATCTATCTATCTATCTATCTATCTATCTATCTATCTATCTATCTATCTATCTATCTATCTATCTATCTATCTATCTATCTATCTATCTATCTATCTATCTATCTATCTATCTATCTATCTATCTATCTATCTATCTATCTATCTATCTATCTATCTCTATCTATCTATCTATCTATCTATCTATCATCTATCTATATATATATATATATATATATATATATATATATATATATATATATATTATAATGCTCACAAAAAGAAGATTGAGGATGGACTCCCAAATACGGAACATGTTTATATATTCCTTCCTCATTTTGGACCAAATAACCATTATCCTTTTGTAGTGCATAAAGAGACTTACTGCGACTATTGTGGTGGTAATGGTGATTAAGCCTGAAAGGAAACAATGGTTAATGTGAGGTACGCGACTGAGGGTAAGGGAGTGGGAGGGAGGGAGTGGATGAAGAGCAGGAGGAGAGGGTTAGGGAGTGTTGTTGAAAGAGAGAGAGAGAGAGAGGAGAGGAGATGAGAGAGAGAGAGAGAGGAGACAGAGAGAGAGAGAGAGAGAGAGAGAGAGAGAACTGAATGTAAAGGTGATTTTAGGTAAGAGTTCTTGAATGGAAAGTAGAAGGTGATAACAATGAAAGGGAAAAGAGTAGGGGAATGAAAATATAAGTATCAGTAGTGACAGATAAAAGTGTTGGAAAGGAACGAATGCCTTGGCTGGGAGGGAGAGATGAAAAGGAGGACTGAAAATATACGTAGATGTGGGGAAAGAGAGTGAAGGGAAGGAGAAATGGCTTGTATGAAGGAAAGAGACGAAGCGGAGTCAGAGCAATAAGGAAGGAAGACAACATGCAATACGTACTGTTATGCTACATCTTCAGTGTCGTAGCATAAGTTGTGTGTGTGTGTGTGTGTGTGTGTGTGTGTGTGTGTGTGTGTGAGTGTGTGTGTGTGTGTGTGTGTGTGTGTGTGAAATAGATAAATAACTGTAAAATACATGAATTTACACGCGCCCGCGCGTGTGCGCACACACACACACACACACACACACACACACACACACACACACACACACACACACACACACAGTGTCGTCCCAAAATTGCTGAATGTATAGTAAATTGGTTAAAGAGCCTTTGTTGTCAGCTGATAACTTTTTACATAAAAGAAAATAATGGAAATGGTATGATAGTTATATTTTATATAACTTTAACTTTACAAATGTTAAGAGCTTTGACATATAAAAAGCTTCAATCTCACGGGATTTCTGTTAAAAGAAAAATATAGAGAAAGTATAAATGTAATTGTAAAAAAAAAAAAGTGTTGTATGTTCTATAATAGCACAGATTTTTTTTTTTCCGCTGTGTATTGCCAGATTCCCTTTTCTAGATTTGATACTAATAGAAACTGGTGTATTTATTCAATATATATATATATATATATATATATATATATATAATATATATATATATATATATATATATATATATATATATATATATATATATATATATATATATATATATATTGTCACGATCCCGGTTATCTTTCCAAGAAAGTGGATGTTACACTGATCCCAGAAAGATTTAAAGGTCTGGATTTTTAAAGGCCTCGAATATCTACCCGACCTATCCAAAATCGCCAGCTATTAAACCCGCTCACAAAACCCTTACCTTGGCACAGCACGCCAGGAATCACCTCAATATCAGATCAGAGTTGGGGTAGGAAAACATAGTTATTCTATATAATAACAGGATATATCATTAATAATGTTTTCCTTACAAATAACTTGAGGTAGTACACATTAAAGGAAATTGGGGAAATAAATTTCTACCCTAGACCAACACAGGACTCTCGTGGGTTCTTAGCACATGACTGTATCGTAATTTTTGGCGCTTCAGAGTATTTATGAAGGAAGGTAATGCAGCTTTGAATGAACAAACTCTCCTGAATAAAGCATAATCAGTAAATATTCTTGTGCTGGCCTTGAACATCTAGTGCACAAGTGCTGGCCTTGAACATCTAGTGCACAAGTACGCATGTCCTTATTCCGTATACTTAGAACAATGTCCACGGTTACTGCACACGACATTCACGCAGTACTGGAGTTGCCGGATTCGCAAGAATATCCCGATCATCTTTCGTCACTTACGGCTTCCTAACACATTATTTTATTTTATGTTGGTTCGGTAGTTCAAGAGTTAATATGGATCAAAGAAATCTTTGTGAGTGAGTAAATAATTCTGTAAGGTATTCTTGTGTCAATACTAGTGTTGCTAGAAATGTTCTTAACTTAGTGTCGCGCAAGCGCAGCAAGTTAAACCAAGTACACGCAACACTGGTATAGCCTTTAATTATTTCGTGAACTTTGCTTCTGAAAGAGAGAGAGAGAGAGAGAGAGAGAGAGAGAGAGAGAGAGAGAGAGGAGAGAGAGAGAGGAGAGAGAGAGGGATGGTGAAGGGATTACCAGTGGACAGATCCACCATCGGAGGTTAGACACGCGACACGTTCCGTGCGAGTTTATCACCAGATCAATGGACTTATATATGTTCAATACTTGCAAGCCTATTGAATTCTTGCAGCTTGCCTTTTGTTCTCATATTCATGTGTGGAACAGATAAACTGGCAAGACTAGAAAAAGAAAACGGAGTGTCTATTAAACATAAATGAAAGATAAACAAACGCAGAAATAAAAAAAATCTGGTAAATGATCACAAATGCAATGCATACATAAATTAGTAAATGGGACAGGGAAACTTACTGTAAATTATGAAGAAAATTGAAATAAAAAAAAATAACTGAAAAAGAAAAGACAAACATACAACATGAAGCAATAGAGAATAGAAACACACACACACACACACACACACACACACACACACACACACACACACACATACAGAACACCTGAACTAGTAAAAAAAAAAAAAAAAACTAAGAAACCATAAATTATGAATCAAGCCCAACTTAACCCTCATCTCTCGATTAACTTCTGCACCCATAAATAACCCTCTATCTCTTATCAACTGCCCTCCATCAGTACTTCATAAATAACCCTCTATCTCTTATCATCTGCCTTCCATCAGTATTTCCATTTTCCCCTTCACTGACCTCAATGTTTTTCTTAGAGAGACAGAATCTGAAACTTTTATCTTCGGAATACGAGACGACCATTACGTATCAGTTATTCTACAGTAGTACATAAGTTAGTTTCTGAGTGTTTCCTAACACTTTCTCTTACTGAGGCTGTCTTTGGATAGAGGTTATAGGCATGTGAAGGGATGGTATACTTGATGCAGTTCTGTGCGTGTCTCTCTCTCTCTCTCTCTCTCTCTCTCTCTCTCTCTCTCTCTCTCTCTCTCTCTCTCTCTCTCTCTCTCTCTCTCTCTCTCTCTCTCTTTTAAGCGGGAAATCAATGTGGGAGAGGCATCTCAGCGACCAAAACACAACTTTTAAATTCGTCTTATCTCTCTCTCTCTCTCTCTCTCTCTCTCTCTCTCTCTCTCTCTCTCTCTCTCTCTCTCTCTCTCTCTCTCTCTCTCTCTCTCTCTCTCTCTCTCTCTCTCTCTCTCTCTCTCTCTCTCTCTGTGTGTGTGTGTGTGTGTGTGTGTGTGTGAACGTCTCAACCCATCTTTATTTCATCAGGCATCACCGAGTGTGACGGCAGCTGCCCCATCTCTCCGCTGGCTACTGTGACGTTTAACCAATGTGTGTGTGTGTGTGTGTGTGTGTGTGTGTGTGTGTGTGTTCTTCCACGTACGAAAATTTTTATCAATGATCAAGAGAGAAAAGACGATTTGAAGTAATGGTGAAGGATAATTAAAATTTTTTGAAGGAAGGACGCGAGACATGCGTGAGGGAGGGCAGAAGAAAGGATAAAAGCACGCGTAATTGAAAGTTATGAGATGAAAGAGGGAAGCGCGAAAGGGAAAGTAAATACAAAATAAACTGCAGACTGGTAATGGTAAGGATGTGTAGGAGGAGGAGGAGGAGTAAGAGGAAGAAGAGAAAAATACCGTACTTACTGAAGGAGTTAGGAAGTGAAGGCATCAGACGAAGATATAATAGGTAGAGTTAGTTACTGATTGCGAAGTTGAGTTGGCGAGTGTTGATTTGTCTAGGAATGAAGAGAGAAAGATCAAGAAAGTAAGTAACAGGGAAGGGATGGCACTAGACTAAGAGATCGTTACTGATTGCGAAGCCGAGTTAATGCAAGTGTGCGTTTGTTTAAAGAAGGAGGAAGGACACATTGTGATAGAGAGAAAGTAGCTGGGAAGTAGAGGCATTAGACGAAAAGGTGATAAAGAATTAGTTATGAAATGTGAAACCGAGTTAGTGAGGCTGTAGTTGTTTTTAGAGAGAGAGAGAGAGAGAGAGAGAGAGAGAGAGAGAGAGAGAGAGAGAGAGAGAGAGAGAGAGAGAGAGAGAGAGAGAGAGTGAGAGAGAGAGAGAATTCTCTGACGAAAAGAATAAATAAATAAAATGAGGTTCCTTTAGAAATCATTAAAATTAAATACTTTTCTTCTTTTCCTGGGGCAGCATGTATTGTTTTCATATTTTCTTTCACTCACTCCCCCCCACTCTCTCTCTCTCTCTCTCTCTCTCTCTCTCTCTCTCTCTCTCTCTCTCTCTCTCTCTCTCTCTCTCTCTCTCTCTCTCTCTCTCTCTCTCAGGGCTAATTAGCATCCATAATTACCCCGCCGCCTCTCAGACGTTTCCTATCCCACATTTCCGAATTCTCTTACTCCCCTAAAGTTTGATTAGACTCGAACCCTTCTTTGAACGTACCATCTCTCTCTCTCTCTCTCTCTCTCTCTCTCTCTCTCTCTCTCTCTCTCTCTCTCTCTCTCTCTCTCTCTCTCTCTCTCTCTCTCTCTCTCTCTCTCTCTCTCTCTCTCTCTCTCTCTCTCAAGTGCACCTTAACTCCTTCCCAATATAAACACTTCTCGGCACGATCGATTACATGTTGCTGCAGGCTGAAACTTCCCAGGCGCCTCCATAATCCATCTCCTCATTGATGTCTTATACAAAATAAATCCAATGAGCAGCGTGTCCTTCTCCGTAACAGTTAACCATACGAGTGGTTGTCATTCATAAACTGTATCGTACTTATAGTGACCAATGCGCATCCTTGATTTTCATCATCTTCGTTTCGAGAATTTTTAACAGGCTTTCAGGTTCTTTTTAGGGATTTTAATGGTATTTTCATGGCTAGTGATTGTTTAGTGTTTATTCTGTATTATCAATGTGAAACAAAGACCACCTATGTTGTAAGGATATATGTTACAGACAAAATGTTGCATACCATAGACGGAGGAGTCACAGGGACGTACAACACTGTATTCCATAGACACATAACGCTACATACCACAGATGGACACAGTGCACACCATAGACACACACAGCACACACTACATACCACAGACTGAACGTTACTCATCACTGGCAGACAAAATTACATAACACAGACAGACAACATTAGGTATACCACACACTCAACATTACATACCACAAACACACAACACTGACACACAAAGCTACTTAACTCAGACAAACAGCGCCACGCACCAATCAACAGATACTCAACAGTAGGTATATAACACAGACATGCTGCACTACATACTAAGCAGACAATGTAAAGAAGAATGAAACTTGGAATAATAACACGCACACACACAAACACACACACACACACACACACACACACACACACACACACACACACACACACACAGATACATAGACACATAAAGCTGAGAACATTGCTTCTGAATATTCTGAAATAAACATCTGTGAATCCTCTCCAAGTTTAGTTTTCACTCACCGAGCAGCCGCGGTAGAATGGATGGTGAGGCAAACTTAGGCTAAGCAAAGTACGGGGCGCTGTTGCCCATCATTGAAACCGTAACCCAAAAGTTTCCATGCATCAACTATAGCAACTACGTACTTGGCGCCGCAATTGGGGGATGGAATACAGATTGAACCTATGTAGTACAGCTTAGTGGTCTTTATACTTCCAGCAGGCATTTCCAATACGACTGTGTGAAATGAAGAAAAATCTGAGTACGAATGGAGTGCTTCACGTCACGAGATTTAGAGTTTGACGAAGTGGTTTTATGTAAAGGTTTGTCTGCTCTCTCTCTCTCTCTCTCTCTCTCTCTCTCTCTCTCTCTCTCTCTCTCTCTCTCTCTCTCTCTCTCTCTCTCTCTCTCTCTCTCTCTCTCTCTCTCTCTCTCTCTCTCTCTCTCTCTCTCTCTCTCTCTCTCTCTCTCTCTCTCTCTCTCTCTCTCTCTCTCTCTCTCTCTCTCTCTCTCTCTCTCTCTCTCTCTCTCTCTCTCTCTCTCTCTCTCTCTCTCTCTCTCTCTCTCTCTCTCTCTCTCTCGTTCAGGATATTGCGTGAATAATTCCCTGGAAGTGGAGGGCCTCTCACCGCCCTCCCGTGCCCTGCATCAACACGGACTACTTGTGATTCTCTCTCTCTCTCTCTCTCTCTCTCTCTCTCTCTCTCTCTCTCTCTCTCTCTCTCTCTCTCTCTCTCTGTAATTAATGTAATCGTCTTTATCTGCTCGTGTGTATGGTTGTGTAGTCTTTAACACGCATGACTTCCAGCTTTTACCCTCCCGGAAAGGACTTACAGTAGGATCTACGGGTAATGCTGAGACCTCACACACACACGCACACACATACACACACACACACACACACATACCTTTGTTAGTGAAAAATCCTTAGTAACTTTAGTAGGGTTTGAACCTTTGCCTGTCAAGTGGCTGGAGAGGTCGCTTTCCACTGAGGTGCAGAGAGAGAGAGAGAGAGAGAGAGAGAGAGAGAGAGAGAGAGAGAGAGAGAGAGTCCATTAGCAGTGGACACCGTGGTGGAGGAAGGAGACGCCCAGAAATCAACAGTCACCCGTTGCACACTGACGCCGAGGGAGATTAAGGATCATGAGTCTCTCTCTCTCTCTCTCTCTCTCTCTCTCTCTCTCTCTCTCTCTCTCTCTCTCTCTCTCTCTCTCTCTCTCTCTCTCTCTTCCCCTTGTTGGTGGCGGACCTTTAACTTGCGCCCAAAAAACACGCTTCATTGCCCTCATTGCTTTGATCTGCATCGTCGAAACTCACACACCGGACCGAACACTTCCGCAGTTGTTCAAGTATGCCTGATTGTGCGCGTGTGGAGGAGGTGATAGTGGTGGTGGTGGTGGTGCTGGTGCTGCCGTTAATGGTGGTGATGGTGGTTGTTGCGGTAGTGGTGAACGAATGTGAATACTACTGATGTTTTTGGTGTTGGTGTGTTCTTCAAACCTTTGATGAGTGGTGCGCTGTGCTCTGGCGTGTGGTCTGTGTTGTGTGTAGCGTGTTTTATGGTGTGGTGAGTGCTGGTGCTTTTATGTGTGTGTGTGTGTGTGTGTGTGTCCTCTGTGGTGCTATTGGTGAGTGCTCCTGTCTTGTGTACGTGTTTGGATGATATGTAGTGAAGTATTTGTGTGGAGATGATAGTGTGTGTGTGTGTGTATGTGTGTGTGTGTATGAAAATTCACCCTCCTCCTCTTCACCCTTCCTTCTTCCTCTATAACATCATCAACATCAGCGTCGTCTTTCATCAACTTATCGCCGGTGTCATTATCATCTTCGCCCTCATTTACGTCACCTCCCCGCACCAAGTACATCGCCATCATCGTATTCCTCCTTCGCGTCTCCGTATTCATCGTCGTGCTCTCTTCGTCATCGTAGTCACTTCCCATTAAAACATGATACGTCCGTCGTTTTTTACCTTTCATTGCCAGGAAGATTTCTTATTTTCTCTCTCCTCCAATGCTTTTCTCCTCTACAGTTTTCTTCCTTAGAGATTCCCGAAGAAGGACGTGAGCAAACACAACCCTTTTACCGGCTGGTCTCCGCGCGGGATCGAAGTCGTTCAGAGCGGACTTGTGGCGGAGGGGCGTGGGGTGTTGTGGAGGAGAGGGAGGGTGTCATCGAGAAACAGAGAGGGCGGGAAAGGAGTTATAAAATGGTAAAGTAAGGGAGGGAGGAACGGTGTTGTGAAGGTGATGGATGAAGAGAGGGAAGGAGGATGGGATGATGAGTGTTACTGCGTGAGGAGGAGGAATAGGAGGTGGTGGTGGTGGTGGTGCTTTTAAGCGTAAATTTCTCGGTTTTCCCTCCTCTTTCACGGATTGAAAGCGCTCTATGTGTATATCCTTTAAGCAATGTACTTACTGATAGATCCTTCGCTGCAAAAAAAAAAAAAAAAGAAAGAAAGACAAAGAAAAAGAAAACGTCACAAGAAGCATATATTTGTTGCTGTTGTCTTATGTTTGGTCGCTCTGATCTCAACTCGATTCCGTCTTTTCCATCTTCCTTCCCTTCTCAGAATCCTTCCTTTACCTCCCTCTCTATCTCGTTCGTGGCTGCGCAAATCCCCCTCGCTGTTTGGTTCCTGAGGCGGTCTCGACGCTTGGAAAGGACAGGAGGAGGAGAAGGAGGCAGGAAGAAAAGGAGGATAAAGGTGGCGAGACATGATTTGACGCGAGCCACAATTAATGGTTCTTTCCTAGGCAATATGAGGGAGGTGATGACGCGGCGCCTGGCTCCCTGGAACACTGGGACGCCGATGTGGCCTTTATAACGACCTCCCACGCTCCCGCCGCCTGCACCAAGCCCATCGCATTACTCGGAGTCTAGTGCCCGGCTTGTTTTCAGGTGTGGCGACTACCGTTGCTGTGTACACTTTGCAAGGCTCCTTTCCTTTTCACCGGCTGCCGTAAGGTTCGAATAGGTGACTCCCCTGTCACTGCAACGGTCCGCGAGTTGATGTGGAAACGGTGAAGTTACTGAATGCAAGGTTATTATTTTTAAATGCGTCAAGAAAGCCAGCCAAGAGCATAACATTTTGAGGGAAAAGTGTGTACTTATATGCTGCTCTGAAAAAAAAAAAAAAGTCAAATAGAGAAAAGAAAAAGGAATGGTGAACGCTTTTAAAATTGTTTAGAAAGAATTGAAAGTTAAAATATCGCACTTCCGGCAGTAAATATTTTCGTTTGTATTTAACGTTACGCTATCGGGATTGACCTTTGATCGTAAAAGTCACGAGTCATTAGTCACGTGTGTTGTGTATTACACGTGTGACCTTTGAGTGTGAGACGTAGGACCGTATTTTCGAACATTTCGTTGTCTTGAGTCTTGTCTCGACTATTTTAACTAGATCTAGTAAAAGTCAATAGTGATCTTTAAGAGTGTTTTCATGATTCTACTGAGAATTTGACAGGGATTTTTTATTACCTATGAAAAAAAAAAAATGCCCTTAATATTGTGACCTTCGAGAAGCAGTCTCAGAGAGAGAACAAAGCGTTTAAAAATAGGGGATGCTAAATAATCACTGATGAATTAATTTACAAAGAGTAATGCATAAAGGTGGTATTGAATTGTGCTAAAATATTAAGTGTAGGCCTTAAAATAGTCACAGTTGAGAAAGACCTAACAGGATGTGAGATCAGACTGAAAATTGTGCAGGCAGAGCCGTAACCCAAGGACAAAGCTCAAGAACTCAAAAAAAAAAAAAACTATGATAATTACTGATGTATACATCTGTAACTGATGTACTAAATCTGATATAGGCACGGAAGCAGTAACACATATTACAGGTTCGAAAATATTTACTCCAAATGCCCATACATATATCGCCCCTTTTTGATGTCTATTGTGTAAGCCCCGATAAATATTCCCCTGCGTTTCTCCTCAATACCATACTCACCTTTATCATTGCTGAGGCCGTATGCAATATTAAGTATGTGTGTTGTGTGTGTGTGTGTGTGTGTGTGTACCACGTTTTTTGAGGATCACGTGTTATACCCTCCCAAAGAAAGCTCAGATCTCATATAGTCCGATCTATGGGTAGGGCTGAGACCTTTCACACCCAACACGCCCTCGTCCTCTTGCTCAGGCAGGACAGTGATTGCTCGCATATCAATGAAAACCTTTAACAACCTCAGCGGGGTGCGAACCTCAGCCTGCCAAGTGATAGGTGAGGACGTTACCACTGAGCTAGAGAGAGAGAGAGAGAGAGAGAGAGAGAGAGAGAGAGAGAGAGAGAGAGAGAGAGAGAGAGAGAGAGAGAGAGAGAGAGAGAGAGCCGTATTCAGGATCGCTTTGCTCTCTTACCACGACCATTTTCAAAGGCTACAGATATAATTAGTTAGGTTCTTAAGAGCGTTTCTCCTGATGACAACGTAAAACTCTTGTTAATTTGTCACTAGAAATATAAAAACACCCACAAAAATCCGTGTCGCCTCAACTAAAACCTCTTGAATGCAGTGAAGGAGCTGCAGAGAAGTGTATCGGAATATGGTCCAGAGAGAGAGATACAATAAATGGCTGTCTCGTGAGGCTCATCAATATCATAACACTTTCGAATTTTCCCTTTTCCGCCGCCCATTCCAAAGGACGGTCAGGGAATGGTGATGGAGTGGTGGTATTCCCTGTATGAAGTATCTGTATGTGGAATGGATGGTGGACTGGTGACTGTTTCTCTAAGACGTGGATAGGAGAGCGAGGTGTGCAGGTGAAGCATTGGTGAGTGTGGATTCTAAGGCTGGTGGTTCGCGTATACTTTGTAGTTGTGGTTGTAGTTACGGTGATTAAGCTGCAGTGATTTTGGATGACTGATAGAAGGAACAATACTAAATCAAGGCTCTCTCTCTCTCTCTCTCTCTCTCTCTCTCTCTCTCTCTCTCTCTCTCTCTCTCTCTCTCTCTCTCTCTCTCTCTCTCTCTCTCTCTCTCTCTCTCTCTCTCTCTCTCTCTCTCTCTCTCTCTCTCTCTCTCTCTCTCTCTCTCTCTCTCTCTCTCTCTCTCACACACACACACACACACACACACACACACACACACACACACACACACACACACACACACACACACACACACAAAGAACTCACCAGAAAAACAAACTTGAACCTTAGATTGCTTCGGCTCATTGCATCTCGCCTTGGTTTTGTTTTGAATCGGTTTAGGAGCGGAGTAATAAATGTAAGGACCCTTCCCCCTCCATCTGTCCCCTCACACCCCGTCATCTCTCACAAGCACACGTGTCGGTGGCATCGTGTTGTGTCAGAATGTTATAAATGCTCGGGTGCTGTGTCAGAGTGGAGGGAGGGAGGGAGGGAGGGAAATAGGTGTGTTGTGCTGGTGGGTGTGACGGGAAGGGAGGCCGTGGTGTTATACGGCATTGGATGCTTTGTGATAAACATGTGTTTTATAAGGCTTGGGTTATGCTGGGTAATCTTGAATGGGCTTGAATGCGAGGTAATGAGTAATGGTTAATTGGGTATGGGTATGAAGGCCTTCTGAACAATATTCTGAAGTATTGATGTTTTATTCTATTAAAACAGTCTTAAATAAAAAAAATATGCATCAGAAAGCTGCCTCCGCTGGGAATGAGTAATGAATAATGAGGAGCGGGTATGAAAGGTTTCCATACTGTTGCCCAAAGTAATGATAACATAATTATATTAAAAAAAGACAGTCATAAATAAAAGAAAAAGACATTAGATAGCTACTTCCACCCATCGCATTTTCAGTTTTTTGTCTTTGCGGAGCCCTTTACATGAAGTAGTTAATTCGTCCATTATATTTATTTCTATTTCATTTATACTCATGAGACTCGCTGTTCTTGCAACATAACTACTTATGGCAACTCTATGTCAGTGGGTCATGTTATATATAAATGTGTTGGTTTACTAGTGAAAGAAGATTAAAAAAAATAAGTGTTGGAACAATTCCTATATACGTGGAATTAGGTCTACATATATAAATGAAATCAGTTCGAGAAAACAATACCAACACTGAGACAAAAAAAAAAAAAAGTAAAAGTAAAAAAAAACATTATTGCCTCGTGAAAGAAACAGATATAAGAGAATCTTCACACAAACAGCAAAGCCAATTTAAATTTTGATGTTTTTTTTATTTCACTTTTCTTTCTTCTTTTGCAGATGTCTTTACCCTAAATAGTTTCCCGAACCGCCCGGACATTTTCTACCTCCAACTGTATTTCATTTATTTCAAGTGTTTTCTCCCCCTCTCACTTTACACCCCTTCCCCCGCTCCTTTATAACCCCACTTTCCCAAGAAACTGTTATTCAAGGAAAAAAAAACAGTGATACAGTCTGGTTTAATACTAACAAGTATAGGGAGCTCAAGGAGAAAAAACATTAGTCACTTTGCAATAAAAAAGAGGATGACAAAGATTCAACAGTGTGTGTGTGTGTGTGTGTGTGTGTGTGTGTGTGTGTGTGTGTGTGTGTGTGTGTGTGTAAGATATATTTCCCTACCTATGGTCACAGACACAGACTTCATAGAACGGTGTTGGGGGTTTAATACCAGATAATGCTGAGTTATTAGGGGAAAAAGCTTTTTGAGGAATTGTCGCTGACTTTTTTTTTTTTTTTTTTTTTTATGGAGTACTTGTTTGTGTGTATTGGATTCTCAATTAACTGTACATAAACCTGTTTTTTTTTGTGTGTGTGTAAGTGTGTGTGTGTGTGTGTGTGTGTGTGTGTGTGTGTGTGTGTGTGTGTGTGTGTGTGTGTGTGTAAAGAGAGAGAGAGAGAGAGAGAGAGAGAGAGAGAGAGAGAGAGAGAGAGAGAGAGAGAGAGAGAGAGAGAGAGAGAGAGAGACTTATATTTTACCCCTTTTAGCTGCACAAGACACTTCCCTTCTATTGCAATAAGACTTGAGGAGAGAGACAGGATGAAGATAGCGATGAATATTGTGTGTGTGTGTGTGTGTGTGTGTGTGTGTGTGTGGAAGGGGTCAGAGGGAGAGAGAGAGAGAGAGAGAGAGAGAGAGAGAGAGAGAGAGAGAGAGAGAGAGAGAGAGAGAGAGAGAGAGAGAGACTGTCACTTGCCGTGCGTGTGATACAAAAAAAAATTAAATAAATAAATAAATAAATAGAACAATAATAATGAAGTGATCACACCATATTGTTTCATAAGCAATTACCCACACCCTCTGTTACATGTATCAACGCGCCTCGTGCACGGCAAAGCTAGATTCCTCATAAAAGACACATGTAACATCTGTGCTTTAGATCACCTTTATCAGAAAGAACTTTTTTTTTCAGTTGGTGCAACACACTGCAATGTTGAACCTTTGCCGGGGGAGACATTAGCAGTTCTTGTTAATGTTTTTTTTTTTTTGTAAATGTTAGGTTGAGAAATATATATTATGTTGAAACGAGAGTTAGTCATCTTTCCATATAGGAGGATAGTTACGTTTTCCTGGTGATGTCTAGGCAATCGGTGAACATTGTGACGTTCTGTTACGTAAGAGTATAATTGTGAACAATAACGTTCTTATCTGCTGCTCTCGTTATACACTGTGTTTTGAGTGTTTTCCTGTTACTCAAGTCCGTTTATCTGCTAATCTGTCAGTAATCTAGTTTTGTAAGGTGACTGTCACTAGGTAAAAAGACTAAAGATTGAAGAAAAACATTAAACAGTAAAAATGAGTAGGACAGGTTACTCGAGTTTTTAGTGTACAAGAATAATATTATCACATTTATCGAGACAAGAATTTATGCAAGATGGGAATCAGAAGTGCTATAACTTAGAGTATACTTTCTTAGTTACATATGTACCTACACACACACACACACACACACACACACACACACACACACACACACACACATCATGGTACAAAAAAAAATAAAAAATTGCAAATTCTCCGATCCGTTTAAATGGGCAGAGATCGGCGTTCTGAAATCAGCTGGAAGAAAAATTACGGATGGACGGCAAAAAAAAAATGTTTCCCGTTCTGAAATGATTAATCGTCGAGCGGTGTGAACGCAATATGACGAGACACAAAGTGAGAAGGTAGAGTGAGGCGGCTTTGCCAAGTTATTAACTCTCTCTCTCTCCAGGCGAAGAGGCGAGGAGCAATACAGGAAGACAGGCTGGCAGGCAGACTGGGTGACTTCAGAGTATTGTAGACGTGATGGAAGAAACCACAGCCAACGGGACGTGGATCATGCAGACTGACTGTGTTCGGTGCCCTCCGCGGGACAACTCGCTGGAGAATGAGGAGCAGGATGGTATGTGTAATTCATCTGTGTCATTCTCTCTCTCTCTCTCTCTCTCTCTCTCTCTCTCTCTCTCTCTCTCTCTCTCTCTCTCTCTCTGGTCTCAGATTGTGATTAAGTTTTGTTCTTTTATTAGGACAATTTTCGAAAGCCACAGAAATTATACGTTTCACGGGTGTTATAACTAATGATGGTACAAAATATTTAAACTGTCTTTCGAATTGTGAAAACATCATCAGATCCCCAGTAATAACATCTTCAAAGTACACAAGGTAAGATGCCTAAACGTTCAAAATACAGTCCTGTGTGCACGGAAGTTCATCTCTAGAAAAAATTACCGGCAAATCTCTCTGTGACGTTTAGTAGAAAGGTTGAGATTGAGCCATAGAGTTATGATGGAGTGGAGGGAAGCTGAAGTTAGAGTTCCGAGGAAGGAAGTTTGGGGTAGGAGGTTGGAAGTGAGTGGAACGAAGTTGGAGTTTGGAGGCAGGAGTTGGTCAGACGTGTGCCCCACTTCCGAAGGTTGTAATATAGATAATTGCAATTAATTTGGTAATTATTTTTGATCAGCTTTTTTTAATTCTATGAAAAGAAAATTAAGCATCACCTTGTTATTAAACATAAAAGTTTTCATAACACAGGACAAAATTAACAGCCAGAAAATAATACATAAGGAAGATAATTCCGATCTAAAAACACTGATTTATAACCATGGCTAATGCACATGCTTTGTGAATAAGAGTGGGAAGGATATGATTTCTTTGATTATCAGCAAGACTAATATATCTTAGTCTGCATCTTCTCACCCTTGCACCCTATCCATCTCGCAACACTTAGAGGTCTCTGTGCAAAAAGTCCAAACATTCCGTTATTTACATGAAAAAAAAAAAAGAAAAGAAAAATATACCCGCTTATATGATGAAATTTAATAATTTTGCTTAATATTTTCCATAGAACGATAATTAGTCTTTAGTAAAAGGTCTCCTGATTAGTATCTGATTTATATTTTTACTCTGTAATGCCTTCATTCGTCACTGAATTACTGTATTTAATTATTTTCACGCGAAGATAATTAAGCGATAGGAAAAAAGTCTTAATTAGTACCTTTTTATTTTTATTTTCATCTGTACGTAATTTCTTAATTTGTCATTATTTTTTTACCGTCATAATGTGGAGTAAACCATTTTGTTATCTTAATTTGTCATTATTTTTTTACCGTCATAATGTGGAGTAAACCATTTTGTTCTCCATGCAACATACAGTACAAACATATAATACACACGTCTGCTTCAGTGGCCACGTAGAGGACAAGCATTTCCCTTTTGTTAGTGGTGGACGGTGATGGACGTGCCGAGAGGGAAGGGAGCGAATGTTAGCTCGCTGTATCTGCAGAATTATTAAGAGTAACTTGGCGAAAACCCGGCAGCAGTTTACAATTGGCAGCATTGGCTCTTACCACCACCTCCATCTTTGATACCTGGTGGGGAGCGCCGCCCGTGTGTTGGAGGGAGTGACGTGTTGCGTTCAGTCTGGTGGTGTGCTTCTCGGAAAGTCACCGGATGTCCTGCACATTAAGAATATATCAGAAAAGTTGTATTTATATTGAACATGGATATTTTCCTCGTAATTGTCGGTATTTTTATTGTTATTTTTTTTTCATTTTCATTTTAATTTTAATTTTCATTATTATTATTATTATTATTATTATTATTATTATTATTATTATTATTATTATTATTATTATTTGTTGTTGTTGTTGTTGTTGTTGTTGTTACTACTACTAGTACTACTAACAATGATAATGCTACTACTATTAATTGCTATTGTTCTATTACGACCGATAGTATTGCAGTAGTAGCAGTAGTAGTAGTAGTAGTAGTAGTAGTAGTAGTAGTAGTAGTAGTAGTAGCAGCAACAGCAACAGCAGCAGTAGTGCTTGCAGAAAAAAAAATATTAGCAGTAGCACACCTCTCAAGTCCTTGCAGCATCAGTGAGTTGACACTCACAGCCCCACACTCAGCCCTGTCTCTTATCCTCTCCCTCGCCTCACCTCTGCGACTTGCTTTCTCCCGAAATTCCCCTCGTCCTCTCCCCTCACTCCCCAAGCAGGGCATCAAGGAAGGTGAAGGGAAAATATCATGAGTTCTCGGTGCCAACCCCATGCTCGCCCATTTCCTCTTTTTACTTTACCTTCTGCAATACGTACATTTCATTCGTCAACATCAAAGTGTTCGAGAGCAGGAGCGATATGTTCTCGCTATTTCCTCGTCATTGGCGTAATGCTGAGACTACTCCGTCAGGCTCTTGTGGGGGAGAAGAAGGTGCGAATAGGTGCTGGTGCGAAATTATATTATGTCAAATCGATACATGGACGAGGTGTAGTGGTACTGGGGCGAAATTATATTGGGTCAAGTTGGTACTGGGATGAAATGGTGACGGCGCAGAACTATATTGTGCCGAGTTGAATTGGGCCGAGATGGCGCCAGCGACGAATTGAGATTAGGGGACGGAATTATATTGCGAGGAATTTGACCGTGCAACGACACGATACCTGAAGCATAAACGGCAGGTAAAACTGTGGAAACAAACGAACCAGGTGAAAATGAGATGAAACGGAAGCCAAGTACAAGCGATATGGAAGAGAGAGAGAGAGAGAGAGAGAGAGAGAGAGAGAGAGAGAGAGAGAGAGAGAGAGAGAGAGAGAGAGAGAGAGAAGGAGAGAGGGAGGGAGGGGGAAAGAGAATAATCTTTTTCAAAACAGATGAAATGGGGATTAATGAAGCTGAGAGGAGACGAAGTCGAGATGGAACAGACTGAACAAGGTGAAACTAGGACACGGCTTTTTATTCTGTGGCACAGACGAGTCACAGGTGATGAAGGGTTCTCCAACACTCTCCCCACGGCCTCTCTAAGAGTTGACAAGAGAGAGAGAGAGAGAGAGAGAGAGAGAGAGAGAGAGAGAGAGAGAGAGAGAGAGAGAGAGAGAGAGAGAGAGAGAGACTGGACATATATGCAGACAGGCAGACAGACAGGAGGACAGACAGAGATATAGAGAGAGCGATGTAATATTTAAATCTAAAAATTTGGAGGGAAAGTGGTTGAGAGTGCACGTGTCTTAGATTTAACCAGAAGGTGGAGAGCTGTGATGGGAGGGAAGTGAAGCGTGTGGAGGGTTGTTGGACAGTTTTCTTGAGCGTGCATGTGTGTGTGTGTGTGTGTGTGTGTGTGTGTGTGTGTACACGTGCGTGCGTGCGTGCGTGCGCGCGCGCGCGTGGATGGATGGGTGCGTGAGTAGATTAGTGAGTGTGGGTATTACGAGTATTACTTCATCCTTTGTATAATTTCCAAGCCCTTGAATTTCTTTCTCATAGCACTAGGCTGTCACGTTTCTGTAAATATGTATATATGTTACAAAACACTCTCCGCTGGCAATGAGCCCAATAACTAAACTTGACGCGGATATATAATACTTATGTTAAACTTTCTATTGCGTTATAAGACTTTAGACCTTAGGCCTTTGATGCTGCTGGAATGCGTTACGCAATATTATTTCTATTGATATTCTCCGTTCTTACATCACTTTGGTTATCTTTACTATCTTTACACTGAAATATCTTTACACGAAATAGAAGCTTCAGATAACAACAGCACAACGAATGAAGTGTGTGTGTGTGTGTGTGTGTGTGTGTGTGTGTGTGTGTGAGCGCGTGCGTGGGCGCGTGCGTGTGCGTGTGTGTGCGTGCGTGCGTGCGTGCGTGCGTGCGTGCGTGATCCATCAGTGAGGTAGCCGAGCGCGACACTCACTGTCACATTCATAAAAACCACGGCAGGGGAGACGTTCACTACTAAAGCCTCACCAGCTCCCTCCCGTCCATCCTTCCCACTCCTCTCCCTCCTTACCTCCTCCCCTTTCCTTCCCTCCTCTATCCCTTCCTCATGACGCAGACAAATGGAATCCGCCTCCTCCATCCATCCCGCTGCTCCTCTGAGACACACACAATTCTCTCGTTAAGACCTCCTCCTCCTCCTCCTTCTCCTCCTCCTCCTCTTCTTCCCCACAGTGTCAGGCGTCTCTATGTCTTGATTACTTAGCCACGACACCACCCAGGGCAGGACTCCCACGGCCACCCTTACACCTGCAAAACACGCCCTTGGGACACTTCCGGAGATAGGAAACTTAGGGTGATGCGATCCTTCTTTTCCCAACACTCCTTCATCGTTCTGCTCTCCTTAATCCTCCCCTCCTGTGCCCTGGCCGTCTCCTTGTCTGTATACTTCTCATTAATATTACTTGTACAATACTTTTTTCATTTCATGTGAAAAACCTAGACCAGTGAACACTCCCCCAGCTCGTGAGAAGACGGGGCTGGAGGGACTGGTGGAGCTCCCAGGTAGGGTCTAAAGGAGATACAAGATGGTGTTTGTTTGTGGTGGGCCGGAGGGTCGCTTTCCCGCCTCGTTCTCCCGGATCGGTGGCTTTGCAATGAGTCCCCAGGGCAGGAACAACAAATTACACTCCAGATATGTCAGAATACTCAAGTGCAAAATAAGCTGAACTTTTGCAATTAATGTTCGCTTTCATGTTAGCTGTAATGTTTAGATTACCACGAGGTGTAAGTCATGAGGTGCTGTGTAATACATTGACCTTCTCATGATAGGATTTGTAATACGATACCATCAACAAACAAAATAAGCTTTAAAGCGTATTTGTTTCTATAATTCATAGAAAAATTCTGGTTGTTAGATATTTTCAAGACCACCACGGAGGCAGTCTAGACAGAAAATCTGCAACGGCCTTTCGCATCATAGATTTAATACTGGAATAGTGCGTCACACTAAAGTGGAGAGGAGGATTTGGCTCATGCACGATGCGTGATTGAGACCGCCACGTTCACAGGCAAGCTACCCTTTCCCAGCTATGGTTGTTGACGGACCACAGCCCTCCCCAGAGGGTGCTAAGAAGCACCCATGTTGTAATTATTAGTTAGCTTTTCTTCTTATGTAGACAGAGAATCAATGTTTAGCGTAACGTCAATGTAGTCTGATGTTCTCAGTGGTTGTACGTAGATGACTGGAACACTCAGTAATCAATATGGTAGTGCGAAGTCAACAGGAAACTTTGAGAGACTGAATATATATATGCAGTGTTGGATTGTGTGCGGATTGTGCATGTCTGGCCGTGCACTAGAGAGAGAGAGAGAGAGAGAGAGAGAGAGAGAGAGAGAGAGAGAGAGAGAGAGAGAGAGAGAGATTCATACAGTCTTAAAAGGCTAAAAGATAAAGAAGGAAAGAGTAGTGAACATGTGTTATATAACATTTGACGAGATGAAATACAAAAACAACTTTTGTATTATTTCTTTTTTATCATCATTATCATCATCATCAGTAGTAGTAATAGTAGTAGTAGTAGTAGTAGTAGTAGTAGTAGTAGTAGTAGTGGTAGCAGTAGTATTAGTAGTAACAAAAGTAGTGGTAGCAGTAGTATTAGTAGTAGTAGTAGTAGTAGTAGTAGCAGCAGTAGTAGGAGTAGTAATAGTAGTAGTAGCAGCAGTAGTAGTAGTATTAGTAGTAGAGGCAGTATTGATCATATTAGCAACAGTAGGAGTAGCGTTATGGTAACAGAAATAGCAGATTTACTGTTTATTTCTAATAAAGTACTGTTGTTTCCAATTAGTGATATTACTGTAACTTGGAACCTGAGAAGCTGCTTCCTGATCAGTCTTATTGCGTCCTTGAAACAAAACAAGGAAACTAGAGCGTAAGTTTTTTCTTTGATCTTTCTTCCCTTCCAGCCAGGGAATTAGATCTCTATTATACAGCACGGATAGTTTCCCTATGTATTGCCTTGCTCGTGTTTCGTTCTGCAATTTAACCTGAAAATATTATTTTTATTTATTTATTTTATTTTCATCACCACTTCACTTGTATTTCTTCTGTTTAGTTTTTCCCTTACTGCCTCGCTGCTGTCTTGTACTCGCCTTCCCTCCTTCCATCCAGCCTTATTACTTTTCCCTCTTTCTGCCTGTTATCACTCCCTCTCACTGCTTTATCTCACTTTAATCGCCATTCATCATATCTCACCATTCTACAGCACGTCTCCCACATCTACTTCTATCCGCGCCTCCACACCCTTCAGACTTCCTCTAGGCGTTCTCCTATCCACTCCAATCCACTTCCTATCCATACCCCCACGCCCGCGCGACAGCATCTCGTAACATTCCCAAGCCCCTCATCTACGCCCACTCGCCTCCTATACCGTCTTTCTAAGCCCCCCACACCTCCTTTCAACACCCCTCCACCATCCAGCCTTTCCGTTCATTCACCTCTCCCATGCTCCCTCTCTCCCCTCCGGCTTCCCTGATTCTCGCTTTTATCACCAGCGTCGCCACCTGTGACCTTTCCTGGTATTATGTGGAAGAGAATGACAATTGTCTGTGTTTTGTCATCAAGGGCTCAAGAGGCATTGTAGCTTTTTGAAACTGTAAAAAATTCTTCCTCTTCGTCCTCTCTCTCTCTCTCTCTCTCTCTCTCTCTCTCTCTCTCTCTCTCTCTCTCTCTCTCTCTCTCTCTCTCTCTCTCTCTCTCTCTCTCTCTCTCTCTCTCTCTCTCTCTCTCTCTCTCTCTCTCTCTCTCTCTCTCTCTCTCTCTCTCTCTCTCTCTCTCTCTCTCTCTCTCTCTCTCTCTCTCTCTCTTTTCTGCCTGTTCCTCGAGCGGTAGAGAAGCAAGTCAATCAAAACGGCAGTGAGCTTCGTTGGATAAATCAGCCGTCCATGGTATGCTAAATTCAGGTTAGATCTCTAGTATATGAATATCCCGCTAAAGGTACGATGATTTTGAAGCTAACACCTACAGCCTCGTTGCGCTAGGAGTTGTCTTACTTTGAATTCATTCTTTATATGAAATGAAAGATTAAGGATGTTTTCATAGACTTTTTTAATTAGTGTTTCAACCGATCCCGCATTTATTTCACGTCAAGGATGAGAGTTAAGAGGAAAAGAATCCGTGATGTTAGCAGTTATTATCGCAAAGAACAATACACTCAGCTACCGATATTAATTTCTTTCTTTCAGGTTAGTTTGACCTAGGTAATGTAGCCCCAAGCAGGGATTCCCCTTTGTTAATTGCTATAAGAAATTTAATTCCCATTATTATATAAGTAATTGCTCTCTCTCTCTCTCTCTCTCTCTCTCTCTCTCTCTCTCTCTCTCTCTCTCTCTCTCTCTCATTCTCATTACGAGTGACTTCCTCAGCTGGCTTCCACCGCAGCTCCCTTTCCTTTTTCTTCATCCTGCTTCCTAGGTTGCCTCTCCGTTCCTCACACATCTTCCCCCCATGACCGCACCACCAACGCTTCACCTGCTCCCTCACTCTGCTGCCACACTTGACCTACTTTGTTCTTCTGTTTAATGTATACCGTCGTTTCCTCCTTCCCCTCAATCTGTTACCATTTCTTGGTTTGCTGTGCCTGTTTCACCCTTCCTTCTTCTCATATTCGCCAGATACTTTTGTCCCGTTCACTATCTCTCCCACGTGCATCTATGTAACGTTATGTAATTCTCAGCTTTCACTCTTAAGCTATTTACGCCTCACCTCACGTGCCCTAGATCCTTCATCCACCTGTCTCACTTGAGTACTCGATACCCCCAGTGCAGTAACCCCCAAGCAGTGTTGTGATTTATATAAAATGCAACAGAAATCAACGAATGAACAAATGAACCGCTTTTTCTGCTAAGTTCTCCGAAAGTCAAGAACTATACATAGGTGAAGGTAATTGTCATACGGTGCTTTCTTGTCTGAGGTATATTGTTGAACGGGACTTGACTAGTTTGGTCAACTGTTTTTTTTTTTATAAATCATTATCAAAAGAATGGACGTTGGCTGACTTTGAAAATATTCATTTGTTCGCTTTAGCCACAAGAATAAGGTGTCCGACACAGGTGGATGCCTGTTTGTATTCAATTGTTGTTATTTAAACAAGGCGTAGAGAAGTTCATGAAACAGTAATACATGTATCAACAGAAACGTTAGGAATGTTGCCGACGTCCCCCGTAAAGGGAGGTACAGTACAGTAAAAGGAGCACGCATCGCCCTCTGGCAACTTCTTTTCTTGAACTTAATTAGACTGAATACATAATGTCAATGTACTTTGATGTGTGATCCAGAACAGCGATATCAGTTCACAGGGTAAGGAACTGAATAAAACAGGAACGTTATGGGAAGACACGAAGTCAGCCAACATTACATCAGCCACCATGAATATCGCTCCGAAAGC
>NC_087165.1:16893511-16913511 GCF_035594125.1 Scylla paramamosain | reverse complement strand
ACGACCCTAAGTGTCTTGACACCCCTCCTCAACTTTTTCTTCATTAACTTCTGCAACATTCGCGGACTTAGATCTAATTTTTCAATCTGTAGAACACCACCTCTGCTCTTCTAAAACCTCATCATACCACCTCTGCTCTTCTAAACCTCATCACACCACCTCTGCTCTTCTAAACCTCATCTTATTTTCCTCATTGAAACACAGGAGTCTGAAGCAATTGACAGTAGTCCTTTTTCTGTTCCCTCTTACTTTCTTTATCCTCATTTTCAATCTAAAGTTGGATGTTGCGTTTATGTGCGCAACGACTTAACCTGCTCTCGTGCCCACGCTCTTGTATCTTCCGAGTTTCCCACCATCTGGCTTCGACTATAGTCACTCTCAAACTAAATTTATCTGTGCTTTATACCTCTCACCCAATTCCTCTGACTATAAGAAATTCTTTGACTATTTTGACTTCCAAAGTGGAGCACATTCTGATTCTCTTCCCATTTGCGGAAATCTCCATTCTTGGAGACTTCAATGTTCACCATCAGCTTTGGCTTTCCTCTCCCTTCTCTTCTTCAATGACACTCAACTGTCCCTCTCTTTTACACTGAACATCCTCGATCTGTCCTTTACTTATAATCTGAACTGGGAACTTCACATCTTATCCCTAGCCAAAACAGCTTCTATGAAGTTAAGCGTTCTGAGACGTCTCCGCCAGTTTTTCTCAACCAGCAGCTAACTCTGTACAAGGGCCTTATCCGTCCATGTATGGAGTATGCTTCACATGTCTGGGGGGGTTGCACTCATACCGCTCTTCTAGACAGGGTAGAATCAAAAGCTTTTCGTCTCATCAACTCCTCTCCTCTAACTGACTGTCTTCAGCCTCTCTCTCATCGCCGCAATGTTGCATCTCTAGCTGTCTTCTACCGCTATTTTCATGCTAACAGCTCTTCTGATTTTGCTAACTGCACGCCTCCCCTTCTCCCGCGGCGTCGCTGCACAAGACCTTCTTCTTTCTCTCACCCCTATTCTGTCCACCTCTCTAACGCAAGAGTTAATTAACTAGTATTCTCAATCATTCATCCCTTTCTCTGGTAAACTCTGGAACTCCCTGCCTGCTTCTGTATTTCCACCTTCATATGACTTGAATTCCTTCAAGAGAGAGATTTCAAGACACTTATCCTTCAATTTTTTAATACCGCTTTGGACCCTTTTATGGGGACTGGCAGTTCAGTGGGCATTTTTTTTTTTTATTGGATTTTTGTTGTTCCTCCTACATAGAAAAAGAAAAGGCACACAGACACTCTCTCTCTCTCTCTCTCTCTCTCTCTCTCTCTCTCTCTCTCTCTCTCTCTCTCTCTCTCTCTCTCTCTCTCTCTCTCTCTCTCTCTCTCTCTCTCTCTCTCTCTCTCTCTCTCTCTCTCTCTCTCTCTCTCTCTCTCTCTCTCTCTCTCTCTCTCTCTCTCTCTCTCTCTCGGTAACCAGTTAAAAACATAAGAACATAAGAAATATAAGGGAAATTGCAAGAATTTATTAGGCCTACATGTATTAGTCCCTGTATGAAACATACTTACCTATTTCCATTTATCATCACCATCCATAAAAGTGTCTAATCTTTTAAAGCTCATTAATGACTCACCACTAACAACCTGATTACGAGTCCGTTCCATTCATCGACCACTCTATATAAGAACCAATTCCTTTCTATCTCTTTCTTAAGGCTAACTTTTTCAAGCTTGGATTCATTATTTCTTGGTCTATCCTGATTGCTGATCATGAGAATTTTGCTTAAGTCACCCTTGCTATATTCTCTATACCACTTAAACTCCTTTATTAGGTCCCCTCTTACGGTTCTCTAAGGAATTTAGATTTAAAAGGCTCAATCTCATTTCGTAAGGATTACCCCTCATCCACTATATCCTTTTAGTCATTCTCCTTTGTATTGATTATAAAAGACCTATATCCTTCCTTTAATATGAAGACCAGAACTGCACAGCATAATCTTGATGAGGTCTGACCAGCGCCAAACATAACTTTAATATCATCCTACTCGTTCATTCGCTATTCCTGATCAACCCTTACTTTTCGTCCTGTCTTGCCTTCATCTTCGTGTCTCGCCACCAGTGTTCATAGATTGTCTGTGCTGCTCAGGTAAAAAATGCGCACTCGCCAGGTCGTCTCTTTCTCGACCCTCAAATTGTTCATAATTTCCCATAACTTACGTTGGTATCGGTGTCTTTCACTATAAATTGCGTCCTTTTCTTTCGAATGTAGATTCCCTCGTGCTTTCTTTTCCCACAACTCCAGCGTGTATCTTGAAATTCCTCCTCTTCGCATACATCTGTCATCTTAGTAATCCCCTTTCGTCGTACGCATCCACCATATATCCTCTAATCCTTTCCCACGCATACATTTATCATATACCCCTATTTTTTTCTTGTCATACATCCTCCATATATTTCGTAGTCTTGTTTCTTGGCACACTTCAGCCATACTCGTATATTCCCGGCCTAATTCCCTTCAGGCATTCAGTGTGCAGTAATTACACCGTTCCTTGCATTGTCTCCTGTCCTTGCATTCAGCTGCTGCGTCACAGTCATTCTCTCTCCCGCACTTGAGTTCCTGAAACATTCCCTTAGAAATTCCCAGGAACGTATGTAGGCTACCTCCCGTTCCCTCCTTTCATTCTTAGCCCCATTATTGCCAGCTTTTACCTATATCTATGAACTCGCTTTTGTCATCCACGGCGTTCCTTCAATTCCTCCCCTACGTCTATATATATATATATATATATATATATATATATATATATATATATATATATATATATATATATATATATATATATATATATATATATATATATATATATATATATATATATATATATATATATATATATATATAATCAGAATTCCGTCCATATTTCTTGAAGGTCTCAATGGTGGAGCTGCTGGTTCAGTAAAGGAAAACACTTTGGTGGAATCGATAGACCGGCGAGCGTCATGGGCCAAGCATCCATTCACACCATTCACTCACCCTCCATTCCTCCCGAGACCATCGACCGCCCCACACAAACCTCACCTGGAGTCCCCTCATTAGGTGTGACACTTGCAACCCTTCTGTCCAGTGTTAAATTACCCCGGGGACTACAATGGGCTCTCCTTCACCATAACAAAATCAGTGTAGGACAAGTTTAAAATATAATTTTGAAGAATGCCACTGAAAGCAAAGGAGTAATTGAATAGCTGAAGTCTTTTAGAACCTCCATTTTTGTCAATAATTACTCAAATAAATATGTGTCATCAGCAGTCAGTCTGTTAAGAAGCGCTTGCAGTTTTTAGTCTTATAAATCCCTACAAATGTCCACTGTTTTTTGACATTATTTTCACCATTTCCTCCTCATATGTATATATATATATATATATATATATATATATATATATATATATATATATATATATATATATATATATATATATATATATATATATATTTTTTTTTTTTTTTTTTTTTTTTTTTTTTTTTTTTTTTTTTTACATTTGCTATTACTCTTTCTTTTGATTATTGTAGATTTCGTTTACTGAGGACAGCATTCTCAAATATCTCACTATCTTTTCTCGACTTTTACTTATCTAATGAAAGATATTGGGCGTGTTCATGATCCTGGGAATAGGTTTGCAAGAATTTTGCACCACCAGCGAAATAAATTATTATGAGAAATTTAAAATAGTCCATGCGAGTGTTTCAGAATACGATCCTAAGCCTGTCAGGAAATCTATATCACTTGTGTGACTGGAGAGGAACAGTCGACCCACATTTACTAACAGTTCATCTTCCTCTGTGGCTTGATTGAGGAAAACGTGATTTTATATATATATATATATATATATATATATATATATATATATATATATATATATATATATATATATATATATATATATATATATATATATATATATATATATATATATATATATATATATATATATATATATATATATATATATATATATATATGTATCCTCGGTCGGTCATTTACTTATTTGATTATCATCTAAACTGGAAACTTTACATCTCATCTCTAGCTAAAACAACAACTATGAATTTAGGCGATCTGAGTCGTCTCCGCCAATTTTTTTCTCATCCCTTCAGCTGTTAACTCTTTATAGGGGCCTTATCCACCCATGTATCGAGTTTGCTTCACATGTATGGGGTGGGAGGGGTTCCACTCAAACCACTCTTTTAGACCGGGTGGAATGAAAAGCTTTTCGTCTTATCAACTCCTCTCCTTTAACTGTCTTCAGCCTCTTATTCATCGCCGCAGTGTTGCATCTCTTGCTATCTTCTACCGCTATTTTCAGATTAACTGTTCTGATCCCCCTCCTCCTGCGGCCTCGCTGCACAAGACTTTCTTGTTTCTCTCATCCCTATTCTGTCCGTCTCTAAAGCAAGAGTATTCTTAATCATTCATCCTTTTCTCTGGTAATTTCTGGAACTAATTGTCTGCTTCTGTATTTCCTCCTTCCTGTGACTTGAACTCTTTCAAGAGGGAGGTTTCAAGGCACTTATCCTTCAATTTTCGATGATTTTCTTCACATCTCTTTTGAGGCTGCCTCCTCAGTGGGACTTTTTTTCCTTTTTTTTCCGCGGTCATTGACGCTCTTACGTAATTAAATATATATATATATATATATATATATATATATATATATATATATATATATATATATATATATATATATATATATATATATATATATATATATATATATTGTTTCGGCGTCTATTACAGGTTTGTGGCATTAGTGTAAAGCTGGAGAGCATTGGTGATGAGTATGTAGATATATGTATTGGTTTGTAAGAAAATAATATCTTGAAGTTTTAAAATTTTGAAGCCATAGAAAATGTGATGTGTGTGAAGAAAACTTTTTTTTTCTTTTTTTTTTACATGATACTTTTTTATTTATTTATTTTATTTTATTTATTTATTTATTTATTTTTTTTTTTTGTAATGAAGAGGTTTTCAATGAAAGTTTTATATATAAGGCAGAGCAGTACAGTAGATGAGAGTATTTTAATGTGAAGTTAATTTGGCGTAAACAACCTACATTTAGATAGTTCCTCAGATGGCATATGACTCCCATTAATAATTGTAATTTAGATGTTAATGTTTCAAGATGATTTTTCCATTTCAATTTCTGATCTATTAAGTTTGCCCAAGAATCTATATTCAAAAGTTTCATCAAAAGTAATATTATTCATTTTAACTAATATATGTCCTGAATGTGTCATGAGAGGGCTAGATATCATAAACTGGGTTTGATTAATATTCAGAGTCAGTTTGTTACTCTTAAGCTAATTTCTTACATTAATTAGTTCAGAATTTAAAATGCGTGAAATATTTACAGGTTATGGCCTTGGATAAAGATGGTTGTGTCATTAGCAAAAAGCAGGAATTTAAGTTTATTGTTGGATCGAACAATATCATTAATGTATAATAGGAAAAGAACCGGGCCAAGAACAGATCAGTGAGGAACATCACATGTAATATTGCTGTATGGGGAGGACACATTGTTGAAAAAAGTGGAGTCTTTCCGATTACTGAGATAACTCTTGAACCACTTGTGAGGAGTGCCGCGTATTCCGTAAACAGAGAGTTCTTCTAATAAGATGTTGTGGCAGATGGTAGTAAATGCCTTGGTTAGATCGCAAAAGAAATAGCTTGTTTTCAAGTACGTTATAATACCCTGACAGAGGTGGTGAATAGCTACTTGTTTAGCTACTTTTAGCTACTTTTTAGCTACTTTTTAGTGACTCCTCTTGGCTTATTAATAGTAGAGAAAAAAGAGAAACTGTGGAATATATTCACCAAATCTTGGGCACTTTTTTCATCATAACTCAAAATATTAATACTGAAGTCTCCCATCATATAAATAGGTGTTCTGGAGCAGGAAACAATAGATATAATATCCAGAATAGATACAAAAAATTGTGAGCGCTACTATTTGGGGATCTGTAGATCATGCCTACTATGAAATGACGTGGCCAGGTAATTTCTAAATACAGAGATTCTATGTGTGGTAACTGCAATAATAAATTGTCTACTGTTCGGACTTTAGTTTTAAAACTATTACTTGTAAAAATAACGATGCCACCACTGTGTCTGTTTTTATTATTAAAATGGAGTTGAATCTCTCATTGGAGTAAAGACTGGAAGTAGCATCAATGAGGCGAGTTTCACCGAAGCATATTACATTATATTTTGCATTACTTACGTTTTATACATTGTTCGATACAACTCTCTAGGTGGAGGGGAATACTGGAAATATTGACAACAAATAAATTTAAAGACATATTGTGTTCACTAAATATCACATTTAGATAATCACAAAAAAGTAATTACAATTGGATTCGAAGAAGTTGTGATCAAAAAGACAATTCTTAAACATATCATTATCATAATGTTTCTAAGGATTGTATATCATATCGTTAATAATATGGAAGGAAAAATGGTGTGGTACAGTATTATTTAAGAAACAAGTAAGTTCATTATTGTCTAAACTGGCAAAAGGAAAAATGTCATCAGTTGTGACTCTGTAAATGCATAGAAGAGGAAGTTATTCGGCTAACTGATAATGAATTATTTGTTCTGCTCCGTTGGGATCCGCTTCCATGAAGCTCTTTTCTCAAGGGCAGCCTGCTGTTGTCTTGATGGCCGAGTACCCATGGTCCTGGATTCTCTAGCTGGGCGATCACCATCCACTGGGGATGCTTCGGTTGGCACACATGGGCTGTCAGCTGTCCTCACTGCTGTAGCTCGGTTCCGATGTCGTGCGAAATCCTTGAGCTGCGAAAATGCTAACGAGTCGGCCTTCTGCGTATCCGCATCATCGCGTCAGCACCACAACATACGGCCTGCTAGGTTCTTGAGTTTCAAGAAATATAGACTCAGAGTTGCTTATATATTCCTTAACTGGCTCCATGAGAAGATTCAGCAGCTGTCCTCGACTCGGCAGCGGCAGCTACAGCAGAAGTAGTACCAGCGCCTCCACCTGTGGCGCACTTGATTGCTTCACTGGAGTCGGTCCTGGATCTTGAACCGCTCACTCCCGCTGAGCAGAGAGAGAGAGAGAGAGAGAGAGAGAGAGAGAGAGAGAGAGAGAGAGAGAGAGAGAGAGAAAATTAATTTCTTTGCAGTATCCTTCTTGTTTATTTCATGGTACCCTCTTCATGCTCTCCTAAACCTCATCAGTAATCCTTCCCTGCCTCCTATAGCAGCTGTTTAATAATCCGCTCTCTTCACCTCTCCTTCCCCTTTCCTCTTCATCTTCCTCAATAATTCCTTTTTTTCTTGGCTGTCAGTCTGTCGTGAACGCATCACACACACATACACACACACACACACACACACACACACACACACACACACACGGTCCACGAGGTCCACGACAAAGAGAAGGGATGTCCAAGTCGGTTATGGGACTGAATAAGTGAGAAGGAAAGATGCGGTAAGGGAAGGAAGACGTGCAGGGGTAAAGAAGTAAAGGGACTAAAGAGTTAGAAGGGGAAGGATGATGATGAAAGATAGATGAAAAGGAGATGTGCGCAGAAGTAGAAGTAAAGAATAGTTGTGTAGGAGACAGGAGAAATGATGCCAGGGAGAGAGAGAGAGAGAGAGAGAGAGAGAGAGAGAGAGAGAGGGGGAAGGCTATTCAATCTTTTACTTATAAATTATTACTCATTTATGGAAAAAAAAAGTAGTTCCGTGGAGATAGTTTTGTCATGAGAGAGAGAGAGGGGGGGGGGAGAAGGGATGCTTAGGCACGTACGAATGTATGTGTGTGTGTGTTTGTGTGTGTGTGTGTGTGTGTGTGTGTGTGTGTGTGGTGTGTGTGTGTGTGTGTGTGTGATGGCAGGGAGGAAGAGAGGATTAGGGAAGGGTGGGGGAGGCCATAACTCACTTCGACTGAGGTCCAATAATGTATTCGTGGGGGGTCATGCGTCACTCGGGACAGAACAGATGTGGATGAATCTCGGACCACCTTCCTCTCGCTCTTGACGCCTTGCTTGCCTGCACCTCCACGCCTCAGCCTACTACCACTCCCCGTTTTAGCAGAAGGGTTATGGGCACACCCCACAGGAGTTGAGCGTCTGGCGGAGCATATTCAAGAAGTGTTTCCTTTTAGCAAGTGATTAAGCTTTGCAACCTGCCGCAGACTGAATTTATCTATCAACTTTACTTGGAATATAGATCTTCGTTTTTGTTTTTATATTACTAAATATTTTTTTTTTTCTACCAAATTCTGTCCATTATCACTTATAAGTTCTTAGGTATTGATTTATTTTTCTAACTTTTAAAGCCTCCTAAATAATACTCTAGTTAACAGTTTTTATTCTTTCACTTCTCGTATGTCCATGCCATTTTTTTTTTTATTATTTATTTATTTATTTATTTTTTCCTGTTCTCCGTGCGGAACTGCCACGTGTAGATCTTTTATTTTGCAGTTTCCCTTACGTCCTTATGTTTTTTTTTTTTTTTTTCAGAATGTTAACAGAGTACGACTATAATAGTAATAAGATTAACGGCTGTCCAGTGAACGACCTGCCCTGAAGACCTACTGGAATCACAACATGTACCTTCATACATTCTATGACTGGGCTGCTTCATCGCTCGTCTCACTGTGTCTTCTGATAATTTACTTACCAATCCTCTCTTCCTTTTCCTTCAACAAGAGTAGCGTTTTTTTACTTTTCCCGACCTCAGCACGCCTTGTAGTCATGTCTAGACGGTTCAACACCACTTAACTATGGCTAACACTTGGTTGCAGAGACTACAGTTGCTAAGCTACTACAATGATGAAGACATGTACCGGACGTGCACCGCAAAGCTTATTGATCCAGACTCACTACCACAGAATGGAATGTACGTGCGAATTTTAGTGTTTTCGTCACAAAAGCTAAAAAGGTATCAACCCAACTGAAATTAGGTTAATATTTATGAAAAGAAATTAAAGTACACTGTTCGACTCTTGACCAGCAGGGGCACAGGAAACGCAGGTAACAGTGCAGGTGTTTATTCACAGAAGGTGTGAACAGAAGGCTGGAGGTAGGTGATCTCTCGGCGCCAGGCCGCGCACTTCCACTTAACACTTATGACTGAAGCCTAGCTCGTTCACTCAACTAGCTAACAACCACACACCTCCCCCGAGACATAAGGAAGATTCCTTATCTTTGTTATGGCTACCGTAACACATGAAACAAAGTTACAATGATTGAAGTACAGAAAACACGGTACATATACACAAAACAAACACAGCGTACAATGAACACGTACGACTAATCGTAGGTGCTACGGTGCCACCGCACCTGCAGTCGTCTCGGCTCCCTACGCTGTCGGCTGCTTCGACGCTCTGGTTGCTCTCGGCCACGGTGTACCCCGTTACCCTGATGCTCCGGGCTGCCGGGATGGTGGTGTTCCTCGTGACCCTGATGCTGAAGCGCTGCACCGCCATGAGCGGTGTGCTGCTCGACAGGAAGGGGAGCAAGAGGTCTGTGTGGGCGTAGGTGTCTTCTATTACGCCACATCACGCGACCGCTGCCCATCTTGATGAGGTAGTCTCTCCTTCGCCCAACAGCCACGATGACACCCAGGCGATCCCAGAGGCCTGTCGTGTGATCTTGAACGTCGACGTGGCCACCGAGGTGCAGGAGAGGAAGAGTACGGGCGGACGCGTCGTGGCGAAGTTTCGCTTTCTTCCTCAGTCGCTCTGCCTTGGCGTCGCACTCATCAGCAGCGCGCTGCCACTGCTGAGCGTATGAGCGATGATGAGCCGGGACACAGGACCTCATAGGATGACCGAAGAGGACTTGTGCTGGTGATCGCCCTTCCGCCCTCGGAGTGTTGCGCAGTTCCAGCAACCCGCGAGCGAACGCATCCTCGTCCAGGTGTCCCTGCTGTGTGGTCGTGAGGATCAGCTTCTTCACGGACTTGACCGCTGCCTCGGCGTGACCATTGGAGCGTGGATAATGAGGTGAAGATACACGATGCTCCACCCCCCATCGAGCCAGGAAGCGCCGTACCGATGAAGAAGTGAACTGCGGTCCACCGTCAGTCCTCAGGAGAACAGGCACGCCCGTGTCGGCGAACACACCCCGAAGGACACGAACGAGCTGATCAGCCGATGCTGGACGTGAGCATGCAGACACGTGAGGCCACCCAGACAAGCGATCTACATACACGAGGTATGTACGGCCTGCTGCGTGGAAGTAGTCTGCAGAAACTGACTCAAACACCCTGCTGGGTGTGTCCGTGTCCTGCCAGAGAGGTTCGTTGGCTTGGCTTGGTAGGAGTGGACGGCATAGTGAGCATCCAGAAACGACGTTCTCAACGTCTCTGTCCATACCAGGCCAGTACACCGTTTGTCGGGCCCGTCGCTTGGTGCGCTCCATCCCCTGATGACTGTCATGGAGTCGCTCTAGTGTTTCTCGGCGGAGGCTGTGAGGAATAAGAAGCCTCGGCCCGTAAACCACCAGGTCGTCGTCTACGGCCAGCAGACTGCGCACCGGCCAGTACGTACGCAAGCGGTGATCGAGGTCGTGGCAATGATCAGGGAAGCCCTCGATGATGACGTTCTTGAGCAAGCAGTACTCCCCGTCTCTTGCTGCTGCGGCACGTACCATTTCCACAGTCTGATCCTGGAGTGGTGCTAAGCGGACGCCGTCCTCATTGGTGGCAGATAACGCTGAGATGACCGCTGAGTGGAGAGGGTCGAGGTCACCAGAAGTAGCAGCATCCTCTTCCTCCACTGGGTCCTGTACTGGAGCACGTGAGAGGGCGTCGGGCACACAGTGTGTCGATCCCTTTTGCCAGCTTGCTGTGAAAGAATACTGAGCAAGCTTCTCCCTCATGCGCTGCAGCCGCAGGTTCTCTATTTCTCCCAACAACTTGCTATTGAGGAGAGGTATCAGCGGGCGGTGGTCGAGCACTAGATCGAAGTGAGGGAGTCCTTTCAGGTAGGTGCCACATTTCCTGACTGCCCAGACGATTGCAGCCATTTCCAACTCTATTACTGCATAGCGGCTCTCTGTGTCTGTAACAAATCTTGACCCGCATTGCACCATCTTCCACTGGTCACTGTGCTTCTGCAGGAGAACGAATCCAAATCCGTGCATCCTTGAGGCGTCAGTCTGTAGCATCGTTGGTAATGATGGGTCGAAGTATGCCAAGACAGGTGGGCTGACGAGACACTGTTTCACCTTCTCAAACGCCTCTTCATGGTTAGGAGACCAGCACCAACTGTTCTTCGGGCGTAAGAGATCTCTGAGGGGTTGTGCAGCTGCAGCCACAGCAGGAGAAAAGCTTCCAAGCTGGTTTGTAAGACCCATGAATGATCGTAAGTCGGTGATGTGCTGTGGTCGTGGGAAGTCAGAGATTGCCTTAACTTTCTTTGAGTCTGTCGTGTAGCCTTGTCCAGAAACAGAGTAACCACAGTAATCTACCACTCTTTCCGCGAATGTAAACTTCTGTGGGTTGAGAGTGATGCCGTGCTGGTCACACCGCCGCACAATCTGAATGACATGGGCTAAGTGCGCACTGTAGGTGGAGTCATAGGCCAGGATGTCGTCCACGATCTTGATGGTGTTAGGTATGTCGCCGAGAGCTTGGTCTCCTCGACGGTTATACTCGTCTCCAGACGAGACGAGACCCATAACCGCTCGCCGAAACTTGTACCGACCCCAAGGTGTTATGAAGCAGGTTAAATCCTGGTCTTCTTCTCTAATGGGGACTTGAAAATACCCCATCTTGGCATCAAGAGTGGTGAACCAAACTGCTCCGGTCCCGATCGAGGCGATGGCGTCATGAGGTGAGCGCACTGGATACACGGGCCTCTTCACGTAACGGTTGAGTCGTGTCAGGTCAACACACAGCCTTACACCAGATGTCTTTTTTGGGACAGGCACGATGGGGTGGCACCATGCCGTAGGGTAGTCCACACTCTCGATGATTCCCTTGTTAAGCAGCTCTTCCAACTGGCTCTTAATTTCTTCACGCCAATTGTAAGGGATTGTACGAGATGCTGTTACGGCGAAGGGTCGAGCGTCGTCTGTCAACTCGATGGCCATGGATCCACCAGCCATTGCACGTAAACCTTCCTTTGCTTCGAAGACGCTGGGAAAGGCCTTGATCACAGCAGCAGCGTGCCCCGCACGCTGCTGTGGCGTTGGGTCGTAGGAATGAGGCCAGCTGATCACTTCTGTGGGCGTAGATAGAGGTGGCTGCGAGGCGGTCGGGTACTTGATGGAGCTGTTGCCGGTGCGCTGTTCTTCCCTGCGTAGCGGTCGGATTTGAGCCGGAAAATCTTCGGGGAGGATTCCGAGAGCGATGGAATCGTACCAGCTAAGCAGCGCCCCCTTCACCTCCTTCACCACGCTCACAACAGTCTCAGCTTCCCTGTCGCCCAGTTGCAAGTGCGACGAGAAAGTTCCTACACAGGTGAGGGGGTGATTACCGGCAGCATAAAGTCCATCACCATCAGCGGGCGCCAAGCTGGAGGGCGGGATTCCAAGGAGTGTTGCCGTGTCGAGGCCAATAACGGTCGTTTCGGCCCCAGAGTCAGGAGTCCACGTAATCTTGTCTCTTCCAGCGGGATGTGTGGCGGTAATGAGCACCTGGGGCGCAGGTCGTGCCGTCACCGTCTTTGTGTATACGCCTGATAAGAGCTGGTATACACTGGCACTGGCTCCCCGCCTCGGGCCTGCACCGCGATGAGGAGAGACAGTTGAGGAACTCCTCGAAGCTCCTCGTCGTTTCCTCACTGTCTGCTGACATACACTCGCAAAATGCCCTCTTTTCCCGCAGTTACGACACACTTTATCTATTGCCTGGCATCCCCTTTTGTCACTGCGACAATCTTTGCCACAACGATAACAGCCCGTGGGGCTTGAGCCCCCGAAACTGCCCTTCCTGTAGTTCGAGACAGCGTTCACAACATGGCTCGAAGAGTGAGAGCCGCCCCTTAGTACTGCACTACACTGGTTAGCGCTCTCTGATGCTCTGCAAATATCTATGGCGTTTTCAAGGGTGAGTTTCTTGTTTTCCAGCATGCGTTTCAGAGCCACTTCGTCTCGTGTCCCAACGACAATTCTGTCACGCAGCTGATGGTTTATGCACTGGTCGCAAAAGTCACAGAAATTGGCGATTTCCTTTACAGCACATAAAAAGTCGTCAAAACCTTCTTGCGTTTCTTGCACGCGGGAGTAGAAGTCTCTTCTATCCATGATGATGTTGCGCTGGCTTCGCAGGTACTCACACATTGCATCGAGGATGGTTCTTAACTCCGCGTCTCTCGGTAAGCTTATCCCGTAGCGAAGTGTACGGGTCCACTCGTCGTCTAGGACAGCAGCGAGTGCCGCCCTCTGCTCAGCCAGGGAGAGACAGTCTATCCTGGCGAGGGTTACGTATCCTTCAAACTTATGGCGCCACGTGTCGAACTCACGTAAAGATGCTGACGCCGTTAAGTGAGGAATGATGGTGGCGGACGTCGGGAACCTCGCGCCCTGGGTAGACGTGCTGCGGGCTGTGGTTTCGCCTTCATTGCTCGCCGTGGTGCGACTGGGAGCTTGTGTCCCCACTCTCTCCAGCAGCTGGGTTAAACGCTCCTCGCGAGCCTGACTCTGCTCCGACTGTCGCGCTAGCAGAGCCTGACTCTGCTCCGACTGTCGCGCTAGCAGGGCAGCCAGCGCCTCCAACTGCTTCTCCATTCTGCGCCGTACCCACTGCAGCCTTGTCCTGATCCTACTCACTGCGCCATGTTCGACTCTTGACCAGCAGGGGCACAGGAAACGCAGGTAACAGTGCAGGTGTTTATTCACAGAAGGTGTGAACAGAAGGCTGGAGGTAGGTGATCTCTCGGCGCCAGGCCGCGCACTTCCACTTAACACTTATGACTGAAGCCTAGCTCGTTCACTCAACTAGCTAACAACCACACATACACTCGTCCAGAAGAATTCCTTTTATATTTTTCTGTTCCCTAACAAGAATACTGACAGTGTACCGGCATACTCATATGTATACTGTATTTCCCAGCTGATGGTTATAACATCTTGGTTGCCGGAGAGAGAGAGAGAGAGAGAGAGAGAGAGAGAGAGAGAGAGAGAGAGAGAGAGAGAGAGAGAGAGAGAAGCCGTCTTCCCGCCTCTCCCCGTCACTCTTGCGTTCACATTTTTCCTCATTACGGTACAACAAAGATCGCCTTCTCCCTGGCTCTCAACCCAAGGAATACTAAGAACATCAGAGGGTATTTAGTATGGAGGTAGTGGAAGTGTAATTGTATTTATTGTTCTGGTAGTAGTGTAATGGTATGCCTCATCGTCTTCGTCATCATCATCATCATCATCATCATCATTCTCTGATCATCATTGATCAAAAGAATTATTTGTGGTGTGTGTGTGTGTGTGTGTGTGTGTGTGTGTGTGTGTGTGTGTGTGTGAGCAGATGATAGCCATCCACGGTTAAACAATGTAATGAACACGAGCCATCCCCTCTCGTCCCCCCTCTCCACTGTTCTTACCATTCATTGTATACATATATATATATATATATATATATATATATATATATATATATATATATATATATATATATATATATATATATATATATATATATATATATATATATATATATATATATATATATATATATATTATATATATATATATATTAAGTGTGTGTACGCGCAAACCGCATGGGCGCTCATGGTCACGTGGGAGACGCGACCCTCACCTGTTCGCACCTCACCTGACTTCTCTAGGTGTGCCGGTCCCTTGGAGAAACACTTGGAATAGCACCTTATCACCTCCGTACTTTTTTCTCCTAAACGTGACAAGTGTATTGTGTGTGATTGGTGGACGCTAAATGAATTAAGGCCGAGAGCCGGACTGGGGAAAAATCAGTACATACACTCAGAAGCGAGCACACCTGTATTCTTTACATCAAATAAACGGCGAAGCCACAAGATATGATTCCATCGCCTTTATCACCAACTACACATCAGAATGAGGAACCAAGACGACACACTACGCGGTACACCTCCTTGTACACTTTTCTCTCCCCTCGGCCCTCGTCCTGGTAAACATGCATCTCACCTGTTGATTAATTCACCACAGGAGGACAGGTGAAGTAAGGCACCAACGCTTCACATCATTTTTACCTCCTCCTCCTCCTCCTCCTCCTCCTCCTCCTCCTCCTCCTCCTTCACTTACTCCTCCTTTTTCTCGTCTTTTCTTTTTGTTCTTTTACTTTCTTTGTTTCTTTTCTTATTTCCTTCTTTTCTCTTTTTCTTCTTCTTTAACTTTCTTCTCATACTTAATCTCTTCTTCTGTGCTCTCCATTTCCTACACTCGTCACTACTACTACTATTACTACTACTACTACTACTACAAATCACCATCATCGCAAACACGTATGTTATTTTCGAATGCTATCTTTCCATTCAATTTACCTTTTGATTTTAGTAATCCCGTCCCCTCCGACATTAGCACCCACGCGTTGTGTTCAGCGGAGCCATGAGATTAGACAGTACCGCACTTCCTTCATTCTCTCTCTCTCTCTCTCTCTCTCTCTCTCTCTCTCTCTCAAGCCTCAGACAAGAATATTAATGGCGGTATTATTTTCTACCTCGAATTAGCAACGGCGTCACCTACTACGTCATCATTTTACCTCCGCCATAAATCTCTCTATTCACATTATTTTCGAAGGCAGAGGCTAACCATAAATTCTCTTGCTTTTCGATCCCCCTCTACTACCGCCCCTCCCCCCCCTCTCTCTCTCTCTCTCTCTCTCTCTCTCTCTCTCTCTCTCTCTCCTCGGCTGTAATAACTCGCTGCCAAGTGATTTAGATAAGGGTAACATGTCTGGCTTGGTGAGGGTTCCTTGGTACTGGTGGATTGGGTATTAATGAGGAATGTGTGTATCTCAGGTGGTGGTGGTGGTGGTGGTGATGATCGGCAGGAGTGGCCTCTCATTCGTAGAAAGAGAGAGAGAGAGAGAGAGAGAGAGAGAGAGAGAGAGAGAGAGAGAGAGAGAGAGAGAGAGAGAGAGAGAGAGAGAGAGAGAGAGAGAAACTTTCGTGATGTCTCTTTCCATTTGGAATTGCAATTATTTCCACTAAATTTTATGTTTTCTGTCAGTCTTAAGTCAACTGGTCAGCTGACATTCTAGTAACAGAGTCTGGCGATGGGTAGATTCTTAGCATATATGAGGAGCTTGAAGGAAACGCTGAACATTATTGTGGAAGTGTGTGTGTGTGTGTGTGTGTGTGTGTGTGTGTGTGTGTGTGTGTGTGTGTGTGTGTGTGTGTGTGTGTGTGTGTGTGTGTGTTTCTTTTCACTCCTATACATTCTCTCTCTCTCTCTCTCTCTCTCTCTCTCTCTCTCTCTCTCTCTCTCTCTCTCTCTCTCTCTCTCTCTCTCTCTCTCTCTCTCTCTCTCTGGCTGTAAGAACTCAACACACACACACACACCGAGTAGTGTAGTGGTAAGTACACTCGGCTCACAACTAAGAAGGACCGGGTTCGAGTCCCTAGGGCGGCGAGGCAAATGGACGAGCCTCTTAATGTGTAGCCCCGGTTCACCTAGCAGCAAGTAAGTACGGATGTAACCCGAGAGGTTGTGGCTCCGCTGTCCCGATGTGTAGTGTGTGAGTGGTCTCAGTCCTATCCAAAGATCGGTCACTATGAGCTCTGAGCTCTTTCAGTAGGGTAACGGCTGGCTTGGTGACCAGCAGACGACCATAGATAGGTGAATGACACACACACACACACACACACACACACACACACACACTCACACTCACACATTTTTATATAGTTTACCCTATTCTGTAATCTTACATTTTCTATGATATAAATTTTAATGGTAAACTAAGTTACTTTTTTATTTATTGTGGTGAAGATATCAAAGTTTATTTTTGGATTCTCCTCTGAATTTTAGAGATTAATAGTATTAGTATTAGTAGTAGTAGAAGTAGCAGTAGTAGTAGTAGTAGTTATTGTTGTTGTTACCGCCGAACGGATGAAAGACCGCCGAGCGGGTGAAAGTTGTTAAGCAAGCGAGGCTGTTAAGGAGAAAGGAAAGGACCTGGAGTCAGGTCGAGGACCAAGACGAGGCCTAGTCAGCAATTTTTTTGTACGGCTGGTGTTGATGATGTGTTCATACAAGAAGATGAAAGATGCGTGTTATGACGTGAGGCCGATACGAGGCTGATTTTATCACCGTCTTTAATAGATAACGATGAGCAGTGTAGGGACCCAGGAAGTAACCGAGGACGATGGGGACACATTACTGAGGACACTCGTGCAGGGAGGACGTGTGTTGTTGCAGGGAACAGAAATAGATAGAACTACCTAGAACACCTGTCAGAAAAGGCGTGCGCGTTACCTAACGATCATCCCAAGACCTAAAACACGTAAGTTTAACAACTATCTGTGTAAGAATACATTATTCTATAAGTAACGTGCAGAATCATAACTGTATTGCACAGCTTATTCATACAGAATATTGTCTAAGACTATTAATGTATGTACCAAATATAATAAACGATTCGCATCATCGTATGGGTCTCAAAAAAACCTTCGCCGCCTTCCGGCGGTAATAGTAGTAGTAATAGTAGGAGTCAAAGAGGTATGTTAGTAGCATAGTCAGTAATGAGAATAAGCTTGTACCAAAAGTCACGTCCTATTAGTGGTGTCTATTTCATTGTAATAGCTACCGATGTTTCCACTTGATTCCTACCACTGGTCCTAGCGGGCAAACATGTAGTGCTGGATGGGGCTGACTCACTCTTAATCTTTTCATAACCAGGACATAGGTGGACGTTATTGCGTTATTGGTTATCCGATAATCATTTTTCCCGCGTTATCGATTCATCGGTATCGCCGATACTTTTGGTTCCAAATTAGTGGTAATTGATAATTTTAGTTTTATGGAACATGAGCATGTTCAACCTTTAAATTAAACGTAGTTATTTTCCTTAAGACTGTATTTTTCATTAGTGGAGAGACAAGATAAACATTGAATTTGAAGTTTTCTAAGATTTTCTAAGTTTTTAAGATAGAAAATAAAAATAAAGATTTGGATTGATTTTTTTATTTAACTGTATCAATATCGTTATCACTAGTATCTGAATTCTGGATTTATCGATTTATCGGTTAGTAGTTATCGGGCGATGAGTTTATCATCAGTAATCTATTATCGGTTATCACCGATAAAGTCATCGTTATTGATTTATCGGTTATAGCTATACGTATTTTTTGTTATCGCGCTCAGCTATACGAAACAGGTGCCGCATCTATTTCATTGTGTTCTGAAACACCACTAAAGAACTGCATTAAGTATAGCTTATTTGTATGTACTATCAACGGATTTAGTAATATCTCTTTACTTATCACTACAATGATATCTTCACTGAATCTATTCTGACTAACTGTCAATGATGTTTTGATATTATTTAGTGATTAATTGGTTAAGGTTTCTTGTACATATGTTTATAGTTCTGGCAAACTATGTGAAGAAAAAGAAAGTTTTGTCCTTTAAACTAAACTCAGTGCAAGATTGAGTATAAGAGTTCGGTCAAGGGTACAAAAGACTTTTAAAAATAAATAAATAAAAAAGGAAAGACTGCCGGCCAATCTAACTTCTCCAGTGTCTTGATACTCCCCTTGTGAAGCAGTCCAAGTCATAGAAAGAAGAAAGACACAAAAGAAGGAGAGTTCAGGAATTTGCCAGTGAAAGGGAAGGAAGAATGCATTAGTGAGTTGGTACAATAGGAGTAAATAGCAAGTGTTGCGCAGCGAGGCAACTGCGGAAGGATAGGTATGTAGTTAGATGAGAAATTTATAAAAAGCTGAATGTGAGTTTTGTATTGGTTCTCATAGCAATGTTGCTACGAATATCAATTGATCTTCCTGATCTCATTTCAGCCCGCTCCATAATCTCCATTCCTTGTTTATAGTTATCAATTATGTTATCTATTCAGTATTGAGTTTTATAGTTTGACACAGATGTAGAAGTCTTCATTGCGAGTACGAACAGTGTTAAGACTCTCTTATGTGTTTGTTTTATGGTCATCAATATTTCGATGCACGTTGGGTATATAGTGTAGCAATCACGATCATGCGACAGACGTGAGGGCAGCATGGCTGAACGTGTCAGCCGAAACACTCAGGCAGACAGATTTCTTAGAGGTTTGTACGATTCACTAAATCAGGGGCTTGGTTACATACTAACGTCATGAAGTGGGAGGAGTCAAATGAAATCCGCATACGAAACCTATATCAGAGGTCAAGAAATTTATACTCACCTCATACAAAGCATCACAAGCTCCTCAGTCTTGCACATATTGTAAGTATTGAATGCTAAAAGCATCATCCAATATCGTTCCTGTCTCCGCGGTAAATGACTGGAAGCAACGCAGCCGATCAACAATGAGCTTGAAAAGTATAGGCAAATTTATGGATAGGGATGATAGATGAGCATAGTTCTGTATGTTTTGTACAGTGACTGCCAGGGTCTGATGATGAACCATTTCAAAGCAGGGGTATCAGGAAAACTAAACTGGCCTCCGTTTTGCAAGTCTGTTTCTGGTTTACTTTTCTGCGAACGGTGCGTAGCAGGTCTTCCATACTGTTTTTTTTTTTTCAATCGCCTGGCCGATCTTCATTAGCCGTGAAAAGTAATAAAATGAAAGAAATGAAAATCTCGTCGTGAACACTTAGTTCGAGGTAGAGGCTTTCGGGAAGGTTTATGCGGGTGGGAAGTGTGAGCCTTGCATGTTCTCCGTTATCAGTATACTAGTGAGGCATACAAGAGGTAAGCCTTTTACCGACCTGACGCTTGGACACATAAATGAACACGCAACTTTGGAATTGCATGAAACCTTGAATACGATACCTTTAGATCATAAATGTGCTATGTGAGTAGCAAAGTAAACACCACACACGCGCGCACAC
>NC_087165.1:16866011-16888511 GCF_035594125.1 Scylla paramamosain | reverse complement strand
CTTGGTCATCCTCTTTTAAAGATTTTGGTGATACTTTTGCTGTTGCCTTAGACATATCAAAAGCTTTTGATAGAGTCTGGCATAAAAGCTTTGATTTCCAAACTACCCTCCTACGGTTTCTGTCTTTCTCTCTGTAACTTCACATCTCAAATTTCCTTTCTGATTGTTCTATTGCTGCTGTGGTAGACGGTCACTGTTTTTCTCCTAAATCTGTTAACAGTGATATTCAGGGTTCTGTCCTGTCACCCACTCTCTGATCTCTCTAATATTTCTGATTGGGGCAGAGCAAACTTGGTATTGTTCAATACCTCAAAAACTCAATTCCTCAATCTATCAACTCGACACAAACTTCCAGACAACTATCCCCTTTGCTTCAGTAACACTCAACTGTCCCCTTCTACACTGAACATCCTCGGTCTGCCCTTTTCTTATAATATAAACCGGAAACTTCACATCTCATCTTTAGCTAAAACAGCTTATATGAAGTTAGGTGTCTTGAGACGTTTCCGCCAATTTTTCTCACCCCCTCCCCTCCCCAGCTGCTAACTCTGTACAAGGGCCTTATTCATCCATGTATGGAGTATGCTTCACATGTCTGGGGGATTTCCACTCATACCACTCTTTTAGACAGGGTGGAATCAAATCCTTTTTCGTCTCATGAACTTATCTCCTTTAACTGACAGCTTTCAGTCTCTTTTTCATCGCCGCAATGCTGCATCACTTGCTGTCTTCTGCCATTTTCATACTAACTGCTCTTCTGATCTTGTTAACTGCACGCCTCCCCTTCCTCCCGCTTCCTCGCTGCACAAGACTTTCTTCTTTCTCTCACCCGTATTCTGTCCATCTCTCTAATGCAAGAGTTAACCTGTATTCTCAATCATTCATCCCTTTCTCTGGTAAACTCTGGAACTCCCTGCCTGCTTCTGTATTTCCTCCTTCCTATAACATGAATTCCTTCAAGAGGGAAGTTTCAAGACACTTATCCTTCAATTTTTGACTACCGCTTCGGACTCTATTCGTGGACGGCATCTCAGTGGGCGTTTTTTTTTTTTTTTTGTTATCATTATTATCATCATTATTAAACTTTTGTTGCCCTTGGCCTGTGTCTCTCCAACAAAAGAAAAAAAACTTACGTTTTTGAGTTAAGTAACGTTCATTGTATTGTTTGCATTTTCGTTTCGATATCCGATGTGAAGTACTTTACACTTATCTACATTAAAACTCATTTGGCAAGTTTTCCCTCACTCTGACATGTGATGACCCAACAGAAACATCCGAATTTTCATAATATGGCAGTACTCTGACTAGGATAAAAAATAAAAAAATAAAAATAAAGGCAATGATTCTACTCCTCTCCACACGTTTTAGTCTTTTTTTTTTTTTCCTTTTTTTACTTTGGTGCCACCTTGTGCCTCCGTAGTGAAGTGGCTAGTAAGTCTGGCTAGTAAGTCTGGCTAGTAAGTCTGGTTTGAATCCAGGCTAAGGTGGTTGGCTCATAGCTCTTCCGGCTATTAATCCTTCCTTTGGTTATATCAATAAATAGGTATCTGGAGAAACATCGGAAAGTAAACTGTGGAAACATGGTTGTCATAGTGGCCGTGTACCCCGAGGTAAGGGATACCATCCACCACAGACTCAAACGCCATTGCAACGGAGATGAGTGTCGGAACCAGGCGCAGTTACCTGTACACTACTTTGGATATTTGCTGATGCCACACCCAGATACACACACACACACACACACACACACACACACACACACACACACACACACACACACACACACACACACACACACACACACACACACACACACACATAAAAACATAAGAAATAAGGGAAGCTGCAAGAAGCGACCAGGCTTACACGTGGCAGTCCCTGTATGAAATATACCTTCCTATTCCCACCTGTCATCCCCATCCATAAATCCGTCTAATCTTCTCTTAAAGCTCCCTTATGTCTTAGCACTAACAACATGATTACTGAGTCCGTTCCATTCATTTACCACTCTATTTGAGAACCAATTTCTTCTATCTCTTTCTTAAACCAAAATTTTTTAAGCTTGAACCCGTTATTTCTTGTTCTGTCCTGTTTGTTGATCCTAAGAATTTTGATTAGGTCCCCCTTGTTATAACCTTTATACTACTTAAAGACTTCTATCCGGTTCCATCTTAACCTACGTCTCTCTAAAGAATGTAAATTTAACAGCTTCAGTCTCTCCTCGTAAGGAATACTCCTCATCCCCTGTATCATTTTAGTCATTCTCCTCTGTACTGATTTTAATAGACCTACGAGTACAACTCTGTCACCTGTCGCTTAACCATGACCTTATCCAGCCTAACACCTTCCCATCTATCCCATGTGCCCTAACCTTTCTCAGGAGCCTCTGATGGGATACCTTGTCAAACGCTTTACTAAAGTCCAGATATAAGATGTCATAACTATCACCATTATCTGCTGCCTCGTACACTTTACTGTAAAAACTTAACAAGTTCGTCAGGCGGCAAGACTTCCCTTTTGTGAAGCCATGCTATGACTGATATATATATATATATATATATATATATATATATATATATATATATATATATATATATATATATATATATATATATATATATATATATATATATATATATATATATATATATATATATTTTTTTTTTTTTTTTTTTTTTTTTTTTTTTATGTAGGAAGGACACTGGCCAAGGGCAACAAAAATCTAATAAAAAAAATGCCCACTGAAATGCCAGTCCCATAAAAGGGTCAAAGCAGTGGTCAAAAATTCGTGGATAAGTGTCTTGAAACCTCCCTCTTGAAGGAATTCAAGTCATAGGAAGGTGGAAATACAGAAGCAGGCAGGGAGTTCCAGAGTTTACCAGAGAAAGGGATGAATGATTGAGAATACTGGTTAACTCTTGCGTTAGAGAGGTGGACAGAATAGTGGTGAGAGAAAGAAGAAAGTCTTGTGCAGCGAGGCCGCGGAAGGAGGGGAGGCATGCAGTTAGCAAGATCAGAAGAGCAGTTGGCATGAAAATAGCGGTAGAAGACAGCTAGATGTGCAACATTGCGGCGGTGAGAGAGAGGCTGAAGACAGTCAGTTAGAGGAGAGGAGTTGATGAGACGAAAAGCTTTTCATTCCACCCTGTCTAGAAGAGCAGTATGAGTGGAACCCCCCCAGACATCTGAAGCATACTCCATACATGGACGGATAAGGCCCTTGTACAGAGTTAGCAGCTGGGGGGGTGAGAAAAACTGGCGGAGACGTCTCAGAACACCTAACTTCATAGAAGCTGTTTTAGCTAGAGATGAGATGTGAAGTTTCCAGTTCAGATTATAAGTAAAGGACAGACCGAGGATGTTCAGTGTAGAAGAGGGGGACAGTTGAGTGTCATTGAAGAAGAGGGGATAGTTGTCTGGAAGGTTGTGTCGAGTTGATAGATGGAGGAATTGAGTTTTTGAGGCACTGAACAATACCAAGTTTGCTCTGCCCCAATCAGAAATTTTAGAAAGATCAGAAGTCAGGCGTTCTGTGGCTTCCCTGCGTGATATGTTTACCTCCTGAAGGGTTGGACGTCTATGAAAAGACGTGGAAAAGTGCAGGGTGGTATCATCAGCATAGGAGTGGATAGGACAAGAAGTTTGGTTTAGAAGATCATTAATGAATAATAAGAAGAGAGTGGGTGACAGGACAGAACCCTGAGGAACACCACTGTTAATAGATTTAGGAGAAGAACAGTGACCGTCTACCACAGCAGCAATAGAACGGTTCGAAAGGAAACTTGAGATGAAGTTACAGAGAGAAGGATAGAAACCGTAGGAGGGTAGTTTGGAAATCAAAGCTTTGTGCCAGACTCTATCAAAGGCTTTTGATATGTCCAAGGCAACAGCAAAAGTTTCACCAAAGTCTCTAAAAGAGGATGACCAAGACTCAGTAAGGAAAGCCAGAAGATCACCAGCAGAGCGGCCTTGACGGAACCCTTACTGGCGATCAGATAGAAGGTTGTGAAGTGATAGATGTTTAAGAATCTTCCTGTTAAGGATAGATTCAAAAACTTTAGATAAGCAGGAAATTAAAGCAATAGGACGGTAGTTTGAGGGATTAGAGCGGTCACCCTTTTTAGGAACAGGCTGAATGTAGGCAAACTTCCAGCAAGAAGGAAAGGTAGATGTTGACAGACAGAGCTGAAAGAGTTTGACTAGGCAAGGTGCAAGCACGGAGGCACAGTTTCGGAGAACAATAGGAGGGACCCCATCAGGTCCATAAGCCTTCCGAGGGTTTAGGCCAGCGAGGGCATGGAAAACATCATTACGAAGAATTTTAATACGTGGCATGAAGTAGTCAGAGGGTGGAGGAGAGGGAGGAACAAGCCCAGAATCGTCCAAGGTAGAGTTTTTAGCAAAGGTTTGAGCAAAGAGTTCAGCTTTAGAAATAGATGTGATAGCAGTGGTGCCATCTGGTTGAAGTAGAGGAGGGAAAGAAGAAGAAGCAAAGTTATTGGAGATATTTTTGGCTAGATGCCAGAAATCACGAGGGGAGTTAGATCTTGAAAGATTTTGACATTTTCTGTTAATGAAGGAGTTTTTGGCTAGTTGGAGAACAGACTTGGCTTGGTTCCGGGCAGAAATATAAAGTGCATGAGATTCTGGTGATGGAAGGCTTAAGTACCTTTTGTGGGCCACCTCTCTATCATGTATAGCACGAGAACAAGCTGTGTTATACCAAGGTTTAGAAGGTTTAGGACGAGAAAAAGAGTGAGGAATGTACGCCTCCATGCCAGACACTATCACCTCTGTTAGTCGCTCAGCACACAAAGACGGGTCTCTGACACGGAAGCAGTAGTCATTCCAAGGAAAATCAGCAAAATACCTCCTCAGGTCCCCTCAACTAGCAGAGGCAAAACGCCAGAGGCACCTTCGCTTAGGGGGATCCTGAGGAGGGATTGGAATGATAGGACAAGATAAAGATATTAGATTGTGATCGGAGGAGCCCAACGGAGAAGAAAGGGTGACAGCATAAGCACAAGGATTAGAGGTCAGGAAAAGGTCAAGAATGTTGGGCGTACCTCCAAGACGGTCAGGAATACGAGTAGGGTGTTGCACCAATTGCTCTAGGTCATGGAGGATAGCAAAGTTGTAGGCTAGTTCACCAGGATGGTCAGTGAAGGGAGAGGAAAGCCAAAGCTGGTGGTGAACATTGAAGTCTCCAAGAATGGAGATCTCTGCAAAAAGGAAGAGGGTCAGAATGTGCTCCACTTTGGAAGTTAAGTAGTCAAAGAATTTCTTATAGTCAGAGGAGTTAGGAGAGAGGTATACAGCACAGATAAATTTAGTATGAGAATGACTCTGTAGTCGTAGCCAGATGGTGGAAAACTCGGAAGATTCAAGAGCGTGGGCACGAGAGCAGGTTAAGTCATTGCGCACATAAACGCAGCATCCAGCTTTGGATCGAAAATGAGGATAGAGAAAGTAGGAGGGAACAGAAAAGGGGCTACTGTCAGTTGCCTCAGACACCTGAGTTTCAGTGAGGAAAAGAAGATGAGGTTTAGAAGAGGAGAGGTGGTGTTCTACAGATTGAAAATTAGATCTTAGACCGCGAATGTTGCAGAAGTTAATGAAGAAAAAGTTGAGGGGGTGTGTCAAGACACTTAGGGTCGTCGACGGAAAGGTAGTCCGACCTGGGGACATTTATGGTCCCCTCCCCAGATGGGGACTCCGAGGCTGGTGTAGGAGTCGCCATGATTTTAAAATTTTTGAGTGAAGGGTGTGTGTGTTATTAGGTGCTTGTAGTTTTGTGTGGAGGAAGAGAGTTGTCTTTAGAGGGCAGGCTGTGACTACCCCCTTGTGTTGTGAGACACAAAGGGAAACGTTCAGTGAGGTCACAGCTGGGTTTAATGATAAGTTCACAGCACCCCCTGAACAGTGCTTTAGACCTCACTGGGAGTAATTATCGTTTCGGCAGGTGTCTACTGCCTCCTCCATGCATAAATAAATAAATAAATAAATATATATATATATATATATATATATATATATATATATATATATATATATATATATATATATATATATATATATATATATATTTTTTTTTTTTTTTTTTTTTTTTTATTTATTTATTTATCTATTGTGACTAATTTTAAGTTATATTTGTCTAAATGCTCCCTAATGTTCTTCGCTATTATTGACTCCATTATTTTACCTACAACAAAAGTTAAGCTGACAGGTCTATAATTAGACGCTAAAGTTTTAACTCCCTTCGTAAAGATAGATACTTCATTACTGGTACCTCACCTGACTCAAGTGATTTCCTAAAGACAGAAACTAACGGCTCACTAATAACCTCTTTGCATTCCTTAAGTACTCTAGGATATATTTCATCTGGCCCGGGTGTCTTGAATTTTTTTTTAGCCTATGTATCTCCTGTTCCACTATCTCCTTAGTTATGGTAATATCTGTCAGCTTCTCATTCTCATGTGTTCTAAACATCTGTTGGCTATTTGGTATATCTGCATGTTTCCCTGGGTGAAGACAGTTGGAAAATACTGATTCAGAATTTTACTTATCTCCTCCCCAGAACTAACAAGCTCTCCATCAAACTAACACACACACACACACACACACACACACACACACACACACACACACACACACACATACACACACGCAAATCAAGTTTTAAAGTTTTCCCAGAGAATAAATATTAAGATTTCATGTTCAGTAAATAGGAATTAAAATACAAAATAAATTCACTGATTCATGATATAAAGCATTTGACAGTGAGGTGGAAAAATCAGAGTGATACTCCGGCGACTGAGCTTCGCATTTACAAGAATCATACAGACTAGACACGTCTCTATGTAATTATAGTTTCCTGGTGTTTTCGTTCGAATGCTGGTGTTCGCAATTTGTTTTCATACAAGCCAAAATTTATATAAATCAAGTTTATCACTCATTAGTTATAACAGTATTCGAACTTAAATCATAATGATAGAAATACTGTGAATTATTTTTTCATCTATTACGTAAAATGATATTGCACTTCTTTAAGTATTATGGTAACATACATTTAGCATTCCCAACTCTCATGCTTATCACACAAGAGTAGAAAATAAAAGGTGTACTGTACTTGCTGCCATATTTTCAGCTGATGTTGATCAATTGCTCCCGATGGCGAGTTCAGCGACCTTCACATATGTTGCCTACCTCTGCATCTGGGCATGCGCCGTTGAATCACGCGCATATCCCGATCCCATGCCTCATATACTTAAAGGTCCAAAACTATCCTAAGCAGCACAGCGGGTCGGACCCTCGTCCCATCCGGTATGAAGACTTTAACACTAGTCGCTGGGGGCTGCGGCTCCCTGGCGCTACTGTCGCTGCTCCTGCTGCAGGTAACTCTATTGGCCTATGATTTTGCGAAGAAAAGAAACTTTCCTATTAGTGAATGTTAGAAGAGTTTCTGTTTTGAGAAATGGCTTTTCGTATTTATTTATTTTTCATTTTTTTTTTTTCATTATTACTAAAATTGCTTTCTCTTTTTTAAACTTATAAGGTTTCTTATCACACAGCTTTCCTTCCATGTTTTCTTCGCGTTCAGGTTTAGTGATGCAAGACTTAACCACTATTGACAAACTTTCACCCTTTTCACTGGTAAACTCTGGAACTCTCTGTCTGTTTCAGTAATTCCGTCTTCCAATGACTTGTTTTTTTTTTTTTATGTTGGACACAACACTTTTCTAACTTTTCATAATTCCTTTGATATTATTTTTTATTATTATTTTTACTTATTTGATTATTAATCTTCTTTTTTTCTCTCTTTTAGGGGGGATTGACTGCGGACATTCTTTTTTTTTTATCAATTTTGTTGTCTTTGGCCGGTTCCCCCTCTTACTTAAAATATAAAGGGATGCTACCCACATATACAAACCCCTCAGATTCATTATCATTAATCATGATTGATTAGATTAATCATGATTGATAAGATGGATATATATATATATATATATAGAGAGAGAGAGAGAGAGAGAGAGAGAGAGAGAGAGAGAGAGAGAGAGAGAGAGAGAGAGAGAGAGAGAGAGAGAGAGAGATAATAATGCACTACCTACCTTTTCTATTCCTCTGCCATGGTTTAAGCACTTCTCCACAGGTGTCATGAAATGCGGAGCTCCCCTGATCTGAATGAGGGACGCAAGGTATTAAACAGTGATCAGTTCCATCATGCAAATGCAGTCGTAATACGAGAAGCACATATTGTCAACTTTTTCCTTGGTTTATTTTGGAAAAGGATATTGATTTTGTTGTATAAAGTGCCACAAAAATAAGATTTTTTATCCAAGAAGAATATTGTGCAAATGGAAATTCTTGAAAATACTTCCATGGTGTAAAAAGCTCACTTTTCATGGGTCAGAGAAATTAGCCTAGGAAAAAAAAGTCAAAATAAGAGAACAAGGAGAGAATCAATTTAGTTTCTGAGGTGTCTTAATATTCCTTTCTTTAAAACAGTTCACGTCATAAGAAGAAATAAAAACAATAAAAAGAAGAGTAATTCATTAGTCAAACAGTGGACAAGTATGAAAGAATAAAGATACCGGTTAACTTTTGAATTAGGAACGTGGGATAAGAGTAAGTAGACAGTGTTGTGCATGCAGTTAACTATTACAGAAAAAGAAATAACGATAGAAGATAATAAGAGATTCGAGACAGTCTGTTGGAGGAGAGGAGTCAATGAAACGAAAAGCTCTTCACTCCACCTTATTTAGGAGAGCTGTAAGTTGAACAACCCTATAATGGGAGTAGGACATGTGCGAAGAAAGTAGTTGCTATCAATTTTAGAATGCTTCGTTGTTCACAGAAATATGAACTAGCACAATCTATTAATTTAATGCATCTCTTCTGTCTAATACCTTCAGTTTTGATGAGCTCACAAACACGTTCTTGCATATCCCATGTATATTATGAATCTCTTGTACTGGTTCGTTCATCCTCCTAACTAGCATTTCTTTCTTACATTTTTCCTTCGTATCCTTTGTTAATTATCCTAACCAGGGTAACATTCACGGTGATGTGTGTGTGTGTGTGTGTGTGTGTGTGTGTGTTATTTATATATATATATATATATATATATATATATATATATATATATATATATATATATATATATATATATATATATATATATATATATATATATATATATATATATATATATATATATATATATATATATCAAGAACAGAGTATCACATATTTTAATAAATGCGATTGTAGTTACTCATTAACTTTCCTGTACTGGCACGATGAACAGAATATACATGATAATGAATGACATGAGTACGGTATAGCCTTGGAGGGCAAAAAAATATCCACATGTCAGACTCAAGAAAACAATACGCCATAAAAGTTGTACCCGTATAATGTACGGAAGGAATTAAATGGTTTAATGCAATTTCGTTAAAGAAAGCAACTAATGAAAATAAAGCAATTAATTGTATTAAAAGAAATCTTTCGTCCGCAGATGAATACACTATTCATTATTTGGTTTTACTCAAATTGATACCGTTTCCTGCTGCCACGTTGACAGGCAGAGATAAGGTATGTTCACAGGAATTAGTATGCTCATCAGATTACACAGATACTGTGTATTTCTGAAATTTCAAATAGAATACATTTCATTCATTTTGTGTGAAAAAAAAAAAAGTTAGTCTCCTATCAGCACCGCTGGCCGTGAACATTACTGAATTTTATCATAAACTCAGTATAAGAAGTATTCCAACAAAGATAAAATGGAATTCACTCCGCATTTCTCTATCGAATCTTTCTCTGTCTAGCCATTAGCCATATTAGTGAACACTTAACTTTACTATGATTGACTAATTACTTATTGTTTATTCTGTTTGTACTAGTAGTCTCTATCATATGTCACGATGACATGCGTATTTTTCTCCTCTTGTGCGTTATGATGTAATTCCTTTCAAACAATTAATTTTGTGTTTCAATAGTATTGCAGATGCTGCTGCATTCCTGTACAATGTATTGGCCTTTGAATCCTTTCACAACAACAAAAATAACAACGCCAATAAATCACACTTTTTAGGTATGTGGAGCTACAGCAGAGGAAAGCGAGGACGTGATGAAAGTTCTGCAAAGTGTTGGAAGTACTAACTGTGAGGGTGAAGGAGGGAACTGTGTACATGAACCCTCCCTGAGCCAGTCTCATGTGGACGAGAGAAAACAGTCAAGTAAAGAGAGAATAAGGAATGTACCTCAGGAGGAATCAGTAGATTTAAAAAATGAAATTCAAAATAGGAAATCTCCTGCAGATGCACAGAAAACTAAAGGTAATCTAGATAAAAAAAATAAGAAAAGAACAAAGACAAGAAAGCAGGCAAGAAAAACGGCAAGAAAAACGAAGAAGCAAAAAACATCCGCCAAAAAAACAAAAGGGAAAAACGCGAGTGATAAAAACAAGAAGCCTCTTAAGAAAGCAAATTTGAAGCGTGGCAATACAAAATCAAAAACAGTAAAAACTAACGATTCCGAAATAAAAATGAAAAAGAAGAAGAACAACAACAAGAACAAGGATAACAACAACAAAAATAGAAATAAAAAACTCAAGAAGGCCAAGAAGCTGAAGAAGAAAAATATTAAGAAATATGGTAAAAATCACAAGGAGAATGCAACAAAGAAAAAAAACAAGAAATTGAAAAAAAATAAACCAGTACTAAAGAAAAAGATGAAAAAGGCGAAGAGGATACAGGAAGATGGAAAGGAAACCAACAAGAAAAGGAAAAAGGAATCTATTGAAAAGAATATGCATAGCGGAAAAAAGAAGAAAAATAAGTCGAAAAAAAAGGCTCAGCGTATCAAGAAAAAGCTAAAGAAAGCAAATAGGGTACAGAAGAAAACAAAGGAAACCAGCAAAAAGAGAAAAAAAAAATCTGGTAAAAAGCGCAATAAAAATGCAACGGGGAAAAATAAACTCAAACAACGAAAATTTAAGGAAAAAGAATTGTCTACTCGAAAAGATAAAGATACACCTGCAACCAGTGAGGATGCGGAACTGAATAAAAAAAACAATAAAGCAAGACCAGAAAAAGATAGTGATAATGATAAAGATAATAAAGATAAGAAGAAGAAGAAGAAGAAGAAGAAGAAGAAGAAGAAGAAGAAGAAGAAGAAGAAGTGCAAGAAAAATACGAAGAAGTGTAGCAAGAAAGGAGGATTATGCAAGAAATGGGGCAAGTGCAAGAAGGGAACAGTGATACCCAAGATGTGTGGAAAGAAGAAGACGTGCGAGTGTTGCGTCGAAAAGAACCCGAAACCGAAACCGAAACCGAAACCGAGTAAGTATTAGCATAGTATTGTGTTTATTTTGCTGGAATGGACTGGACCAGTGTGTGTGTGTATATGAAAAGAGAGAGAGAGAGAGAGAGAGAGAGAGAGAGAGAGAGAGATTTTGTACGGATAATTAATTTCTTTTATTTCTGCATTATTAATGGTAAGATATTCATGACATTTTTTTTTTTTAGAGCGCTGCAAAAAATCTGAAAAGAGAAGATGCAAGAAATATAAAGGAAAGTGCAAGAAAAAGTGCAAGAAGTGGGAAAGGAGAATTAAGAAGGGGTGCAAGAATGACCGGTGCAAATGTTGCGTCAAGTGTCCCAAGAAGTGCTACGGCGGCTGGGGTTTCTGCGTCGCCAAAAAGAAATACTGTAATGGCTACATTAACGGGAAATGCGAGTACAATGACTGCTACTGCTGCGTGATAGGTGAAGTGGCTAGTACAGATACACACACACACACACACACACACACACACACACACACACACACACACACACACACACACACACACACACAACGAACAGTAAAAATGCGGAAATTGTGATTAGTATGACTTTTGTAGAGCTGTGTAACATCGCCCTGGGTAATGACCTAATTTTCTGTTTTTGCAGAGAAAGAAATGACCACCACGACGACCACACCGCTAACAACAACAACAACAACAACTACTACTACTACTACTACTACTACTACAACTACTACTACTACTAATAATAATAATAATAATAATACTACAACCACTACTAGTACTACTACCACTACTAGTACTACTACCACTACTAGTACTACTACCACTCCTAGTATTAATACTACTACTACTACTACTACTACTACTACTACTACTACTACTACTACTACTACTACCACCCCTATTTCTACCCCTACTACTACTACTACTACTGCTGCTACTACTACTACTACTACTACTACTACTACTACTACTACTACTACTACTACTACTACTACTACTACTACTACTAATACTGCTTCTACTACTACTACTACTACTACTACTACTACTACTACTACTACTACTACTACTACTACTACTACTACTACTACTGCTACAACTACTACTGCTACAACTACTGCCAATACCGCTACAACTACTACCAGTACCGCTACACCTAATACCATTACTGATATTACCACCATCACAACTACTACTACTACTACAGCCAATACTGCCACTACCACTACAACCAGTACTGTCAGTATTACAACACCCAATACTGCCACTACTACTACTACTACCATTATTGGTACTATTCCTGCTACTATTACTACTACTACTGCTGCTACTGGCACTACTATTACCGGTACTGCTACTATTGATACTGTTGTTCCTATTACTACTACTACTACTACCACCAACACTGACACTACTACTAGCAATACTGCTACTACCACCACCAATACTGCTACTGCTACTACCAATACTGATACTGCAACTACTATTATCAATACTGCTACTACCCCTACTAATACTGATACTACTATTACCAATACTGATACTACTGCTACCGACACTGCCACAACTACTACCACTGCTGCTACTTCTACTACTAGTGGACTTGGGCGGAGTCTTAATGATTATCTTGAAAGAGCAGAAGCACTGGCGAACTATCAGAGAAGAGCTTTGGATATTATAAATGAACTTAACACTCTCCTTAGTCAACGGAGAAGGCGAAGGAGGAAAAGAGAGGATGTCTCCGTAATCATTATCCAGCTAAATCAGCAAGTAATATTGGGGGATTCCGCAGTTGTATCTGTTGATATAACCATTATGTTTGAAGTTCTCACTAATCTTGTAATCATTGTAGCTAAATTTAAATCCGTTGAAATAGGATACAAAGAAAAGGAAGAAATAAGAAGCATCTTAATAGTAATGGTAGGTACAGTAAACAAAATTCCAGAACTATACAATAAAGAGATAGAAAACGCGAATCTTGCCAAGATGGAACTGGAGAGCATGGGGGTGACGGGGCTATCCACAATCCCTCAGACTCTTGTCACCACTGAATACATCATAACTTTGGTCACAATCCTTCCGACGATGACATCAACAGTGACGACGACTACAATGATGACTACAGAGATGACAACAATGAAGACCACAAAGATGATGACTACAATGATGACTACAGAGATGACAACAATGAAGACCACAAAGATGATGACTACAATGATGACTACAGAGATGACAACAATGAAGACCACAAAGATGATGACTACAATGATGACTACAGAGATGACAACAATGAAGACCACAAAGATGATGACTACAATGATGACTACAGAGATGACTACAATGATGACTACAGAGATGACGACGACTACAATGATGATTACAAAGATGACGACGACCACAATGATGACTGCAGAGATGATGACTACGATGATGACTACAGAGATGACGACGACTACGATGATGACTACAAAGATGACGACGACTACGATGATGACTACAAAGATGACGACGACTACGATGATGACTACAGAGATGACGAGTACAATGAAGACCACAGAGATGACAACAACTACAATGATGACTACATAGATGACGACGACTTCGATGATGACTACAGAGATGACGACGACTACGATGACTGCAGAGATGACGACTTCGACGATGACTACTGCTACGACAATGAGTACAACCAATATCGTGACAACTACAACGACTGCGGTTAGTACATAAGAAAATAAAGAAAGCTGCAAGTCATCAGGCCTACACTTGGCAGAACCTGTGTGAAGCATACCTATTTCCATCTTTCACGAAAACAATGAAGGGCTGCCATTTGAAAATGTTTTCTTCTCAATTCACTAAATGTTAGAAAGTAAAGCACAGAGGCACAGTTTACACGTGATATACTATATGACATTTTTTTCACCATTATTATTTATTAATTACTATATTGATGTTAATTTGTATTAGTCAGCAACAACGGAATTTTTTGTATTATACAGTTAATAAATAAAAAAGAAAAAGAAAAAGCTAGTGTACAACATGGCAACCGGATATGATGAAAGGAAATTAGTTTCTAAGGAATAGCCGTTGCGTTTATCTTGGAGTCGGAAAAAATTTAGATTATCCATGAGATCCACATACAGTTCGTCTATTGGTATTGTAGGTAATGAAGATTTAAGATTGTTACCTCTGCTCTGTCAGAGTAGAATGATAAAATGCAAAAAAAAATAAAAAATAGAATAAAAAATAAAATAAAATAAATAAATAAATAATAATTTATTCCAACAATGTAATGAAATAGGCTCCAAAATAATGTATTCCGTGTCATCAGAATCTGTTCGACGAAAATGATAATTCCAAATTTGAAAGTACGCACTAGTGGAAGATCAGAGGTATTTACCCAGAGGCGGCTTAATGTTTTGACCAGAGGTTTTAATGACTGAAGGTGTTTGCTGAACACATACAATCTAGTTAAAGGTAGAAGATAATATACTAAGCAGAAGGGAGCTTTTTTTTTTTTTTTTTTCTTTAGCATTGTAAAGGAAATGTCAAAAATATTAATCTTTTTTTTCAGAAAAAGGTTCTCTTTTCATTGTGATGATACGTCTGGTTTGATGATGCTACTTTAGTATAACTGATAAAAATTAAACATCCAGGTTCTAAAAGACTTTGTATGGCTATTGAATAACTTAAAATAGGTTAAGGTTTGACTGAAAAATATATTTCATATATTCTCATCACAAGAAGTATCCCTTAAATTTATGAATTTTTATCAAACAGTAAGATGAAAGATTTTAGGAGGACAGTGACGACATTTAGAATATAAAGGAAGATGGAATGCGACTTGATGGTGGAATTCCGCTGAATTCTGAAAAAAAATTGACCTTTAATACCAATGGAAATTTCAAGAAAGTAAAAATACCACCTGTCATATTAATTTTGATTCTGTGAATAATATTTATGAATGTCAACATCTCCATGGGGTGTTAAAACACATAAAAACTTTCGACTATTAATTTTTGTCCGGTTTATATAATAAAGTGTGACGTGATGAAGCATAATGGTACTTTTATTTCTGCTATCGACAACGAGGATTATTTGGAATCTTAATAATGGTTCTATCACACCCCATGATTTTTAGAATTTTTAAAGTTTGAATCAGACTTTTTTACTGATGAGATTCTAAGTTTCACCAGTTCTACATGCAGTGACATTATATACACACTCGCTCAATGAAACAGATTCCAAAAAAGAGAAGTGGCATCAGTTAAATAGTCGAAAATTCTTGCATTAAACAAATGGAGAAAATACCCATGAAAATAAAGAACTTATTTACGGCGAAACCAATGAAAGGCAAAGTCATGTCAGTCAATGTACTTATGTGTAGTGTACATGTATGCGCTGAGTGGTGCGACAGACTATGTAGTGATTTGAGAAGCAAGGAAAGCCAGGCATTATTTATTTTGTTCACCCAGTATTTAACATCGTTTCCGATTTGGAGCTATGAACTTTGGTTCGAATCCTCAATCCCTATAATGAACCCTGTGTTTAAACATCACTAAAGATTCGAATTTATGAACCTTCTTTGCTACACTACATCTTTCCTGGCGCTTTCAAGAGAGGCAATAATCAGTTAAGCCCCAACTCGGTTTAGTTTTCTGTCATCGTACTTTCATTTGAAGGACATCTTAACAGATGTCTGCAGCGCTGGTCCTTCATATCTTAAACCTGATGTTACCAGCTGTTTGTCAGGGAGACATTGCTGTATGTGATGATGTATTTTTGTATGGAAGGAAGTTTCATAGTTCAGATTCTATTTATACGTTAACATCACATCTACACAGTGAATCGATGATATTCGCTTCAAATATAATTAAACATATCACAAGTGCCTTTACCATCATCATTTACTTTCCCATTTATAATACATATATTATTGACACAAGAATACAACGGAAATACGAGAATTCCTGCAGTTCTAGCAAGTGAAATGATTACATCCAGGTACCTTCGTGAGGCAGATATCAGTATGCTAAGATTTTATAAATATGCATATCTATCAAACCTATGAGGAGGGCAGACTTTTTTTCACGTTATACTCGTATTTGTAGTGTATTTGAACCTGCCGTGGTACAGTGGGGCCGCTCGCGCTTTAGAGACCGAGGAGTGCGCAGGCGCTAAGGTTCGAATCCTAGCCACGGTCAGAGGGTAGGAAATGCATTTACTCGGGTCAACGGTTCGCAAATGCCAAATCCAAAGTTCTTCAGTAGGAGGTGCTGTCCTAACCCCTAACAAACTAAGGAAACCGGACGTAAAACCTGATCTGTATCTTGGAACTTATCTAATATATATATATATATATATATATATATATATATATATATATATATATATATATATATATATATATATATATATATATATATATATATATATATATTAGATAAGTTCCAAGATACAAATCAGGTGAACAGGGACGAACCAGGAATAATTCTTCATTTATTGAAGTTGCAACGTTTCATCTTAAGCAGAAGGCATCATCAGACAAAAATAAAACATCATTGAGTGTATATATATATATATATATATATATATATATATATATATATATATATATATATATATATATATATATATATATATATATATATATATATATATATATATATATATATATATATATATATATATATATATATATATATATATATATATATATATATATAAACACACACACACACACACACACACACACACCGCCGCGTTGTGTAGTGGTTGGCACGCTCGGTTCACAACCGAGAAGGCTCGGATTCGAGTCCCGGGGCGTGGCGTGTCAATTGGGAGACTCTTACTAATGTGTAGCCCCTTGTCGGGATGTAACCCGAGGGGTTGTGACCTCGCTGTCCCGAAGTGTGGTGCGTGAGTAGTCTCAGTCCTACCCAAAGATCGGTCAATACGAGCTCTGAGCTCTTTCCGTAGGGAAGACTGGTGGGGTGACCAGAAGATGACCGTAGGTGTATGATACAGAGAGAGAGAGAGAGAGAGAGAGAGAGAGAGAGTGTGTGTGTGTGTATGCGTCTGTGTGTAAAAGATTACTGAATGTGCAGTGGCGGTGACAATACGAGAACACAAGTGTACAAAGATGGTGAGGGATCGGATGTGCCGACTGCGAACGTGGCTCATGTAAAGCAGGTGTGATGGTGATGTGTGTGTGTGTTTGTGTGTGTGTATGTGTGTGTGTGTGTGGTGTTCATTTTTTGTCCTCATTATTTTCTGTTTTATATATATATATATATATATATATATATATATATATATATATATATATATATATATATATATATATATATATATATATATATATATATATATATATATATACACATAACAAAGTACACAATGCCAATTTCGCATCGTCACGACCTTTTAAAAAGGCTACCGTAATTGAGTTATAATTGCGCTGCATTACATGTGTCATTTTGAATGAAAATGATGATGATGGTGGTGAAGAAAGTACTTACGAACTTTTTTTTTTTTTTTTTGATAATGATGATGCCTATTTTGTGGGGTTTCCATATTTTGTACTTGATGTTTTAGCAGACAAGTTCTTGGTATTGAAGGAAGAGATCAAAATCAAGATGCAACCAATGGAAAAAAAGTATATTCCCGCAAGAATGTTGGGAGCACCATCGCCAGTGATCCTGCCACCGTGCACTAGTGGACATGCTTGCAACAAATGTAAAGGTCATCAGCACAGATTATTTTTATAGACTTCCCTAGACAAAGCATTTCCTATTATTTGAATTGTTATCACAAAAAAAATAAATGTGCTGAGGAGAAATCTTCCCCAGATTTAACTTTTACAAAAACTCAAAAAGGAATCACACGTGACATTTATTTTTTTTTTACATTCTTTGAGTAATAAAACGATCTCGCATCTCTAAGCTGCACAAATATGATAGTTTCTTATAAAAGTGATATAATACAGATAGGTGAATGGGAAAGATTTTTCAAATGGGTGACAAATGAATAAGGTGATATTAGTCTTGGATTTGATGTTGTTGTCATAGTCGTGTTGGTCTTGGGAAAGTCTTATTCTGAAGTAATTTTAGTTTTACATTCGATATTTTTGTCAACTTTAAAATATTAAAAACATAGATTTAAGTCAGTAACTTTTTTTTTTTTTTGTGTGTGTGTGTGTGTGTGTTTAATGCCAGGAATATTTACGTTACACCTAAGGGTGCTTTCATGTAAATTTTGGACATTTAATATAGAAAGGAATAAGGAATTGAACTGCGTAAAGGGTATTTTACAGTTCCGAAGAGGTAAAACACATTATTGTGGCTCTCACGTCTACGACAGTGTTGCAGGCTTCTTGTTCTGCGTTCGTATTCGAATACTTGACAAAATATTTATATGATATCCAGTGATTATATACATGTTATTATTATAAGCAGCCAAATATTAGAGAGAGAGAGAGAGAGAGAGAGAGAGAGAGAGAGAGAGAGAGAGAGAGAGAGAGAGAGAGAGAGAACGACGACGACTACGACTACGACTACGACGCCTTACCCTCACACCACCAGAGACGCCCACTCGAGGAAACAGCAACTAACCGTGCCCTTCGCCAGGAACGAGACATTCCTGCCTAGGTACGCTAGGGCTAGGCTGTCGAAGTCTGGTGCGACAGGAGATCCACAACGCTGCTACACTCCAGACATTTCAGTGTGCTGTTAACACTTGGCTGGTGAGACAGAATGAGTGAGTTTGTGCGTCTCTAGTAACTTATTTGTTCTCATTACATCAGTGAGCTAAAAATAGTTGCCGGCATCTCACCGTGAGACTCTCTCTTCCCTCCTCCTTTCCTCAGTTCTTCTCTCATCATATCACGTCCATCCAGCTCCTCTATTTTTCTTCTTCAATATTCCTTTCATTCTTCTTTCCTTTTGTCTTTTCCTCCTCCTCCTCCTCCTCCTCCTCCTCCTCCTCCTTCTCCTCCTCCTTCTTCTCCTCCTCCTCATGGTCTTCTTCTTCTTCCTTGTCTTCGCCTTAATCTTTCTTCATCTTCTTTTATTGTGGTATTAGCAAGAAATTTAATCTTCTTCTTCTTCTTCTTCTTCTTCTTCTTCTTCTTCTTCTTTTATTGTGGTATTTGCAAGGAATTTAATCTTCTTCTTCTTCTTCTTCTTCTTCTTCTTCTTCAGTTTTGTTTCTTCCGTATTTCTTTTCCAGTTCCTTCCTTCATGTGAATGAGGCTCATGTACATTTAATCTCTCTCTCTCTCTCTCTCTCTCTCTCTCTCTCTCTCTCTCTCTCTCTCTCTCTCTCTCTCTCTCTCTCTCTCTCTCTCTCTCTCTCTCTCTCTCTCTCTCTCTCTCTCTCTCTCTCTCTCTCTCTCTCTTTCTCTCTCTCTGTATATATATATATATATATATATATATATATATATATATATATATATATATATATATATATATATATATATATATATATATATATATATATATATTATTAGACGAATGCCTGGAACTTATGAGGGCGAGATGGAGTAACAATCTTCATATAAACTAAGTCGCCTTCTCCGAAGCACACCAAAATATAAATATTCCTGCATCTCTAACTTAGTGCATATTAGCGTGCGCCCTGCCTGACAATGAATATTCGGAAACTTGTGCGATTGTACCTCATAAACCATCATAACTGTAGCTGGGACCCTGCTAATCACTTAAACCTTCAAAAGGAAGACGCTTTTCCGTCTCGTGCTTTGTTAAACGAGGAGTGTCATCGAAAACCATAAACAGAAATGCGGTAACCAGGTACATGTATTATCACGTACTAAGTTATGCAGGATGTCCAAAATTTTTCTATTTGTTTCTCAATGAAGCCGCTTGAGGTTGAGTAAAGAGCTGAAACGTTCACTTCTTTGACTCTATACTGTTGACATATTGTATGTTGTACCCTATTGGTAAACACTGCACCATAGTTGTCTGCTAGAAACACTGGCACAACTCGGGATCCCTTATCGACTATGGAAACTTAGTAAGGAAATCATCATTTAAATAGTCACACGACACACCATTCACTCGGTAGGATTCCGGCAGGTTAAAACATCACTGGGCATTAGGCAGTAGGCACCTGCCGAAACGATAATTACTCCCAGTGAGGTCTAAAGCACTGGATCAGAGAGTGCTATGAACTTGTCATTAAACCCAGCTGTGACCTCACTGAACGTTTCTCTTTGTGTCTCACAACACAAGGGGGCAATCACAGCCTGCCCTCTAAAGACAACTCTCTTCCTTCCCACAAAATCCCAAGCACCTAATAACACACACACATCCTTCACTCAAAATTATAAATTATCATGGCGACCCCTACACCAGCCTCGGAGTCCCAATCTGGGGAGGGAACCACAAATGTCCCCAGGTCGGACTGCTCTTCTGATATCGACCCGAAGTGTCTTGATACTCCCTCAACTTTCTCTTCATTAACTTCTGCAACATTCGCGGTCTTAGATCTAATTTTCAATCTGTAGAAAACCACCTCTCCGCTACTAAACCTCATCATCTTTTCCACACCAAAATACTGGAGTCTGAGGTAACTGACAGCAGTCCCTTTTCTGTTCCCTCCTACTTTCTTCATCCTACTTTCAATCCAAATCTGGATGTTGCATTTATGTGTGCAACGACTTAACCTGCTGTCGTTCCCACGCTCTTGAATCTTCTGAGTTTTCCACCATCTAGCTATGACTACAGAGTCACTCTCAAACTAAATTTATATGTGCTATATACCTCTCGCCTAATTCCTCTGACTATAAGAAATTCTTTGACTATTTAACTTCCAAAGTGGAGCACATTCTGACTCTCTTCCCTTTTGCGGAAATCTCCATTCTTGGAGACTTCAATGTTCACCACCAGCTTTGGCTTTCCTCTCTTCACTGACCATCCTGGTGAACTAGCCTTCAACTTTGCGATCCTCCACGACCTAGACCAATTGGTGCAACACCCTACTCATATTCCTGGCCGTCTAGGAGATACACCCAACATTCTTGACCTTTTTCTAACTTCTAATCCTTCTGCTTATTCTGTTACCCTCTCTTCTCCGTTGGGCTCCTCCGATCACAATCTGTATCTTATCCTATCGCTCCAATCCCTCCTCAGGATCCCCCTAAGCAGAGGTGCTTCTGACGTTTTGCCTCTGCTACTTGGGGGACCTGAGAAGGTACTTTGCTGATTTTCCTTGGAATGACTACTGCTTTCGTGTCAGAGACCTGTCTCTGTGTTCCAAGCACATAACAGAGGCGATAGTGTCCGGCATGGAGGCGTACATTCCTCACTCTTTTTCTCAACCTAAACCTTCCAAACCTTGATTTAACACAGCTTGTTCTCGTGCTATACATGATAGAGAGGTGGCCTACAAAAGGTACTTGAGCTTTCCATTACCAGAATTTCATGTGCTTTGTATTTCTGCCCAGAACCATGCCAAGTCTGTTCTCCAACTAGCCAAAAACTCCTTCATTAATAGAAAGTGTCAAAATATTTCAAGATCTAACTCCCCTCGTGACCTCTGGCTTCTAGCCAAAAACATCTCCAATAACTTTGCTTCTTCTTTCCCTCCTTTATTTCAACCAGATGGCATCACTGCTATCACATCTATCTCTAAATTTGAACTCTTCGCTCAAACCTTTGCTAAAAACTCTACGTTGAACGATTCAGGGTTTGTTCCTCCCTCTCCTCCACTCTCTTGACTACTTCTTGCTACCTATTAAAATTCTTCGCAGTGATGTTTTCCATGCACTCGCTAGCATTAACCCTCGAAAGGCTTGCGGACCTGATGGAGTCCGTCCTATTGTTCTCCGAAGCTGTACCACCGTGCTTGTACCTTACCTAGTCAAACTCTTCCAGCTCTGTCTGTCACCATCTACCTTTCCTTCTTGCTGGAAGTTTGCCTACATTCAACCTGTTCCTAAAAAAGGTGACCGTTCTGATCCCTCAAACTACCGTGTTATTGCTTTAAGTTCCTGCCTATCTAAAGTTTTTATAATCTAACCTCAACAGGAAGATTCTTAAACATCTGTCACTTCACAACCTTCTATCTGATCGCCAGTATGGGTTCCGTCAAGGCTACTCTACTGGTGATCTTCTGGCTTTCCTTATTCAATCTTGGTCATACTCTTTTAGAGAGTTTGG
>NC_087165.1:16856011-16861011 GCF_035594125.1 Scylla paramamosain | reverse complement strand
TTATGCGGATGGGTTGGGGGACTGAACGTGATGCTGGATTTGAAAATAATAAAACAGAATGATATAGCAATGAGGCACAGTTCACAATGAAACCGTTGTCGTGACCCCATATTGTCAAGACATGGAATGGAATATCCTTGAACGTAGTTAATCAAGGAATATAAAAAAAATAAATAAATGAATAAGTAAATAAAAGAAATAAAATAAAATAGAATAAGTAAAAATTAAACAAAAAAGATAAAGCAAGACCATAGATATTGCATAACAAATCCGGTTGTCGCTGTTCATTTTAGGAAAGTCCCGTATTTTCACTTCTGTTGCCTTTGCTTTTCAAATTCAACGCTTATAATTTGACGCGTGTATAGTTAAGGCAAGCACTCACGACTACTACATAATGCAGACTTCGGGCCACGTATTCAATTGCCACTTATTCTATACGCACATTACCATAACAACAATTATTTATGCCATATTCCACGATCATTATGTTACACTGCCTCGGTTTTTCTCCCCGGTCTTTACGAGACAGATATTCAGGAAACAAACCGGAGGAAATATCTTCCAGCAGACCATGAAAGTCCTGCAAACTTATCTTTGCTGGAAATGTATTGCTGTCTGTGATGGCCCTAGGAGACTTACGTTGACATGTCCGAGAAGCTGTAAAAAATCCCTCCAAAAAAAGAAAAAAAAAAAAGCAGTGCTTCCCTAACTTTCCCTGGCCTTTCAATCTTAACGACTGGGCTACGTTCTGAAAAACGCAATCGTAAAGCGAACGATCGATCGTATATCCAATCCATTATCTATGGTATGTTTTCCTGCCACCTACCAATTTCCTCCTGATCTCTTAGCCATCATTAATATATAATAATAATAATAATAATAATAATAATAATAATAATAATAATAATAATAATAATCTTTATTTCAGCTTAATGCTATATACATATAAAATATAGATATATACTAAAATCTAAAAGATCCATTTAAAAAAACAAATAGAATATATATATATATATATATATATATATATATATATATATATATATATATATATATATATATATATATATATATATATATATATATATATATATATATATATATATATATATATATATATATATATATATATATATATATATATATATATATATATGTGTGTGTGTGTGTGTGTGTGTGTGTGAGTAGAGCCCTTCCCTATAGCTGGTGTGGGAAAAATGGCAGCTGACCTGACTTGCTGGTTTGTAACCTCTCTGCTTGGGTGGCGTGCGCGTAGACAAGTGACAATCACTTTGAGCTTGTGATTTTTAACATGATCAAAGATAATGCAAAGTAATTTTTTTTTTTTTATATGACGCATAGTCTAAGATAATGCAAAGTAATTTTTTTTGTATATGACACCTACAATATCTCATCTTTTCCTATATCCAATTACTAATGCGATAACACGCATTAAATATGAGAAGAAATTGGCGAAGAAGGGGCTCTGGGCTGCGTCACCTACACTTTCTTCTGCAACTGGCTGACACTGGGAGGAAAATTACCGTGCTGGATGTCACTGCTATAGAGGAGTTGAGGACCGGGGAGAAAAACCAAGGCAGTGTAACATGATGATCGTGGAAGATGGCATAAATAATAAAATTGTTGTTATGGTAATGTGCGTATAGAGTAAGTGGCAAATGAATTCCAGACAATACGTGGTGTGAAGTAGGCATTATGTAGTAGTCGTGAATGCTTGCCTTAACTATACACGCGTCAAATTATAAGCGTTGAATTTGAAAAGCAAAGGCAACTGAAGTGAAAATACGGGACTTTCCTAAAATGAACAGCGACAACCGGATTTGTTATGGAGTATTTATGAAGTCTTTTTTTTTTATTTCTATTAATTTTATTTTATTTTTATTTATTTATTTATTTATTTATTTATTTATTTATTTTTATTCCTTGATTAACTACGTTCAAGGATATTCCATTCCATGTCTTGACAATATGGGGTCACAACAACGGTTTCATTGTGAACTGTGCCTCATTGCTATATCATTCAGTTTTATTATTTTCTAATCCAGCATCACGTTCAGTCCCCCAACCCATCCCCATAATCGGGAAAGTGAAAAAAAAAAATAAACAAGTTCCGCCACAGTGGCTACCATTTTTTTTTTTTTTTCAGTTGATGTTGATCAATTGCTTCCGGTGGCGAGATCAACGCCCTTCACATATGTTGCCTGTTTCTGGATTATACTGTGCGTTGCTGAATCATGCGCATCACGAAGTTACGTATGTGTATCTCAAACAAATATAAGCCCCAAACAGATCTTCGTGACACAGCGGATCGGACCCTCGTCCCATCCGGTATGAAAACTCTCACGCTGGTCATTGGGGGCTGCGGTTCCCTGACGCTGCTGTCGCTGCTCCTGCTGCAGGTGACTATCTTAGCTTAAGTTTTGTGTTATGACGTTGTGAAGAATGCAGAGCTGTCTATCTCCTGGTAATTAAGTTAAGAATCATGGTGAAACGCCATTATATAGTTTCTTTATCTCAGGAAGCAATGTCACGTTTCATATATGCATTCCAATACTTTTTTTAATGATTGGTCTTCTAATTGTCTCATGAAAGAGGGAGCAAGGTGTGCAGCATCAAAAGATAATGAGGAAACCTAGAAGGAATAGAGAAAATATTGAAGCGTGTTTATTGCCCATAGTATTCCCCGTAACATGACAGAGGTGTCGGTCCACCATGTGAGTGAAATAGTGAAAGGATACATAACATCCGTACATTCCAAGAGCTTCAAAACATCATTGTTATTATACGCATTATGATCACCATCTGTGATATACCTTTCAAGTGTCTTTTTCTTTTTGTTTTTCTTTTGAGATCAAATGTACCAGATAAACAAGCTGACCATCAATATTGTTCAGCGCCCTCATAGCTTCACACACACACACACACACACACACACACACACACACACACACACACACACACACACACACACTATTGTATTCCTGCTGTTTAAGTACTTAGTGAAGATGTTTTCCATCTTCTCTCTAGCCTTTATTATTGGAAGGTTTATGGTTTTTATGGAATGTCTCTTACCGTTCTCCATAACTGCTTCCATTTTTCCACTTTTTACCGTGTCTCCTATCTTCTTGCTTGAAATAGGAATACACTGGAAGACCGATACAGTCCTTCCAAATACCGATCTATATCACTGATTTCCCTTTATTTTAAAGCCTCTGTGTCTAAACTGAATGGAAAGATTCCTATCTGCTCACAATCTTTTATCTGTAAATATTTCCTCGTATTCTACGACAAATATTATTTGAAATATCGAAATATTTGGGAAACCACTGTGGTAAGCACTTAATAAGATAATAGGTCATCATCCACGTACGTTCTTGTGTTAAGGAAGAGAGTAAAAACTTAGAATTTGCGTAGAAAATAATTTGATCATAATTATTATCAGGTTATGAAATACACAATGAAAGATATATTTGACATACTATGCAGAACACAATAATTTCTTAATAAAATTTAAATGGCTCAACGTAATATTACTAACAAAGGAAAATATCTTATTTGTAGGTGTCTGGAGTTGTCGCGAAGGGAAGGGAAGGCAACGCGTGTCAGGACGTGGGAGGACAATGTAGCAGCAACTCAGCGTGCTCTGTTCTCTCTGCTTCGTCTTCTGGCTGTCCTGCAAACCAGCCCTATTGCTGCGGTTCTCTTCGAAGAGGAACAAGAAAAAATGACAATAGTCGAAGAAGAAAAAACAAAAAAAACGCTCGACGAAAATTAATGAACAAAAAAGGCAAAAATAAGAAACAAAAAATTAGTGAAAACCATGCAAAAAAATCAAACAAGAGGAATAACGATAAACGTAAAAGGAAAATAAGAGAAGATAAGTCAAGTACTGGATACAAATCACACAAGAAAGTTCCTTTTGCTGAAAATCGGGACCTCCATAATGACACAATGATGAAAACTGCTAGTAAGAAAAAAAGCAAGAAAACGAAAGGAAAAAAGAAATACGGCGAAAATTTGGGGAGGAAAAGAAAGACAAAGAAAGGAGCACAAAAGAAAAGGCATGACCTCCATAATGACACTTTGATGAAAACTACTAGCAAGAAAAAAAACAAGAAAACAAAAAGAAAAAAAAAAGACAGCGAAAATTTGGGGAGAAAAAGAAAGATAAAGAAAGAAGCACAAAAAAAAAGGCGTGGCGAACCAGATTATCGTAAAACCGAACGGAAGCAAAAGAAGAAAGCCATTGGAGGAGAAAAAGAGAAAAATAATAAAACAAATGCAAAGAATAAAGCTAAGACACCAAATAGAGAAAACAGAAATGACAACAAAAGTTCAGAGAAGAAACAGAAAACACGAAAAAGGCTCTTAAAGAAGAAGCGTAACAAACCAAGCAATCGTGACAAAAAACGCGAACAAAAGAAGAAAGTCCTGAGGGAAAACAAAAGAAATGCTGGAAAGAAGGCAAAGAAAAGTGCGACTAAGAAGAAGAAATATGAATATACTGAAAATCCCATGAAAAGTAGAAGAAAAAACGAAAGTATAAAAAAAGAAAATAGCAAGAAGAAGAAGATGAGCAAAGTCAGCAAGACGGACAAAGGTGGAGAAGGAACAAAAAAGAAAAAGAAGTGCAATAGCAAGATGAAGAAGTGTCTCGCGGTCGGAGGACGCTGCAAGAAATGGGGCAAGTGCAAGGGAGTAGTAGTAGACAACAAGTGTGGAAAGAAGACGACGTGCGAGTGTTGCGTCAAAAAGAAACCGAAACCTAAACCGAAACCTAAACCGAAACCGAAACCGAAACCGAGTAAGTATAAGCATAGTTTTATGTTTATTTTGCTGGAATGGATTGGACCAGTGTGTGTGTGTGTGTGTGTGTGTCAACAAGAGAGAGAGAGAGAGAGAGAGAGAGAGAGAGAGACGTATGGATTTAGTGAGAACTGGTGATAAGCAGAAGCAGAACTGATTTTATAAGAAAGGTC